>NC_091690.1:82673260-82978043 GCF_041296265.1 Equus caballus | reverse complement strand
TCCCAGCTGTCTTTGATGCCCAGAAGTCAGATTGCCCAAGGGCTTATCTGGAATGAAAGAAACACAGATTACCCCTTTGTTTTCTCCAAAACTCCTCCTGCCACGCCCCTTAGCTCTATAAAACCCCCCCCGGCTTTCTTCTCTTATGAAGGTGGATTTGAGAGAACCTAGCCTCCTGCCTTCTTGTTTTGGCCAGTTGGAATAAAACTTTCTCCATCCCCAAGCGCTGTTGTCTCGGTGGTTGGCTCACTGCTCATCGGGCACACGAATCTGAGATTAAGCGTTTCGGTATCACTCACAATAACCCCATTAGGCAGAAGCTGTTACTATCTCTGTTTTTCAAATTTGGAAATGGAGGCGTGGGGCAGTTAAGTAAATTTCTCGAAGTCACACAACTAGTAAGTGGCAGAGATAAGAGTTGACCCCAAGCTCTCTGGTTAAAGGGTCCATGCAATTAACGATGAGGGTACTGGGTTAGAGCAACAGTTATCACATTTTAAAAAGCCAACACAACCCTTTTAAAAATAAAATCTAACATACAGCTCCGAAAATAACACAGCTAAGATGGCAGTCTTTCTGGTTAGACAAGAGTGAGGCTCAGAGACTCTCCTGTTTGCAGGAACCTGGAGGCACCTCTGTGGCATCCTGGAGCTCCTTGAAACAGTGCGAAAATAGCTAGATTGGACAATCTCCAAGGGCCATCCAGTGCCAATGTCCTGGGGTTCTCAGGGAAAGACACAAGGTCTGGCACCAGGGCTTCCCAAGATCTGTTGGCCTACCTGGTGGGCTAATGATGTGGAACATCTTCTGTCTAATATTCTTGAACTATTTATTCATTGGGACCAGGGAGAAATGGATTTTCCAGTAATGAAATCTCCTTACCTTTTTTTTTTTTTTTTCTGTTCTTTAGGCTATAACATGCACTGAACATGACATTTGAACTTATTTGGGACTGTAGTTTACTGCACATTTTTCTGTCATTCGTACCTGGACAGCATTAGTTACTCATATGCGCTAAAGGTAACGGTAGCTGACGTTGCCGCATTGTGAAGTGTGTGTTTGTTTCCTGCAAATACAAGGCTCTGCTTTGCTCCTTTTGGAGTTTCAGTTGTCTGTTGCTACTGAGTTCAAGCTGCTGGCAGCTGGCGTCATGCAAGGTTGGTGGCATGGTCTGTAGCGGCATGGGGCAACTTACACATGCAAATTGCAGAAGTGCTCAACAGAGGTAGTGAACTGGAGCCAGTGAGAAGTCTGCTTTTTATATTTAAAATGTTTTTACTCAAGGGCACTGTCTTGCACAGGAGTAAGGCTGGCGCACTTTTCGCCAATGGTGTCTGTTCCATAATCGCTCATGGAAACTCCAGTGACATTTTTGCAGTCCCTATAGGTGGCACTCCAGGCACCTGTCAGGGCTGCCATGTATGTGGTGCAGGGTGTGCACTGCACAATTCTGGGGGCAAATGACAATGTGGATGGCATCCTCTTGAGTTTTACCACCTGCATGCACAGCCTGCTTGGCCCTGACTGTTCACTTCTTCACCATGTGATGGAGTTTCAGCTTTGTTCCTTACATTTGCTGCAACTGCATGAGAGCAGGGACCCTGGGTTCATCTCTGCCTCCACTTCACTGTGTGTCCTTGGGCAACTAATGCCACTCCTTTCTCTGGGTCCCAGTTTCCTCCTTTAAACCTAAAGTGTTTACACAAGGTGACCTTTTAGGTCCTATTAACTCCATCTAATTGATTTGCTTTATCCTTGAACTTGGCACTGATGGTCTGCTGATTTCTGGTGCTGACTTATGTCTGATCTAGGTTACAAGGCTGCCAGGAAATGAGAGAAAGTGAACCAGATTAATGCCCAGATGATCCTTCTTGGCATTCTCCCAGACATTGGCCTTTCCTGTGAGATGCTGGAATTCTTTGGAGAACAGTCCATCTGAGGAAGAGTCCACTTGGTCCAGGGGAGGTGCCTCCCTAACCAGGGGCCGTTCCATCTGACCATGGGGCCTGTCTATCCCTGGATCTGAGGAGGCTCTGGCTGAGGGAAGCATACCCTGGTAGGAAAGCTTGACTGTTGCCTTGCTGGTTTAGTAATTCTGTTAAGGAAATGAGGCACTTCTGACGGGACATGTCCTTGGTGAGTGTATTAGTTTCTTAGGGTGTATTAGGTTTCTTAGTGTATTAGTTTCTTAGGCTGTAACAGAGTGGGTGGCTTAAAACAATAGAAATTTATAATTTCATAGCCTGGAGGCCAGAAGTCAAAAGTCAAGGTATTGGTATGGCCGTACCTACTCTCAGTTCTGTGGTTCTAGGGAAGAAACCTCGGAAGGTTCATGGGAAGAATCCTTCCTCGCTTCTTCTTAGCTTCTCTTGGTTGCTGGCAATCCGTGGTGCTCCTTGGCTTATAGATGTGTCACTCCAGTCTCTGCTTCCATCTTCACATGACATTCTTCCCTGTGTGTGTCTGCATCTCTGTTTTCTCTTCTTATAAAGACATCAGTCTTTGGATTAGGATCTATCCTTCATCTTCATGACTTCATCTTAACTCATTACACCTGCAAAGGCCCTATCTCCAAATAGGGTCACATTCTGAAGTTGTGGATGAACATGAGTTTTCGGGGGACACTATTCAACCCAGTACAGTGGGCCATCTGGACTCCTAGGGCTCAAAGCATCTCTGGTATAATTCTCCTAGACTCTCTCCAGGTGCCACTGCAGGTCTGTAGTCTAGAATCTACTTCTTTGCTCTCTTTAGAAACAGTAGCTACAGTATGCTTGGTGCCAACCCCTTGACTTCTCTCCCATTCTCCATGACAGTCCACTGAAAAGGGTCTGGTTAGTTGACACAGTGGCTAGTGATCACCAGCAAGTTCTCCTAGTGCCCTGAATTCATCCAGGGGAGGAGATGTGCCTTGTTTAAGTAGCCAAGTGCCTTTTTGCATTTTCTTCAACCACCTTGGGCTTCTGTTCATTTATTCACCCAACAACTAGTTATTGAGAGCCTTCTGTGTGCCAGACATGTGCTTGTCCTGGGGATACCATGTGAACCAGAGTGACAATCCAGCTGTTGTTTCCGTGGTGGTGATACACGCTAAAGCCGTAGCCATATAGATAGGTAATGGAGCGTCCAGCAGTGGTAAGCGCTGTGAAAGAGGAAGAGTCATGGGAGGTGGGGCAGCTTGTGTTTTAGGTAGGGAAGGGAGGCAAGTCCGTCCTTTGCTCATGGTTATTCTCTGCTTAGCTGTAGATTGGAATCTGGACCAGGGATTTCACATCCAATGGCTCCCAGCTCCTGGCACAGCTGTGGGGCAGCCAAACCTGTACCCATACCTTGACAGCCAGCCAAGGCCCCTCTTCTGTCCCAGATGCCATCATTATTAGCTGGGGCTAAGGCAGGATCCTTTCTGAACCTGACTGACAATGGCAGTTGTCCTAGATGGAGCTGTCTGGTGCTCTTCGACATTTTAAAGTCCAAGGAGGTAGCGTGGTGAGGAGGATCTGTCACCAGCCTGCTCCTGGTCACAGATCAGCATGGCTGTGTGATCTTTCACAAGCAATTTAAATTCCCTGAGCTTCAGTCTCCCCTCTAGAAAGTGAGGATGCTATTGCCCAGCTCATAGCACAAGACTCGGTGAAGTAAAACAGTGTCACGTAGCTGATGCTCACAAATATTAGCTCAGTTCCATTCACTTGTAAATAAAGACCCCTAGGAGACAGCCACATTTTATCCACCAGCAAGCCTTCTGAAATCTTTCCTTGGCACATAGTGGGTCCAGATAAAGTCTGTGGACGGATTGGGCGAATGGAGTGAATGGCTGTTTGTCCTTGTTGCTGCTCAGCAGCCCCGCAGGTCTGAGTGTCCAGAGGGGGGGCCACCCTCTCCTCCGTCTGGCCCAAGAGCATCCTCTCCACGTTCCCTCCCTTCCTGCAGGACTTGAGGGCCACGGGGAGGGTGGGAAGGTCTGGTTGGATGTATTTGGAGGTGCAGAAGCTGCCCCTGAATGTCGTTGCCATGCACGGGACTAAACCTGTTGGAAATTGTGGGGTGCAGGGAATGACTTTACTGAGACTAATTAGATTTCCCCAACACAAACAGAGCAGCTTGAAGTGAGAAACCACAGCCCAGGTGAGTTTTGTCACGGGGAAGGCATGCTAGCCCCGAGTTGTCACGTGCCACTCAGGCCCACTCCCCGGGCCATGCTTCGCAGTCTGGCTCTTCTAAGCACTGGAGCATGGATTAAGCTGGGGTTGGGGAAGATAAGAGCCCTGTTCCTGGCAAGTGTTTACACCATGTCAGGAAAACGCTCACGAGTTAGATCTGATAAAAGAGGGCCCTGCAGCCTGCTGGCTGCCCGAGAGGGGCTGGTCTCTGGCATCCTCGCTTAGTGTGGGTGGTGGTGATGGGTGGGGGCACATGGGCTGTCGGCTCTGCCCTTTGCCCTTCCCCGGGCAGCCAGCTTCCCCTCAGGGCCCTTTGCAGGCCTCAGCCTTCAGAATCTTTGTTCAAATCCTGCTGGTTTCTTAGCATCTTTGAGTCTCAGTTTCCACATCTGTAAAATGGCCCTAATGGTATACACTTCACCGTGTTGTTGGTAGGATTTAATGTCACCATGATGTCAGAGTGCCTAGGAAGGTGCCTGCAAGAGTAGGCTCAAGGAGTCCGGATTTCTTGATCGTCAGGTTGCTGAGGCCCAGCCCCGGTTGCTCACCCCTCCCTGCCTGCTCCTTGCTGGGGCACGACCGGCTCAGACAAACACTGTCGGCCCCAGGGCCCTGCAGGCCTCAAATCTGGCTGTTCTCGCCCCTCCATTCACACCTTCCATATATAGGGTGTCTGTGGGACAGAGGGGTATGTACAAGCCGGTGAAGGAACCAGCCACACTTCTCACAACACAACTGCCGAGAGAGCTCCAGTTCCCAAAGTGTGTCCCGTGGAATGCTGGTTCCATGCCAGGCTCCATGGAATAGAGTTCTGTGGATAAATACATTCGAAAATCTTTCTCTAAAGAGTGACCTAAATATATTAGCCACACTCAAGGCTCTTTGACACCTTATAGTAGGAAAGTCTGGTTCATAGCTGGGTGTCCCAGATGAATTTGATCAGAGAAGTCCCCCTTCTTTTTTTTTTTCTTTTTAACATAACACCTGCTAAGAGCCAGAGATGATGTCTTTCACGGAAGGCTGTTTGGAAGCACTGGAGACACAGATTTCAGGTGCACCCTGAGATATTTCAGACTACAGTGTCCCTGAGGCTGCCTGTGCCCCACACTCACCACTGACCCCCACATCTCTGTGGCCCATGCTTCTTCCAGAACCCAGCTGCTTTTGGGAAAGAGACAGGGCAGAAGGGGCAATAGGATGGCGTTTTGGGGGTGGGTTGGGGCAGAGCGGAACAAGCCGACTGGGGAGATGTCTAAGTTGGGGCGTGGGGCAGGGAGGGAGCTGCTGGCGCGGCCACAAGCTGAGCTCTGGAGATACTCCTGTCACAGCGAGTGTGTGGGGTTTCCAGTTGGGCTACTGCCCTGGGGCAGAGGGATGAACCTGAGCTGAGCGGGGAAGTGGTGGTGTCAGCAGAGGAGTGGTGACCTGCAGGAAGGCACTCACCAGAGACGGGTTCCACGGGCCCATAACCAGTGGATCTTCGTAGTGATGAAGTGCTGAGCAGGGGCCAAGAGTGCAGAGGGAGAGCGGTAATCAATGTATAATTACAAAAGTATCAGGCAGACAGAGCCTGGGGCGGCTGTGTCTGGTGCGGCAAGTTCTCTTGAGCTCCCTTAGGGATGTGCCCATGCATTTTCCAGAAGTTAATGGATTTCTGGACCACATTTGCGGACTTGCAATCAGGGACACGTGGCAGGCGACCTTGGCACCCAGCAGCGAGCGATTGCTGCTCAGCAGAAAGTGAAACTTAAGAGGAGAACTACTTAGCAGAGCCCGGGAGGGGGCAGCTGGTCAGCAGTGCCTCCTGTGGGTGGGGACCCTGGGGACGGCGGAGGGAGCTTGGCGTTCCTCAGTCCTCTCCATGGTTCTCCCTTCTGCTAAGGGTCTTCCATGGGCCTCTCCCATTTCTCCTTCCACTGAGTTTCAAGGACAGTTCCCATCCCCGCGCTGTCTCTCCTGTCCCCTGTGGATTCCCCTTGGCCTGTGGGATTCTGGGAGGAGCAGACTGGGGCCTTGGCTGTATCCACGCCTTGGGGCTGTGGAGGTAGGCTTTGGCGGGGCAACCCTGCTGGCTGGGCAGTGTCTTGATTCCTTGGGTGCTGGGTCAGGAAGGCAAGATATACATAGACGAGGTCACCCTGAGATCCAGGCAGCAGGCAGGAAGGTCTGCTCAGGGCCTCAGTGCCAGCCCTGGCTGGGGCGTAGGAGGAAGACCCTAATCGAGGGAAGGGAAGAGGTGTGATAAAGAAGGGGGAACCAGACAGAACTTCTGGGTGGTTCTCAAACTTAAGAATCTATCAGAATCCCCCAGAGGGCTTGTTAAAATGCAGATTTCTGGGCCCTGCCCCCCAGAGTGTGTGGTTCAGTGGGTGTGGAGTGGAGTGGGACTGAAAATTTGCTGATCTAGCAGGTTCCCAGGTGATGCTAATGCTGTTGGCTCTGGGTCAACCGCTTGAGAACGACTAATCTAGACTAAGCTAATATAAGTAAGCCAAGCACAGAGCTGTGACATGGTAAACCTGGGACCCGGAGCTCTCCTGGGCTTTGGGATTGCTGGTGATGGATGCGGCAGCCTGTCTGCCCTGAAGGCCCTTCGAATGGGAAGCTGTGGCTCCTGGAAAACTGCTGATTTCAGTCTGGAGTGGCTCAGGATTACAGGTGGGGCATCAGGGACTGGGAGTGAGGGCAGAGGCCTGGAGATGAGGTGAGGCTGGCACTTGATTATTTAGTCGAGGAGGCTCTTGTCTTCCCAGAGAAAAGCCAATGGAATCATGGGGAAGCTAGAATGTTCGGTCCGGTCACTGACCAAAGGCTAGTTGTTTAAGTCAGAGTGAGAGGTCTTTAGGAATTCCTTTGTGCTTAGCAGGGTCACATCTCCCTCCAGCTCCGTCCACAGTGAGCCCTTGAGGCTGGGCCTAAATGCTTCCCCAGAGTTAATCCCAGCTCTGAGGCTCTCCAAGGTTAAGGAAGTTGCCCAAGGTATCAGCCATTAAAAGGCTGGGCTGGGATTTGAACGCTGTGTTGTCCAGAGCTGTCATTCGCTCAACAGCCATTTACTCCGACTCGCTCTGCACCAGGCCCTGTACTGGGCATGAGGCTGCTGGCGTGGATGGAGCTAGGGCCTGCACTCCAAAAGCTCCTGGCCTCTTTGAGGCGATGGAAGCATCAACGTAATGTGAATACGACACTACTGTGAACATCTGAACAAAGAGTTATGGGCCTGGAGAGAGGATGGCTAACTTACTTGGGGTCCTAGGCTCCTTGCCACAGCCTGATCTTGGCAAGTGAGTGAGGTGAGTGGCCACAACTCTCACATGTCACAGCTCACTGCCCAGAAACCCCTGGCCAGAGGGCAGAGGCCTGGCGTTCGGCCTCCTGAGAGGAGATGTGAGCTTCCAGAGGCCCCACTGGCTGCTTTCTCCTTTTCCTTCTTTGTAGTGAATGCATTTGTAAATATGTCATTTTCCTTTTTAAAAGTTCTTATTCTAGTCCGGGAAATGAATAAGCTCTCATGGCAACTATATCCACCAACTTTTCCAAAGGCTGCAGCCTCCTTTGCCCTCACCAGGGGAGCGAGCTGTGTGGGCCTCCCAGGCACGACCACAACACCTTTAATTCTAGGGACACCGAAAGAGGTCAAAGGTCGTGGACATTTCTGGGCTTTGGAATCCGTGTGCTGCCCGGCCTCAGTGATGACCTTGGGTCCTAGCGGCTCTCATGGTGCAAGACAAGGTGTGTGGCTGGGGACACAGGCTGAGGCTACGGTCCTGAAGCCTGCTTGTCCCCCTTTCTCCAGGCTGGGCCGGGGAACACTTTGTTCTCTGACAGACCTCTGTTGCATAAGAAGAAAAGAATCAAGTGTGGCCCACATATAAATAGACAGCAACTTTATTTAGTTTACTTTCCCTCAGAGAGAAATATATAGTTTGAGCTGACCCACTTAAAAAAAAAGTTTATTCTTCTTTATATAAATAAAATGAACTCATTATATATTGAAGAAGATTTTTGGTGTTTTTCTATTTGGGCTTTTTCTTTTCCTGTCCAGAGTTTTGCTTTGTGTCTATAGTTGGGTTGCTCACTGAGATGTGGCTGCTCACAGAAATGTCCCCTCAGCCCCAGGAAAGGTTAAGTCCCCCCATTACTCATCCTCACGGTGCACTGTCCGGTCCCTCCGTGGTGCTTATTGCAATTAATGACAATCGAATCTATATAGGACATATTCGTCCTACTCCTCGAGACCTGCAGTGTTCGAGATGGCAGCCGCTAGCCACATGTGGCTATTGAAATTAAATAAAATTAAAAATTCAGCTCCTCAGTTGCACTGGCTACATGTCAAGTGCTCAGTAGCCGCATGTGGCTGGTGGCTACTGTCTTGGACGGTGCAGTCTAGAACGTTTCTGTCATGGAAAGTTCTGTTGGGCAGCTTTGCTCTGGACCGCGCACTCCCATCTACGTAGGACTCCCCCGGCCCTTCTCTGTCTGTGTCACGAAGTATCCTGAGCACCTGGAATCTGAGGGTCTAGTGAAACTTTAGAAATGCTCTTTTTCTAAATTATGGCCAATTAGAGATAGAGAAAGAGAGAGAGAGAGGCAGGTGGTGGTGGGGAGAGAAAAGGAAGGAGAGGAAAAGAGGAGAAGGGCTTTCAGAAGCACCGTGTGGGGTGTGACAAGGGAGGGGCTTGGGGATTGTTTAGTTCTGGGCCCCACATGGCACAAGGGATGGTCAAGGTCCCCCAATTGCAGGGTGCCAAAAATCAATGTGTCCAGTTGGAAAGCTGTGAGACGGGGACTGCCTTGAGGTCCCCTGCGTCTTCCTCTGAGAGGTCCCAAACATGTAGGCCCTGGGGGAGAGGTACCATCAACCCATTCATCCGGGAGACTGGAGCCCAAGGAGGTCTAGAAACTGTCATGTGGTCTAGACACTGCACCCTGTGTTCCCAGCTGGGCTGCGACCACCTGGGTCTCTCATCCCGCCCTGGGGCCTGAGAGCTGAGCCCACCCTGCGTTTGCGTCTTTTCTATGAGGTGCGTTGGTTTGTAACCCTGTGATGCTAGCTGATTCCCTACTCTCCAGGGCTGCCACTGGAGTCTTGCCCTGGAGGTAAAACCTGCCTTTTCACCAGCATCCGCCCCTGCCTTCTGCAAGCCTTCCTCTCTCCTGGCCGACCCTGGCCGGATCAGGACTGGCCGGCAGCTGGGCTGTGTGAGAAGGCCAATCAGCCAGGACGGGCACTAGACTGTGTCTCCCCATCATGCTTCGGGGCAGGCGGAATAGGCTCTTTGTGCTGGCTGGGCTCTCCTGGAGGGTGAGGGAAGGGGAGGGCGATGCTTAGGGCCCCAGCCCATCCACTAGGTTTACAGCTAGAACAGTTCAAAGGAGCCCGTTACCTGGAAACGACCACTTGAAATAAATGCTGTCTGTATGCAACATGGAGAAGGAACTGGGACTCGTGGGAAGGAGTGGTAGGCCAGAAAGGCCAGCCAGTGCCCATCAGACTGGAAGGTCAGGGCAGATAGAAGGGTGGAGAAGAAAACTCAAGGGCCAAGGATCTACTTTGGCAGACCCAAGTTCTAGCTAAGGACTAAATGTTCCATTTAGAAGGAAGCTGCCCCTTCAAGATGCATTTGGCACTGATGCAGAGGAAGATACCTAGAAAAGCAGACCAAGCCTTTTTAGGTCACCTGCCCTATCAATTAGAATTAGATTGAGCAGTGAGTTGACAGAAAACCCTGCATAACAGTGGCTTAAGCAAGAGGGAAGTGTGTTTCTCTCCCACATTCAAGAAATCTGGAATTAAACAGTCTGGAGCTGGTCTAGCTATTCCAGTATCAAGGGCCTGGGCTCTTTTTAGCTTGTTGCCATCATCCTCAACATGAGCCTTCCAGTTTGTGGTCCAAAATGGCTGCTGCAGCTCCAGTTATTAGGGATGCATTCCAACCAGCAGGAAAAAGGAGGGAGGGAAGGGCACATCCCTTCCCTTTAAGGACAGTTCCTGGAAGTTACACATACCACTTTTTCCTACATCCTATTGTCCAGAATATAGTCATATAGCCACACAGTTTTAAGGGAAGCTGGAAAATGTAGTAGTCTTTTTTCTGGGTCGTCACGTGCCCAGCCGTAATTTGAGTGTTTTAACTGGCAGTCTCTGCCGCAACAGCTAATATAAAGTACGTTAGTATGAGTGAGAGTATAGATGAAGCATCCGTTGTCCACCAGGAAAACATCCATCGTGATCAGCAAAAAAGATTCTGTATCTGTGTTGAATCTTCTGCTCTCAGCATAGAGATCTGTTTATGGAATTTGCCGATACTGCCTTGGACGAGAGACTTTTAGCATGCAAACGTGGAGTTTGTTGAGCTGGGAAAAGTGATAAGTTGTGCATGGGTTTACTCTTGTGTGCCTGATGCTTATTACGATTCAGAACTTGTTATGTGAGCAGAGTCATGACTGATGGAACAGAGTTCTGTGCACACGGCCAGGAGGCCTTCAGAGGCCCCCCTCCCGGCAAATGGGGAGGCCCTTGGCACCGGGGCCCCGGAGGTCCAGATGTTAGAGTGAGTAGAGGCTGCGGAGAGGCTCCTGTGAGCAGCGTGGCAGGGCCAAAGGGCTAGCTGGGACAAGAGTCTGTGTCAGACGGAGCAGTTTTGACTTGGCTCTCGGTGCCTACCCAAATGGGTGTTGACGAGGTGCTTCCTTGCGGCCCGGGCTGCCAGGGCCAGCCTCCATTCCCTGGACTCCTGCTTCCTGCAGTCCCCTGAGGGTGTGCCACGCAGTGCACCGTGACCGAGGGCAAGAACAAGGTTAATTGGAAGTGTCAGCCCATGTTCTCTTTTGCAGCTGCACCATTCAAACCCTTGGAGATGCAGGTTGCAGCCCGCGCTGGCTTGATTTGGGTAACCATCAACTAGGTGTCACCGTGTCACACAGTGATTTGTAATGAGGGCAGATTCAGAGAATCTGGGACGTGAGAAATGGAAAAAGTCTGTCCTGGCATCTCAGCACCACAGGGCTGGGCTGTTCTGGAATCCCCAAGCCCTTCCCACCTGACGAGTGTGGAACTCAGAGTCGGAAGGAGGGGCCTGGAGTCCTGGCTTGGTCACCTCCTTGCTGAGTGACTCTGGGGTGTTCCAGGCCGAGGCAGGAACACATGCAGATACCTGCAAGGGTGGATGAAGGTGGCGTATCCGAGGAATGACAGACAGAGCGTGAGAGGTTGGAAGAGCTGTGAAGGGCCTTGAATGCCACGCTAAGGAATCTGGCCTTTCTCAGGAGGGCAATAGGGAGCCTCCACTGAATGGATTGTAGTCTGGGAAGGGAACAAGTCGCATCTGCGTTTATGCTGCTCGCCCTGGTTTCAGTGTGGAGGCTGGACTGGAGGGAGCGTATGGATGCAGGGAGACCTCCAGGACCCTGAGGGTCACGGCAGCAGGGGCTATAGGACTAGCTTGGATGAGCAGGCTTTGCGTTATGTGCAGCAGCTTTGTCTTAACTGCCCCTGCCTTTCCGATTGAGTATGGGGGAGGGGTTCCTTGCAGCCTGGGGTGGCCTTCCTCTGTTTGTGGAGGGGAGGCATACCTCAGTTTCACAGAGGCTGAGCTGTGGGCCCCGCTGGAGGCTGGGTTCGAGCCCTGGGCCTTCAGGCTGGGGTGAGCACCCTGTCCCCCAGGCCTCATTATCTGCAGCCAGCTTTGTTGCTCTTTGCGTCACTTACTGTCTGGGGCCTTGCCTGAGCCAGAAATCGCACAAAGTAGGCCAGGAGCTCCTCTGTGGCCACCTCCCAGCCTTCACCCCAGCCTTCAGGAAAGATCCGTCTCACCCAGAGCTCGCAGAGGCTGCAGGACATGGGTCCTGCCCCTTGGAAGGAGAAGGGGCTCCCACATAGGAACTGGTTCCAGCAGTGGTGACTGCTCATTTATTGTGCACCTACTGTGTGTCAGGCACAGGGCTAAATGCTTTCTGTCCATTTTCTCATTTAATCCTCACCACAGGTTTACAATATAGGTATTATGATTCTCATCTTTCGTATTAGTCGGTTTTCAAGGATAAGCCAAACTACCTCCGTGTTTGAAAGCACAAAGGGGTCAGGCTGTTTGCCTCCCAGGGAGGCCTCAGATGAAACTGATACCAACCTCAAAAAGACTCCCCGTGCATCCATCCATCCATCTACCTATCCACCCATCCATCCATTGACTCACCCACTCACCCATCCGTCCATCTGACTTGAAATGTCACTAAGTGTCTGCTCTGTGCCAGGCCCTCCAAGAATTCATAGATGGAGGGATAAAGACCTGGGAAGAAATCATTAACATTTAGAATATCTACTGCAGTACAAGCCTTGGCCTGTTTGGGGAGTAGGTATGTTATGTGGCTAGAGGTCAGACTATTTGGAGAAGTAGGGCAGTAGGTAATGTCAGGCAGGTTGGCTAGTCCTAGACTGTGAAGAGCCTTGAAGGCTAAGTCAAGATTTTGGGTTTATCCAGTGGGTGGTAGGAGCCATCATGTCTTTCAAAGCATGACAGTGGAGGATTTGATTTGTGTTGGACAACACAGAGAAGGGATTGTTGGTTCTGAGATGATGGATGCTGGGAGATCTTCATCAGGGGTCCAGGTAAGAGATGATGCTACAGGGCCTGGGGCAGTGGGGGTGCGTGCTGTTGTGTCAGAGAAAACCAAGCTGGACAGTAGTTAAAATAGTAAAAGCAGATTTTATTCAGGACTATTGCAGTAGGGGAAAAGAGACCTCTGTATAGAACCGGGCTCAATTCCAAATACAATAAGACAAGTGGATATTTATAGCCAAGGAGCAGGGTGGGGGTCAGTGGATGGAAAATTACCGAGAGGAAACATCAGGAGTCAAGGGGATTCTAGCTAGGCTGACATGACAGGATTCTTGCTTGAACACCTTGCCAGGGTGATCAGACATCACCTAGGGAATGGTGGGGATGAGGCACCCGGGCAGATACTGAGGGTGGGGGATCTGACTCAACTGATTTAGCAGGATTCTTGCTAAAAGTGGACAACGCAGAAGCTGGAAAGTCAAGGCGTAATGGGAAAGAAGATTCTGAGGAGCCTGACTAAGTCTGGTCCAGCAGAGACTCTGCCAGTTGGGAGAGAGAGGAGGACAGACCTGGGAGAGGACAAAAGGCAGAAGCAGCAGGACTTGGGGCCTGAGGGAGCGGGAGAGAGGGAGTCTGGGTGGCCCTCTGGTCCTGGCCAGATTGACATGGCTGTGGTGGAGCTGGTGTTCACCAAGCAGATGGATGTGACCGGCCCTCCGCCCCATGTACCTTGTCTTCCAGATATTCTGTGGTCCTGGGTGGCTAGGCAATGGGCTCCCTTTGGGCTTGTAAGCCTCCTCTCAGATGTCAGGGCTCTGTGCGAGTCAGACTCCTGGGAAGGGAGTCCACACTGGCAGCCTGGCGGAGAGGCTGGGGACAGGGGGCCCACAGCTGGGGCCTTCCCTCGGGTGTTCTGGCTCCTGGAGAAGCTAGCTCTGTGCTTTCCTGGGGTGCTGTGATGTGCATCCCCGCTTCCTTGCAGGCGAGCTGATGCTCTGTGCAGAGGGCCTCGTCGTGTACGTGCAAACAGACTGAGTCCCCTGGGATCCAGACCTTCCCGTGGGCGCTGCAGCAGGCACCTAGAGAGATGCATAATTTCAAATGCCACCCCCAGGCAGCCCCTCCCCGGCCTTCTGTCCCTTCCCCTGGCTTGGCCGTCCCCTGAGTGGAGAACTGACCTTTACACATGCACTCTAGCCGCTAACACCTCTTTTGATTGGAAAACACTTTTCAGTGGAGGCTGTTGAATCCTGCAGCGGCTGCCGGTTAGGGCCATGGAGGACCACCGGCCGCAAGGTGGATTTTTCTAGGGGTGCTCCCGAGGAGCTAGATTTCAAGGAGTGTGGCATGGATACGCTGCACACGCATATCCAAATGTGGCCTCGCATATGCCACACGTGTGGTGATGAGCGTCTTTGCATGTGGCTGAGCTTGTGTGCACAGGTTGGAACTTCCTGGTCCATGGGTTGGTCTCTATGGGGCACCAGGGACTCAGGAACTCTGTGCCCATCAACGTCCCCAGAGACCACAGGAGAAGGAGCGCCTGCCCCCAGGTCCTGACCTGCTGTCAGAATATCTGCCCTTTTCTCCTTCCCTTTTGCCTGTGGCTGGTGTTAGTTGTTGCTTTCCATCTGATTGCTCTTTATCTTTATAAAAGAATTCTCAGGAGAAGTGGAGTGGGATGGTGGAAAGAGCATAAGCCTTGCAGTTGGACAGACCTGACTTTGAACCTTGGATCTGGGGCCTGCTGGTCGCCTGACCTTGAGCAAGTTGCTTTAACCCTCTGAGCCCAACTTTCATTATCTGTAAAATGGGGATGATAGTAATACTTCCACCTCATGGGGTTAGGTAGTTGTAAAGATTACACAACAACCAAGAGATTTGATACTCTGTAAATACAATTATAATTATTGGGGTAAGGCTTGGGAAGGCAGGATAGCATAGCAATTAAGAGCATTGGCTCTGAAATCAGACAGAGCAAAGTTCCTATGCAAGCTTTGCCCCCTTATGGGCTGTGTGATCTAGTGCAGGTTACTCAGCCTCTCTGAACCTCAGTTTCTTCATCGGTAACATCAGCATAGTAATAGACTTCTCCCATAGCACCACACCAGTGGTTTCACAAAGTGTAAACTAGGGATAAAGTGCTTGAGAAGAATGAAGATTCCTGTCTGGGGTGTGGCCCAGAGTTAACACCCCAGGTGATTCTCACTGGATATACACCCAAGTTTGGGAACCATAACCCTAGACTGTTCATTCCCTGAGTGCAGGAACCATGGTCGTTTGACTTCACAGGGCGCCTCAGGGTCTAGTTTAGCTCTGGCGCATTCTGAGTGCTCACTAAGTTTTGGTTGAATAAACAAAGATTATGTGACTGAATGCAGCCAAAGCACTCAGTGTGGAATGTGGCACAGAGCAAGGCCTTAGTAGATATCAAAGTGTTCCATTATTAATAACAGGAAAGGTGTGTTTCTGAAAATAAAGCAGCAGGACTCCTGGCTCACAGAGCACAGTCGGCCCCCCGCCCAGCATGTACTGCAGGTTGGGTCCCCTCAGCTGCTGTTGTAACGTGCCTGGTTTCACTGACCATTGAGAGCCAGGCCTAATTCAGATCCTTCTGATCAGAGGGGCCGGGGCCTCCCACATCCATGGGGTCCTGGTGTCCTGGTTGTGCCCTCTGCTTCTTGCTTTTGGAGGGGGTACAGAAGCCCGAGGCCCTTCAGGGCTGGCAAAGAAGAATTGTGCTCACCATTCCAGGGCCCAAGGCATCAATTTTTATTAAGTTTGTAGACATCATGACAGGAGACGGGGCCGGCTTTTATGTTCCCGGTTTCTTGGCTTGGGCCAGGAGACGAAAAGTGATTTAGAAAAGGCTTTTCCCATCTGAAGAAGAACAGATGTTCCCAGAAGCCACCAGAGCCCGGAGTGCCAGGGAAGGGAGATGAGAATAATGCTGCACGGACCCCTGCAGCACACTGGAGGCCCGGGGCACGTCCCAGAGCCACAGGCTGTAGGAGTCAGTGACCCACCGCTGGCCCCTCACTTTACAGATGGGCAAGCCTGGGCCTCAGTGGGGCTGGGATTTGTGCCAGGTCAGTGGGCGGCTGGGGGAGGGGCTGAGGCTTGTGCCCCCTGGGCTGGATGCTGCAGCACTTTCCCCTTCTACACTGTCCCCTTCTCCACACCTGCTCTGTTCCCCAGGGTGGGAGGGGCTCCAGCAGCACTTGGTGAGTGACCGCCCTGTGCAGAGGCCCTCGGTGGGAGGCAAGAACAACGGCGGCGACAGGGTAGCTGCCATAGTCCAAACGTCTGTGTTCCCCACAAATTCATAGGCTGAAATCCTACCTGCCCAGGTGATGGTATTAGGAGGCGGGGCCTTTGGGAGGCCATTATTAGGTCACGGGCTGGAGCCCTCATGAATGGGATTAGTGCCTTATGAAGGAGACGGAGAGCTCCCTCGCCCGTTTCGCCGTGTAAGGACACAGAGAAGGGGAGGCTGTGAACCAGGAAGCGGCCCTCACCAGAAAGCCACCATGCTGGCCCCTTGATCTTGGCCTTCCACCCTCCACAACTGTGAGGACTACATCTCTGTTCTTTATAAGCTCCCCTGGCTGCGGCATTTGTTATAGCCGCCCGGGCAGACTGACAGCAGCCAAGCAGGGACCTCGCCCACCTGAAACTAAGGGCATGAGCCGCTCCTGACTGCGGGGCTGCCCAGAGTCCCCACCGAGCCCCGTGTGTCCTGCACCACACCCCGGTCCTTTCAGCTAGCCTGGGAAGTGGGCTGGAGCCGAGGTGGCCCAACCAGAAGCTTCCTGGCGTGAGGGATGAAGCAAGGATGGTGGGCACCTATGCCACAGATTCCACTCTCCCTCAAGGACCCCTTCAGAGGGTTCTGCACCTGAGGACCCACACTTGTCACGGATCAGCAAGGCTGGAATTAACTCAACAACCCCCTGAAATGGAGGCTCTAGAAACATCCAAGACATGGTAGCCATTTGGGCAGAGCTCATTGTTCTCTAAATGGCTGAGGCAGAAAGACCTGGAAAGCCGGTGCCTCCTTAATAAGAGTAACTAACATTGACTGGGCACTTCCCATTACCAGACCCTTCCCAAGGACTTTACGTAACACATTTAGTGTTCACGATAACCTTATGAGGGAGGTCAGATCATTGACGCTCCCTCCGTATTAGAGGTGGGAAAGGGGATGTTTAGAGAGGTGAAGAAATCTGGCCAGGGTCACTCAGCTAGAAGGTGATAGAGGGTAGGATTCTAACCCAGGCAGCTTAACTCTGAACCTCTTTATTTCACATTCTCTTCTCGATACCCAGTGCTTCCTTCTTTGAGCTTGGCTTGATTGCTTTCCGTAACTAGGATGTTGTAGGAGTTATTCTTTAGTACATGAAAAGTGAGGAGCGTGTGGCTATTTCTTCGTTCATGTGCTCATTCATTCAGTGAAGATTTGCTGTGTGTGTGCCAGCACTGTGCTCTTTGCTGGGATGACTAGGATAGGCTCCCTGCCCGCAAAGAGCTCGTGGTCTGGAGGGGAGACAGATATGTACAGAATCATGCAGACCTCGTGGAAGGAGGGGAGCTCAGGGGAGGAAGCGCCAGGTGGGTAGAGGAAGCCGTGGTAGCACAGAGGGGACCAGGGCTCGGTCCATCCGGTAGGGTGGAGAGGGTGAGGAAAGACCCTAAGAGGAGGGGAGTTCTGAGCTAGATGGAGAGCTGTTCCCACAGTGGTGGCATGCGGGTAGATGCCAGTTCAGTAACGACCTTGTATGTCAGGCTAATGGATTGAGACTTGATCCTGCAGGCCTTGGAGAGCCTTGGAAGGATTTTAAGTAGGGAGTGGCCTGATGCGGTCTGTGGTTTAGAAGGACCACTCTGGTGGAGGATAGCTTGGACACAGTGAGACTGAAGGCAGGGAGCCCATCTGGGAGTCGACTGGAAGAGGGTGGGTGGGAGCTAGTGCAATGATGGTGACAATGGAAGGGGAGCTTGAGGAAGACTTGTGACCAGTCAGGTATGGGCAGGTGAGAGAGATGGAGGAGGTGGGGTTGGCCCTGCGTCTGAAGCAGGCATGGAAATGCAGGCGATTATTCAGGTGACGGCTGCCCTGCTTGGGGAGGGAAGGTGAAAGAGCTTGTAGGTGCAGAGCATGGCAGGGAAACATCAGCAGCCACGCTGTCACCCCTTAATCTCAGCCAGGGAGGAGCTCTGCAGTCTTGGGACTGGATGTGGAGCAAGCGAGGAAGCCTGTCGTCTGCCCCGATTTGATCAGGAGCCACGTAGCTTCTCTACGTAATCACATTTCTGTTTTCCGAAGTGACTGTCACTGTTGAAAAGAGAATCCTAAGACTGCGCAAGCCTTTTAGCAAATCTGATGTGTTTTAGAGAGTTAATACAGACTGAGAGGACTTTCTTTTTTTCTTTTTATTGAGGGAGCTGGTTTATAACATTATATACGTTTCAGGTGTATATCATTGTATTTCAACTTCTGTACACACTACATCGTGTTCACCACCAAAAGTCTACTTTTCATCCGTCACTGTACAAATGCTCCCCTTTACCCATTTCGCCCCACCCTCCCACCGCCATTCCCCTCTGGGAACCATAGATGGCAAGGATTTTCTCACCCATTTTCCCCTCTGACAATTCAGGGGCTGAGTAGACAGCCCCACCAGCGTCGGCGTTTCTGCCGATGACACACGTCTGTTTGAGCCCTCCACGGCCTGGATTCTGACACACGTTTCCGCTGAGTTGATGTGTTTTCGTGATCAGAGGGAGTCACGTAGAAGTGCTGTCACATCTTTCAGTACTTGTCGAGGGCACCTTTTTGCAGTGTACGTCTCATTAGAGGTGGCAGGAAAGTCATAAAGCGTCATCCCGCAGTCGCAGAGCCTGCAGAAGGCCAGACCTGGAATCAGTTTCCAGAGCCAAGGGCGCTCTCGTCATGGGAGCCCCTCGGTGCAGTCTCAGGACTGCCATTGCCAGGATCCCAAGCTCTCTAACAAAACTTGGTAATTAAAGGGGAACAGCAGTGACTCATGTCAGCAAGCCGTCACCTTCAGCTCTGGGGACACTTCAGTATTCACACAGTGCGTGTGGGCAAAACAAACGCAAACTGCCAGGAGCTCTGGGCACACCGTTGTCCCAGCACCAGGGATGTAGGAGTCGCAAGTTTCCATAGCAACGCAGCAGAGAAACAATTATCCCACACCTTCCAGGGCCTTTTGCCAAGGTTACAAGGACACAGTCTAAGACCTGAAGAAGATGACATGCTAAGGAGACAGAACTGACTATCTCTGTCTTTGAAATATTGATAAGGGGGTCAGGAAGAGTTTTTGGAACCTCAAAATATGTTCAGAATAATTTAATCCAACTCTTTCAGCTTTCAGAGAAGGAAGCCGAGACCCAGAGAGGGTAGCCCCTCGTTCAAGGTTGTCCAGCTTGGGAGGGGCCCAGGTTTCAGGTGCCACCTTGACTGTCTGGTCCCCGTCCAGTGTCTTTTTCCACCCTCCCTCTCATGGTTGGTACTGAGAATATAGATGCCCCTCACCTCTGCCAGGTTCTGTGTCTCAAAGCCATGCGTCACATTTGTGCAAAGCAAATTCCAGTCTGCCTTTGACTTCCTTTATAGTCTAGGGGACTCTTTCTTCTTTATTTCAGGTGGATCTTCTTTTGGTGGCACATTCCAACCTTTGGTGCTAAAGTTTTGTTTTGCTTTGCTTCCTAAGACCCAGACACAGCTTTCTTCTAGCCTAGTAAATAAACTTAAGTAGTTGAGACGGACCCATTAGTTCGTCTGTGGTGGGTCAGGGGCCCTGGAACCGTCCACAGCCTTCCCCGTGGCCAGCATCCCTGTGTTGTTCCCAGCAGTCCAACCTTGTGGCTTGTTGGCACTTTCACTATGAAAGCTGGGTCCTCCAGGGCATTCTGAGGGGGGCGCGTGAGTCTTCTCCTCAGCTCCGGTCTGTGTCTCCATCGGCCATGCCCGTGTATTTTCCTGCAGGAGATTGTGAGCAGTGAGAATGTGTCAGGATGCCTCTCTGGAGGGGTGGCCTGGCGGAGGGACAGCTACCTGCTCACTCCTCAGAAGAGGCCTCTGGGCTTGACTCCAGCTGTATGCTTACCTGGAAAATTCCAGAAGGAGGGAGTGGTCTGAGCATCTCTCTCTGGGAGGCTTGTCTCCAGGGCAAAAGTGAAGGGTGGAGCAGGGAGGAGAGGCACTGGCTCCGCTGCTGAGTTAGCCTCATTTCAGGACAAGAGGAGCCGGGGGTGGAGGTGGGGTAGGGGGAGGGAGTCGTGTGGGGGTTTTCATCAGTCTTGAGCTGTTGAGAGGGAACCTTAGGTGTATGATCCGAGGGCAGAACCACAGGCTCCAGATGGATTTGTCCTCAGCACTGGGCCCCCGCACAGAGCAGGTGCACAGTTCCCGCTGGTTGAATGACTGAGTTCATTTATTCAGCATGTACTGAGTCCCGGCTCCCTCCAGGCACGCTGCTTCTAGCCTGGGGATGGAGCAGAGAACAAGGCAGGTAAGGCCGTGATCTTGGGAAGCCGACATCCTGGGATGAGTGAACAGGGAGGCCCAGGGCCCCCAAGGTTCTGATGGTGGGAGGGTCGGGGTGGGGTATCCTGCCGGGGAAGGAGCCCCCATCATTCACTGGAACCTGACCTGAGGGCTGAGGTGGGAGAGGTGCCAGTGCTGTCCAGACGGGCACCGTACCAAGAAACTGAAGTAGGCAACGGCAGGAGTAGGGAGAGAGATCTGTGTACCTCCAGGGTGTGGCTGGGGCCAGGTGCTTTCCACATGGTGTCTCCTTTAATCCTCCCAAAGACCCAGGGGGCTTCCTTATTATCACCATGTATAGATTCACAGAGAGGAGGAGCAGCCTGCCTGAGGTGCACAGCTGGGAAGTGTGGATTCCCCCTCGGCTCAGCTGGACACCGTTGCACCCACAGAAGGGAGCCCCACAGGCTCCGGGGCCCTGGAGTTGTTGTTTCCAGCAACAAAGTGTGTGTCTCAGTTGCTGATACCAGGAGGTGCTGGTGACATCCTGGTCCCTCCCACCCTGCAGGCTCAGGCCTAACGGAGCTGGCATTGGCCCAGCACATTGGCTGATGTCAGAACTGGGGGACAAGTGTCCCTGGGGGATCAGGTGAAATGGATGTGTTGCATACAGGACACCTGACCTTCCTTACCCAGCAGCCTTCCCAGCCCCAGCCGTGGCTGTGGGGATGTTGGCGCCCAGCCGTGGCCGCGGGGATGGTGGCGCCCAGCCGTGGCCGTGGGGATGTTGGCGCCGGCAGGCTGCTTGCAGCACTGACCTGGGGCTCAGAGCCCAGTGGCCAAGGCGACAGACCCGGTTTGAATTCCATCTCCCTGCTTGCTGCTGGTGTGGTCCTGAGCCTGTCCCCAGACTCCTCAAGCCTTCATTTCATCACCTGCGAAACATAAGTGCAGCACAGGCTGTGATGAGAGTGGGCGTAAGTAGGACTGGGCAGGCGCTCAGCAGTGTCTGGTGTGTGGTAAATCCTTGCTAATTGGTAGCTGTCCTGACTGTTGTTGTTACATTGTATCAGTATCAGACTAACCTGGTCGTGGGGCTGCGGCTGGCCTGGAAGGTTATTCTGGAGGCTGAGTTCTATATCCCAAGGATGCAAGAGGCAAAGACAGCCGCTGGGTTTTACGGAGGAGGATTCCAAGCTTCTCTGTCATCAGAACAGCCAGGGATCTCGTCGAAGATTCGGGTTTGGGCGTTATGCTCCCTCCCATTCCCTCCTCCCTCCCCAGAGATTCCCACTCGCGGGTCTGGGGTGAGGTCCTGAATCTGTATTTAATGAAATTCTGAGGTGGATCTGGTGCAGGAAGTTCAAGGACTAGGTTTTGGGCAGCTCTGCTCTATCCGCTGTTTCCTGCAGCCCTGGGGGCTGGCTCTCCTCCGCGACGCCGCTATTTCTGTCTCATCCCTGGGAGCTGTCGCCTCGAGTGGGGCTCCTTGTTCCTGGGCAGCCCTGGAGACACACGGACAAATCATTTCTCCTCGGCTCCCCATCCAGACGCCAAGCAGGCCTACAAAATCTTTTCTCTTTATAAAACGTGATCGCCTGTCTGCCGGCCACCACATTTTCTAAACTCTCTCCTAAGAAACGTGATTAGGTAAAGGAATTTTTTTTTCTGACTTGGGAATCCACCTTTAAAGTGTTGCAAAGGTACAACAATATATCTGCCTTTATTTGAACATTGAACGGATCCCTAGCCGTGCAGAGTAGGGTAGCGCAGGGGTTAAAAATACAGACTGTGGTGCACGACTGCCTGCGTTTGAATCACAGTTCTGCCCCTTCTTAGCTGTGTGACCTTGGGCAAGTGATGTAACCTCTCTGTGCCTCAATTTCCCCATCTTTGGAACAGGACTAACAGCAGCGCCTGTCTCACAGAGTTGTTGTGAGGATTGTCTGAGTTCATTTTGATAAAGCACTTATCAATGCCTGACCGTGGCGAGCCTTCACTGGAGCGAGTCAAATGGACCTGCATGAGGCAGCCTGGAGAAACCTAGGGAGCATGAGCATCACGTGTGTTCGGGGAAATTAAATAAGAAACTTAGCTAATGGTGCTGACTGGCTTTGGCCAAGCCCTGTCCTTTCCTGACAGTTCTGCCTCGAAGCACCACTTTGTGACACTCTGGTCATTGTTTTCCCAAAGCAGAAATGAACAAGCCACGATGGCAGCAGAATCAGCCGTATCTGTGACCGCCGGGCTTGAAACTGAACGTCATTTCGCTAAACCCCGTTAGCAAACTCCGTAAGGCCCTCTCTTTGGAGAATCCCTCTAGCTGTGATCTAAGTGGCATGCCATGACTGGGGGAAGTTTCTTTGTCTCAATTTTAGTTTCCGTGATACAGAGCTGCTGAAGGTCTTGGCTGGTGTCCTCAACTACAGAGCTCTAGAGGAGAGATCTGTAGCGGAAGGAAGGAATTAGCAGAGAGGAAAGCGGCAGTGGCCAGTCAGACCTCAGTGATGACGAAGATGGGGGAGGGGCAGCCCCGCTCTCCCCCGCCTCCCCCTGCCAGGCCAGAGCCCACCCTGCCTCCCTTGGGAGGCAGGACAAAAGGTGGCTTCGTGCGTGGGCCTTGCAGCAGACACACCTGTCTGGGCGGCCCGGCCTGGTGCCTATTAGCTGTGTGATCTTGGGGACTTTGTTAATGAGTCTAATGTCCCTCTGTAAATAAAGATAATAATAGTACCTGTGTCGCTGAGTCATCGGATCAAGTTCAGCGAAGTGATGTATATAAAGTGCCCGGAACTCAATAAATGAAAGCGTGTATTATTACTGTTGCTGAGTGGTCTTTTCCATGTGCCTAGTCTAGCCCGAGGCCTTGATAATTCAGGTCTTTCCCCGTGCAGGCTTCTTAGGACCATAGTCAGGAATAACAGGAGAGAGAAAACAGATTGAAAGACCAGCTTGCGTGGGCCAACCCATGAATTACTGTGTGTGTGTTTGGATGGGAAACGGGAGATTTGGAGCTCTTGGACAGGGACCACCCTCCACCTGGTAAAGGCCCTCCTTATGGTTTCGCGTGGCTCCTCTGGGTGCTCCAGAAGCAGTTGCAGGAAGTGAGGGAACAGGCAGAACAACACGTCTGAGCAAGCAAGCCCCAAGGAGTGGGGGGTCCCTGGGGTAGGTACAGAGGGAAGATGTGGGCCTGGCAGGAAATGCACTTGCTGTGCAGACCTGGGTCCCTGAGATGGTGGGAAGGTCTGGAACACATCTGTCAGCAGGCAGCAGCCGCACTTCCAAGGGGGAAGTCACTGCATGCCGGGCAGGCAGGCAGACCTAGGAGGGCAGGCCTGGGGAGCTCAGATGGCCTTGCCAGGCAGCTGGGCCTGGCCATCGGGCTGGTGCCAGGGCAGGGCTCTGCTCTCTGGCAGGGAGTGCCATGAGCTCAGGGCCACGCCCTAGAGACTGCAGCCATGGGAACCAGGGAGTCAACCCTAAGATGCTGGAACTTGGCCCCGAAGGACAACAGAGGCAGTACAGAAAAAATCACACAGGAGATTGCACCCAGAGCTTTACTGTGTGTCCTAAATCACATTATTTCAAACAATTTTCACAGCAACCCAATGAAGAAAGTATTATTATCACCCTATTACTGATGAGTATACTGAGGCTCAGTTAGGTTAACCGACTTGCCCACAGTTGCTCAGCGGCAGAACCAGGAGCCACCAGGTCTGCTTGCTCAGAATCTCGTGCTCTTGTCAGGAACCAGAGTGTCCAGGGCAGGAGGCCGGGTGCCAGGGTCTGCCCCACCAAGAGCTGTTCACATTCACTCTGCTGTATTATGTAAAAAGCTCTGTGCGGTGGGCGGAGAGCCACATAAATGCTCCGTAAGACTTTGGAGGGGACCTGATGGAACTCCTTGTCCAGTCTCCTCGATTTAAAGATAAGGGAATGGAGGTTCAGAGAGGTTAACAGCCCTGCCTGGGGTCACTCAGAAGACAGTAGCAGAGCCAGGACCCGAACCAGGTCTCGGGCTCCCCGCCTCACATTGTTGGCACCACGTCGAAGTGTTCCCCTCCCACGCTGGAGAAGACACGGCAGACTCATCATGTGCCACTGCTGCCGGAGGAACATGAAGGGAATCAAACACTTCAAGGCCCCCAGCACATCTCACAGGACAGGTGGCAGGAGTAATTTGTGCCTGCAGTTGCATTTGTAAACACAGCATGAAGAACACATCAAAAAACTGGCAAAGAGTGCACAGGTTCTGTTTGCTGGTTAAAAAGAGGGAAATACCAGTGGAAAACAAGATGGATCGGGGAAAAAATGGAAATTTTCAACTCATGCGGAGTGCCAAGAGGGGTAGCAATCCCGTGTCTCCGGTGAGGATAGACCTGCACCTCAGTGGGCATGTTGGTGGCTTTGGCTCGGCCGCCACCTTCTCATCTGTCTTGCTGACCGGCTAAGCATCTTGAGGACAACATTGTGTCGTATTTACTTTTGCATTAGCAGCACCAAGCCCAGGGTCTGGCATAGAGTAGTATTCAACAGATGATTGTTGACTGACTGACTGACTGAATGATTGAAAACCATTACTCAAGGTAAACATGAGACCAAATGGCTGGTCAGTCCTCTCCCCTCCTTTCATATTACACCTACCATGGGCTCAAGTCTTCAGGCCTGGCCTACAGAGGGTCCTGCGTGACCCCATGTCATCCTCTGCTTCTTTGTACGTCAGCCTTGGGAGCCATTAGTGATAGGGATCACCACCAGACTTTGTTAGTGCCGACTGGCTGGGGTCAAGGGCCTGGATGCCAGGGTCAGGTTGCCCCAGTTCAACTCTTGGCTTCCTCACTTTCCAGCTGTATGTCCTTGGGCAAGCTGCTTGACCTTTCTAAGCCTCCGCTTCTTTATGGGTAAAATAGGGGTAACAGCATGGGGAATGATGGGGACTGAATGAGACAACGTATAGTGCTGGCACTTAGGGGGGGCTTAGTCCCTGTTAGGTCTTTGTGCTGTCATCCTCCGAGGGGCCGGGGAGAGTGACTGCTCCCTTCCTGCTCCCTCTGCCAGGTGGGCGGTGAGCAAGCGCTGGCTGTGTGCCCACGTTGCCTTTGTTTAGGAGCACAGAGGAGAGCAGGAGATAATGAGGCAGAGGAGAGGAGTCTATTGGAAATGGCACTGGAGAAAATATGGGATACGCAGCCGTGTGCCGGGGTGAGCCCAGGATTGGATAACAGTTCCATCCTGTCTCCTTCATCCATCACTTAGTTATTTAAGTGCAGGAAAAAAGCAAGGATATGCTGCTTCATTTATACAAATGAGGTTTATGAATAGCTGTTGTGGAGAGCGGGTAGCATGGAGAGATCCGGGTGCTCAGGGTGAGCCCTGACTCAGTACTTGGGGGCCCGGCCCTGGCAATCTGGAGATGTTACCTGAGTCTGCCTCTGAGTGACTGTCGCCTCGCTCCTGGTGGCTCCTCAGTGAGACCTTGGCTTTGAGGGTCAGGAGCACTGTAGCACTTGAGCGGGCTCAGAGGACATTGGCGTCGTTGGGGATGCCAAAGATGGCAGGATGGAACAGGGTGGACCTGTGTTTGAATCCTGCTCCATCACTTGCCAGCCATGTGATGGTTTCTCCTCTGTGCTCTGAAGCTAGTGATCCATCATAGTTTATAGGGTTGCTATAAATAATAGGGTTGCTATTTAATAGGATTGCTGTGAGGATGGAGTTTTTCCTGGGGCAGCTTAATGGAAGTTCTTGCACACTTTGGCAAGACAAGCAGGTATTTCTGAGGCCTGACAGCTGCACTATTTTCAGAGGCCTGGAGGTTACCTGAAGGCTGGGGAGGAAGAGGGTAAATGGGACCAGGACAGTGTGCCGGTCCCCATGCTGGGGCAGGTGTGCCCAGGCCCAGTTTTGGCCTCTGCACAGACCCCAAACTTCGAGCCATCTGACCTTCCAAAGGACGAGTCTAATTCTTATTATTATCATCATCATTATATTAAAATTATTAAGCATCCTCATTGCCGTCCTGGCATTTCAGTTTCCATCAGTGACATGGACAGTCTGCAGGTTACCTGCCGTTGAGTCCTGCCCTGGCCTTGCTGAGGGGGTGGGCTGAGGGACGTGTCAGCACCTCAGTCCTCCTGGTGCTCTGATTCTCAACCATGCCTTAGAGCATCAGAAAGCCCTTGTCCTACAACTTAGGGCCACCCCCAGCTTTGACCGAGGGCCAGCCTCGGAGCAGCTCCGTGGGAACTTGGTGTTTTTTGCAGAACTGCAGCCAGACATCATCCCTCGTGTCTTTCAGGATGATCTGAGCTCAGGTCAGGAGCAGTTCGGTTCTCCTCATGACTGGTGAGCTTGCTCTTGGGATTTAAGCATGCCGTCGGGTTTCCTTCTGGGCTTCAACTCAGTTTTACACACACTGGTAGAGCACCTACCGTGTGGCTAAAATTGTGCTCCTGGTGGGGGAGACAAAGGACAACACAGCCGACTGGGAAGGGCCAGGACCCCGACACCTATGGGTGCATGCCTCCCCACTGCTCGTGAGCTGTGTGGCTTGGGAATCGTTACCCAAAGCCTCTGAATCCGGGTTTCCTACTTGTAAAATGAGACCAATTATCTGCATGGTTTTTAGAATAGAGAAATGACTCTATCACAAGTACTCAATGAGTGATAGCCATCTTTTCCTTTTGCTCCTCTCTCCTCCCCGCTTCCTTCCTCTGCCCTACCCTCTGCCACTCCCCTCTTCTTCCCTTGCCCTCAAGTGTTTACCATTGAATTGTGGGTCCAGGCAGAGACCTTGACTAAATGTTTCAAAGGGCATCCGAGTGGGAGTAAGTACAGGGAAGTCTGAGATGCAGAGATGGACACCCAGGGATGGCTTCCTTCTGCCAGCCTTGGAAGTTCAAGGAAAAGCTGTGTCATGTGTGTGTGTGAAGATGCACACGCAGAGCTGAAGTGTTTATAGCCTGCCAGTACCCACACTCACTCACGCACGTGCATCTATATGTATAGACTTACACATATTCATATACCCATCAGCAGGGACCTGGCACGGAGCAGGACTTAGCTCAGTGGTTCACGTGAAGATGACTCAATGGAGATAGGAGGACAGAGTTAAGGGGGCCAGCGAGGCATGGTGAGGTGCCCAGAGACTCACAACGGGAGGGAACTCGGCCGTACCTAGGACTGAGGGACAATGGAGAAACAGTGTCACCAGGGTGGGAAAGAGTGGGAGCCTTGGAAGTGATGCTGCCTGGTGGGAATTATAGTCACAGGGATACACAAATACTGCCAGAGGTGTGGCCCTGAAGTACCGCAGGAGGGGAAGAAATCTCCTGGCCACTCTCCTCCTGTGGAGGGTACTGCTGATGCCCGCCGTTGGCTGAGCCGTACCAAGGGAGGCTGTGTGATGCCACAGGCAGGGCTCCGTCCTGGGCGCACAGCCTGGCAGAGAAGGGTGGAAAGCAGCGTCTCGGGAGGGGTGCAGGTGGAGAGTCAGTGGCAGGGCTGTGCATGCGTTTATGCACACTCACGCACGGCTGGCTGGCCAGAGCTCCCTCCTGCAGGGCACTTGGGGGTGGGGGTGGGTGGGTGGAGGAGGTCGGGGGAGGGGTGGTGCAGCCGGCAAGATTTCCAAGCCCCTCCCACATGGTCTGCAGTGCTGGGCGGGGCTCTCAGAACCCTCTGGATAGGGCTTCCTGCAGGGTTTTCTCAAAGCCCACACACTGATGCCTCAGTTGCTCATGAGAAACCATGGTTGGCTTCCAGCCTCCCTGGTCTTTGCTGGGGCAGCTGTGAGTTTACGTGTGTTTGAGATAAATCCATGTGCAGTGCTTTTCTCTTTCTGCCCTGGTGCTATGCTTGGCAGGCATGAGAGGTACAGTGAAGGCCCCAGACTACGGCCTATAGCTGGCAGGAGGCACGTCCTCAGAGCAGGCCTTGCTGAGAATGGACACGGGTGTCCCAGTGCTATCCTCCGTGAGTGGCTTGTCCCGCCCCTCACCTCCTCGTGGCCCCAGAGGCACTCTTAGGCTCTTTCCCACTTGGCCTCACCCCCATGGCTCTACCCTCCTTCAACACCACTGGTCCCACCTGGGCTTTCTCCAGGGACTGGGAGCTGGCAGCTCCAGGCTGAGCTTCCAGCCAGCGCCTGATGGACAGCAAGTCTGCGGTGTGGGTTGACAAGAGCTCTTGTGCTCTCCATTGGCCGGTACCGCCGACCAGAGAGGTCTCGGGTCGTGAACACTGCGGGACCCCACTCTGGCTTCGTCCAGGTGGTGGGTGGCATGGAATGGTGGTCAGGAACCCAGTCTCACATCCCAGCTCTGTGTGGCGTGGGAGGTCTGCACAACTATACTGTCAATTGTCTGCTCCTCCTTCTCCTCAGCAGGATGCCTGCGGCTCCCCTGTTTTGGCTTCCAGAAGAGCTAAGTGCAAAATGCACCCAGGATAGCAGAACCAATGAGCCTGCCTTGCACATTTGCACATTGAGTCTGTCTGCCCAGAGCGCTGTTGGATTGGGGTTCTGCTGACGGTTCCCCTCTATGCCTTCCTGTCTCCTGTGGATGGAGGGCGTTTGTCCACTGCATTTAAAAATCGCCTCAAGTTATTGAGTGTGTGTAAAAGATGGCAGGGAGCTAGTCCCCCTCCCCCCATCTTAGAGCTGGAATTCACTGTTTCTGGCCTTCTCCTTGCTGGCTCCCTGGCCTGGCTCCGAGGGGCATTGCGAGCCTGTGCATGTGAATGAGCCTGTGTCGGGAGGAGCGGGTGGAGGCCTGGCCTGCTAGCCCTGGGGAATGACGAAGGCCTTGGCTCCAGGAAAAGCTGCTCTTGTGGGGTTTAGGTAGCTCTGTGGTACCCGAGCCAGTTCCCAGCTGCCCTTCCCAAGGGTCCTGCGGTGCCCAGGACCAGACTTGGAACTTCCGGAAGGTGCAGGAACGTTTCTGTGGAAGAATCCATACTGGTGTGAAAACCAAGGAGAGCTACACATGTACACACTCATACACAGATGCACACCCCTATGCAGTCATACACACATACACACAGTTAAACACATAGCATTCTCATACATGCTCATATACATGCACATGCCTATATGCAGTCTCTTTATTTCACACACACACGCTTTTTCTCTCATACACACACATACACATACCCTCACACACGTACTCTCTCACATACACACACTCTTTCTTGTACACGCACACACATACACGCTCAAGACACATGCAGGGCATGTTGGTCAGAACAGGTCAGCCTGTCAGAGGATGCTGCTGCCCGCATCGCAGCGCCCAGCTAAATCCCCTCCTGGAGGAGTTGCATTGATTTGCATACCACAAAGCAAATAGGGCAAAGCTGGCGACTCTGTACCCTGGGTGACCGCCCAGTTCTGGGGCAGGAGGCACACATCCTGGTGCCAGAGCCCCCAGGCTCACACTGGCACCAAGAATAAGGGTGGGCAGGGCTTCTCCCGGAGCAGCCAGTTCCCTGAGAAGTCGGAGGCGACATGACTCCCTAAGGCACCGGCTGCATGCGTCTCCCCCATGTCACAGCACGCCTCTCCGTGAGCCCGTGCCCAGCTGCTCACCTCACCCCAAGGGCCAGCACCTGTGGACTGTGAGACTGGACTGCATGCGCTAGAATTTGCATGACATGAGCACATGCATCCTCTCTCCTCCATCCTGAGAAGGGGCGCATCGCCAGGGAGGCAGTGTAGGGGAGCTGAGAACACAGGCTGTGCAGTAAGGTGGAATCACATTTGCATCTGAGCTGGCTGTGTGACCCCGGGCAAAGCGCTGAGCCTCGGTTTCCTCATCTGTAAAGTGAGGATATTCATGCCTATTTCAGGCCTGTTGTGAGGTTTAAATCCTGAGTTTCTATTTTATTATGAAGTTATGAAGAGTCACCAGCACTGTGATTGGCATACAATAGGTGCTCAATAAATGGGGAGCTCCCTTCTGCTGTCCTTGTTGTACATTCTCCTGGCTGAGGGGCACCTTCCAACTTTGTGAGAAAACCAGACCCATATAGACACCGGTGACTCTCCATGCAGCCTGTTCTGGCCCAGCCAGCTCTGACAAGGGCACAGGGTTCTGGCCTGTTCTTTCTTGACCTGGTGTATTATTCAGGTTCTCCTGAGAAACAGAACCAACAGGATATGCATGTGTGTGTGTGTAATATTTATTTATTATAAGGAATTGCTGATCATGGAGGCTGAGAAATCCCAAGATCTGTAGTCAGCAAGCTGGAGCCTCAGGAGGGCCAATGGTGTTGTTCCAGTCCGAAGGCAGGAAAAGGCTGACGTCCTAGCTCAGTCAGGAAGGAGGAATGCCCTACAATCTGTGGGAGGGTCAGCCTCTTTGTTCTGTTCAGGCATTCAGCTGATTAGACGGGGGTCATACATGTGGCGGTGGGCCACCTGCTTTCTCAGTCTGCCGTTCCAAAGTTAATCTCATCCAGAAACACTCTCAAGACACACCCAGAATAAGGTTTAACCGGATATTTGGGCACTCCGTGGCCCAGTCAAATTGGCACATAAAATTCACCATCAGTCCTGGCGTCTGGTGACCTCAGACATCAGTGGGTGTCCTGGTGCAGTGTGGGGGCAGGCGTCAGGCTTACGACCTTGTGGAGCTTTCGGTCTCCCTGTAATACCGCAGAGGCTGTTGTCTGTAGTGGCAGAAAGCATAGCTTGTGTGGGCCCATCAGCATCCAGCCGTGGAGACAGTAAGAAATCTTGGCCAACACCCACAGCAGCCCTGTGGGCCTCTCTTGGTGGCCGAAATGTCAAAGCTTGCCCATCAGCTTGTCTGAAATGACTGTCATTATCTTCCACTACCCCAGCCCCCGGAGTCAACAACAATCTTTGCCCTGTGGTCTGCACCAGAAACCTGGACGTTATCTTTGAAACCCCCATACCTTTTCTTCCCCCACATCCTGTTTGCATTCAAGTCCTACCAGTTTCTTCCTACTTAATACTTCTTTCTCACACCCATTACTTTTTTCCACCCACTGCCATCACCAAGGTCCCAGCCACCATCACCTCTTGCTGCTTTCCTGCCTCTGCTTCCTCAGTGATTTTCTTGTCCTCAGTCTTGCCCCGAGGAGCCTGTCATCCACATTCTTGCCCGAGGGAACTCTCCGAAATAGGAGATCCAACCATGTCTTTTCCTGATTAATCCCCTTATTAGCTTCTGACTGCCTAGTAGAGTTCGCAAGCTGATGCCCTAAGGGCCAAATGCAGCTTACACTTAAAGCAAGAAAAAAGAATTTGAATTCCTTTACGTCTGAAGGGTGTTGCCTTCCAGTTTGCCACAGTCCTCACCATTCCTTATTGTATCACACTGGCCCACTTCCCTCCTTTGTCACTTGTCCAGTCCCTGAAGTCAGAGGCCCAGACAATCTTCAGCATAACACCTGAGTACCTTCACAGTTAGGCCCTGGCAAACCTTCCCAGGTTTATTTTTCGGCAGTTCTACCTAAGTTCCACGTGCTCTAGCCATCCTTCTCTTCACTTGTCCCCAGACACTCAGTGTTCTTCCTCATTTCCTTGCCTTTATCCATGCAGCTCTGCTTGCTTGGGAGGCCTTCCTCTCTTTGAAGCCCTGGCTAGTTCCTAATTATTCTCTAAGACTCTATTCATATGCCACCTACTCTCTGCAGTCTTTCCGTAGCATTCTCTAAATCTCAATTTCCTCCTCTGTAAAATGGAGCAGTCATAGGCCCTCCCTGATGGGGTTGTCATGAGGATTAAATGAGATAACCCTCGCAAAGTGCTTAGCACAGTGTCTGCGCCTGTCAAGATCTAGCTGCCTGCCTTCCTGGCATCTGGAGATGTCGATGGTTTTGGCAGTGGCAGTGACAGGGACTCTGCTGTCCATCTTTGGTCAGGGTGCCTGAGTTTAACAGGCTCTCAGCACTTACGGTTATTAAAGCAAACGGGGAGTAATTGGTGTCCTTCAGGCAGTAAATAGGAAACAGCTCATTGCAGACACCTGGCCTGATAGGGCCGTGCAAGGTTGTGGGGAGGAATTTGTTATGCCCAGAAAGCTCTGTGCAAGAGGGTGGAACAGAGCAAATGAAATCTGGTTTTATAAATTCTTTTAAACTTAAGGCTTAAAATACACACACACACACACACACACACACACACACACAATATATGCATATATTTAATCTTGAAGGAATTTGAATATTTCATGGGCTGTTGCTCATGGCCTGGCACCTCTGGTTGGTGAACTGTGGTGGCTGAGGCCGCACTTTGAGGCATCTGTTTATAGTTCCGTTGAATGAAGCTCACGTGGACATTTACTTAGGAAAAATCTGTTAATTTCAGAAGCACATAAGAATAATAATCATTGTCCCTGTTTGGTACTGGAATGAGCTGGCAGCATCAGACTAGAGACTTGCAAGGGGAACAAGTTGTCTGCAGGCACAAAAGGAAACCCCGACCCAGCAGCAGGCCGATGGACGACATGTGATCTAAAAATGCTGCAGACAGTGAAACACAGGTTCTCTGCCAGGTTTTCTTTTTCTTTCTGCAAAGAAGAGTCAGTGTGGAAGCAGAAGCAGATGCTTCTTGGCTCCATCCTTAGTCCAGGGTTGGGGGCACCTGCAAGATAATTAAGACTTTTAGAAGGATCACAATGCAAGGCATACAGGCATAGACTTGAAATGCTCTTGGCTGGAAATGCTAAGGTCATTGGCAATCTGGTGCCAAGACCTGAGAGATGCATTTCTAAAAGGGAAAATATAATCCCTATGTTGAACCCCATCCTGGAGGAAGTGTCGACATCCAATGAAAACTGCTGTTACTATTAGTGAAACACCGTCGCAGACACTGAAGAAGCTACCCAGCTAGGGATGCAGGATGTCACAGACTATGTTGCTGCTTGGTGAGATCTGGTACGCTCCTGTGGGAGGGTTATAACTCCCCACTGCCCCTGGACGCCAGGCTTGGCTGTGTGACTTATTTTGGCCAAGGAAATGTGAGCAGAAGTCACATGTGTCACTTCCAGGTGGGAGCTATAAGAGCTAAGCCTCACCTTGTTCTCTTTTCTCTCTGCCATGGACACGATGGGACAGGCGTTCCATCATCCTGGATTCTAGGGTGAGGATGACAGTGATGACACAGAAACAGGGCTCCTGGTTGGCCCCTGATGGATATGTAGCATGAGTGAGAAGTGAACCTTTGTTGTGTAGGCCACTGATATTTTAGGTGTTTTGTTACTATACTGTAACCCAGTGTATCCTGACAAATATACGGTATTTTTAAAAGGAAGAATGATATAGCATTTGTTATTCCTGTGAATAACTAGACATATTCTGATTTTTATAGCAGAAGAACAATGAGAAAGAAGTCCCCATAAATGCCAGAAATGAACCAACGGTTAAGTTTGTAAAAAACATCAAGGACCCCAGGGGTCCACTTCTAAGAGTCTGCAAGTTTATTCACAAAGTCATACTATGCCACTGTCACACAAACACTCCCTCACCCACAGAAATGATCAATCCGTGACCAGTCCCACGGGTTGTGGGAAAATGTCATATAGGGAAGCAGCCACGTATGGGCTTCCCTCCTTTCAGCCATATCCATTGCTTGCTCTTCCCCCATTCCATCCTGCCTTTATGGCTTTGCACATGCTTGATCCTCTGCCTGGAATGCCCTCATTCTCTTCTCTTCATCCAACATCCTATCCTTTAGCGAGCATCTAGTGGCCTTAATGCAATGTCAACACTGCCTCTGAGCCTTTCCCAAACCCTTCCCCGACTCCAGGCAGATGGAAATTTCTTTCATGTCTTCCAGCTACCAACTGGACACTGCCATCAGTCTGTCCCAGAGACACTTCAAATGTGATATGTTCAACACCAAACCATCAGCTTTTCCCAAGTCTGTTTCCCTTTCTGCTTCCCCCGTATCCATGAATGACTCCACCATCCATTTAGTGATCAAACCTAGAATGTAACATTCTGTGCCATCTCTCATCCTTTCCTGTCTCATCTCTCATCCAATCAGGTCTTCCTGATTTCACCCTTGAAGGGTTTTGTGAACTCTTTTGTTCTCATTATTACTGTTTTAGTTCAGGACCTTATTATCTGGCCCCGGTTTGAACCTAACAGTCATTTATTCACTGCGTTCTCTGCTGTCCTCCGCACCATATTTTTACAATATAGATCGGCTGGAAACTTTTCATCATTCCCGTTGTCTTGAGTATGAGGTTGAAACCTGTCAGCATGGCATTCTGGGCCATCTGAAAACTACTTCTCCATTTGGCTGTTTTTCTCACCATTTCTCCTTCTTGCTCTGCCTATACTCTAGCAACACCAGAATATATTTCTCATATGTATATAGGGGTTTCTCCTTGCACCTCTCTGAATTTGTGTATTGTTTCCTCTACATGGAATTCCCTCCTCTCTCCTCTTCAACTTTCTATGATAACATTGGACTTAACCTTCAAGAGCCAGTTCAAATTACACATCCCCTGGGAAGCCTTCCTGGAAACCCCAGGCAGAATCTCTGTCTTTTTTCCTAGTGCTCCTTGGGACTTGTGTTTATGCCTCCCTTGAAACATTTCCATTTTCTGTGCCAGCTATGACTTGAAAGTGTCACAGATAAGTGTCATGAAGGCAGAGACTGGGTCCTATTTATTTATGTATTATTCCCTTTGTTTAATAGGCAGTAGTGTGGAGCAGTTCTCAATATATGTGTATCAGACAGTTTTGTTGTAACAAACAGCTTCTCCCCCCGCAAATCAGTGACTTAGAACAGAAAACATTTATTTCTTGGTCATATTAGTGTTGGAGGCTGTGTGAGTCATTTGGGGTTGCTACAGAGCTCTGCTAGATTCTGCTTCATGTGTCCTGCCATTCTGAGGCACAGGCAGAAGGAACAAACCCTATTTGGGACATACCATCTTCCTGGAAGAGAAAAAAAGCAAGAACTTCCATGCAATGACTCTCGAAGCTTCTGCTGGACCATAGTTTACATCATATCCCATTGGTCAGAGCCAGTTATGCACTCAAGCCCATTGTTAGTGGGGAAGCACTCTCCCATAGGACGGAGGGGACACTGCAAAGCAATGGCTATGAATAACAATGTCTAATTTTTCACAGAGAAGAGGAGGCTAACAAATGGGAATTATAGTACACTCTACTGCAATGTGCTTGTTAAATTAGATGGATTCATGCTGCTGAAAAGAACCTTAAAGAGCTCCTTGTCCAACTTCCTCATTTGTTGGATATTTGTCATTTTGGACCACCGAGCATCTGAGCCCACTTGTTTTTTTCTGATGAGGAAGATTTGCCCTGGGCTAACATCCATTGCCAATCCTCCTCTTTTTTTGCTTGAGGAATATTAGCCCTGAGCTAACTTCTGTGCCGGTCTTCCTCTATTTTTTGTGTGTAGGATGCCTCCACAGCATGGCTGCCGAGCGGACTAGGTCCACACCTGGAATCTGAACCCGCGAACCTGGGCCGCCAAAGCAGAGTGCATGGAACTTTAATCACTCGGCCATGGGGCTGGCCCCCGTGCACCCATTTTTTTATGTTGGGGAAAATTCTCCATATTTTGAGTCTTGATGGGAGCAGAGATAGATCAGAACAGCCTCCTACCAGCGAAGTGATTTCCCAGCATCCCTTGAAGGCCCACGTCCATGGCTTGGCTTACTTCCATCAGACGTGCCTTCCCAGGCTTTGAGTCAAGAGCTGGTGCCTGGCCAGGACTGGCTGGGGTGCCAGGAGGTTCAGGTTCTCCAGACCCTGGTGGCTGCGGTGTGGGAGCAGTGCCCAGCGTCAGCATTGCTGGCAGTGCTGGGGATGGCCCTCCACTGAAGCAAGACTTGGGGTGATGGACTTGGTGACATAAGCAAGATCTTGCTTATCTAGCTCTCCTGGCAATTCCGTGGGCCACCCAATGTCCTTTTGTTAATTCCTTTTCTACATATATCAGCTAGTCCTCTTCCTTACCCACCGCCTTTCCCAGGGAAGTGTTGTAGAAGGTAGTTAAGAGTGTCAGCCTTGAAACGAGACTTCTTGGGTTTGAAGACCTCCAGCTTCCTGCTACCTCCTTATTTGGGCAAGCTACTTTAACTTCTGTAAGCTTTGGTTTCCTCATTTATCAAGTGGGAATGGTAATAAGACCCACCTCACACAGTTGTTGTATTCAAGGAGCTGATACCCATGAAGTAGGTCCAAGACCTATTGTGGTGGTTATTCATAAGAAGACCAAATGACTTTCTCACGTTCATAAAGTACGTGGTGGTGAAACTGAGTCCAGAAGGCAGACCTCCTGGCTCTAGAAATAGTGCTTGAGGACCTTCACTCAGATGGAATTTACCTCGTGGGCATAATGAAGGGGCTCGTGTGAGAAAGAGCGCATGACCTCCTACTCTCGGTAAGCAGTTGATAAGAACTTCTGTGTGAGCTGTTGGCCGATGGCACTGAGCTCCACCTCTGACTTTGCTGTCGTCTGCCTAATCTGTGGACGAGGAAAGTAGTTTAGGACTAGATGGCTCCAGGAGTTTCAGCGTGAGTGTGGGAGCCTGAGGAACCCAGGTTTGGATAGGAAGTGGCTGTCTGCATGGCAAATGCATGCTCCAGGATTCCAACACCAGGTGCAGGTTGTGCACTGCTGGCTTTGTGCCAGTGGCCAGGTGGCCTTGTCAGTCGAGGAGGAGCCGTCACCTTGAGACTGTTAGAGACCTGGGGTTCCATGGATTCAGTGGACTGTTTTGTTTTTCAACATCTCGAAGAAATGTAGCCAGGCTGGCTTGTACCAGGACTCTAGCAAGCTCTGAGCTTTCCTGTGGCGGTCTTGAGGAGCCCAGCATGTGGCACGGACTGCTCAGGAGGTCCTCTATTCACTTTTTGAGTCCTGCAGTGGTGGGACAGCTGGGGGAGGGCTGCGCGTTTCTCTGGGTATATGTCTTGTCTGTGCTGTGCGCCAGGGCCTTAGGTCCAAAACAACTGCCAAAAGTCAGGGGAGACTCTCACCCCCACTCGCCTGGGATGGGAGGGCCCTCCAGCCTCCTCCATCCCTGTGCTTATGCGTACTCCCTTGTTGCCCACTGGAAGTTGTGTTGAAAGAGTGGCAGGGAGCAGGGAAGCTGTGAGTGCTCCGGGTGGGGGCAGCCCTCTTTTGGCAGTGCAGCAGCGGGCACAGGGTTTGCAGGGCAGGGACAGGTGTGTGTCCGATCTGGTGATTATTCTCTGGAATGAGGACAAGCTGAGGTGGGAGAGGAGCATCTCAGAGGAAGGACTTCTGCAAGACGGGAGGCCTGGGGCCTCCCTTCACACGTCTGGGAGAGCAGCCATCTCTCTCCAGGGGTGGCTGACATGGCTCCAGGATTTTCCCCACTTTTGAACCACCTGTGTCCTGCTCTTTGGTTCTTGCCTTTTCTGGGGCCTCAGGAAAGTGTTCTTCATGGTGGACTCTCTGGTCAGCTGGTCCTGGGCCTCCTGTAACGGGAGTTGGTGGAGAAGTCCCTGTAGGACGTCAGCACTGCAGGAGCAGGTGCAGCTGCCTGGGTGCCTCTGGCTGCCCTGGGACCCCATGGAGAAGTGTCTGGGCTTCCCTGGCTGAGGGGGTGCTGTATGGTCCTTGCAGAGTGCTTACCTGAGCCACTTCAATTCCCTTCATTTAAGCTGCTATCAAAAGTACTGTAATTGTAATGGAAACTATTTAGGATGAAGGTGGCTTTGAATAATGCATTGGATTCTCTCTTCTGGAAACTTCTCTGGCATTTTCTGGTTGTGAATAAGAGGCTTGATAGTTCAGGGTAAAGTAGGAAGTCACAAAAGTGGCTGTCCTGTCTGGCATTTCTTCTGAGATGCAATCAGAGCTCCTCTTGGCCTCTCGGAGCATTCCTTTTGACTTCCTGGTGAGGCCTGCAGAGTCCCCGAGAACTGGAGACCAAGTCAACCTGAAGGGATTGGAGGAGCAGCCGACGTGGACCAAAGAGGCAGGGGATAAGGAGCAAATCCAGCCAGCAGCCAGAGGGTGGACTGAGAAGGCCAGCGGGCAGAGCTGGCCCTGCAAGTCATCAGAGCTCAGGACAGGCTTTCTTCCCAAGTTTTTATATTTCTGGTAATTTTTTAATGTTTGCCAGTTGTTACCCCTGTTAGTATCCAGACAATTGTGATCTTTAAAGGCCCCTAGAGAACCTCTAGGTCAGCCCATTGGGACCCATTATAGGGTACAAAAGAGAGCCAGGAGATGGTGGGCCTTGGGTTGAGGGTGGGGAATATGGGCTTCCTGAAGCCTCAGAGTCACATCCTGGATACAGCCAGGTAGCCAGGACACAGGGCATGGAGCGCCCTCCTTGGTCGACGTGGGCGGGCAGCCAGTCTGATTTACTGCCTATGATGGATGCTGCGATGTGCTTCCCAGATCTCCTCCTGAACAGAGGTCCTCATGTGCTGGGAGCACCATGGGCAGAAAGAAAGGCCCTGCTGTCTAGGGGGCGGTACAGGGTGGGCTGCCCTGCCCCAGATCATGGCCCTCCCTAGGCTGTTCTGCATGAAATAACTGCCAGTGTAGGGTGCCTTCACCCCAATCATGACAGCTCTGTGAGGCCACCCCATCTTTAAAACTAACTCCCCTCCGGGTCAGCTCAGGCTTCCCTTGGGGCTGCCTTGCATCTTGGCTTCTCCCTCTCCCCGGTCCCGCTCCCTGCTCCCTTCCAGGGCTCTCCCTCAGGAACCTCCTGCGTGCTCATCACCAGCTCAGAGGTCACCTCCCAGGAACCCCACCTGCGACATCTCCTTTCCAGCCAGAGAGGCCCTGGGTCATCCCTGAGAAAGTTTAATGATTGCAAAGAGGTATTTCCAGAGATGCCTTGAATGTCCGCTCAGGGAGGAGTGGGAAGCAGGCCATTTATCTGGTGCCATGGGTGTCCGGCTGGCAGGGGTGGGAGTGAGTACACTCCTCTAGCTCAGCTGCGAAGAGAACAAACCTGAGTGCCGGACTGCCTGTGTGTGAGTCTTGCTTTAACACTTGCTCCCCGTGCAGTCTGAGGCAGAAATTTCACCCCTTGGTTTTCTCATCTGTAAAATGGAGAAGATAACTATACCTCCCTTGTTGTGTTCTTATGAGGATCAAAGGGGGGAAATCTTTCCAAAGCTTTTAGAACAAACAGTGCCTACTGGGGGTGTAGTAAGTGCTTGGGAGTGTTTGCTAAAACATCAGCCAGAACACTGGCTGGGGCTCCCTCCAGGGGGCCCAGCATGTGGGGAGGAATGGCAGGACAGGTGCTTCTCAGCAGCCCTCACTGCCTCTTGCTCGTGGATGCCACCTTTGGCGGCTCCTGTCGGGGACTTCCTGCCAAACCTGCCCCAGGTTCTCTCCTTGGATATAAACACCCCTGGCAGGCCCTGGGGACAGTTGCCAGCCACTTGCACAGCGGGCAGGGCCCATCCTACCTACAAACTCCGTATGCCCCTAGGAGGAAGAGCGGAGGTGAGTGGGTTCCCAGGCTGAGGATGGTCCCAGGGCGTCCCAGCCTCTGATTTTCCTGATTGCAGTTTAACGGATGGGTTTCTCCTGCAGACAGGGAGGGATGGGGCTGAGTCACATAGAAAGGGGAAAGTGTGTGGAATGTGGTGAGGGTGATGGGACCAACTATGAGACATGCCCCAAGGAGAAGATGGGGGTGAGCAAAAGGTGCGAATAAGGCTCCACCCTTCTGGCCCTTTGTGGCAATCAGAGAAAGGGTCCTGGCCTGGGAGAGGCCCCTTTGCCCCTCCACATCCACTCCCCACCTTTCTTGAAGCTTCCCTGGATCCCTGAAGGCTCATCTCTGTGGATGGCATCAAACAGGCTTCAGTGCCCCTGGGTTCCAGGTGGGTGAGGCGGGTTGGCGGCACTAGCAGGAGAGCCCAGGTGGAGAGCTGGGGCATTTCCTCTCCAAGCCACCTTCCTGCAGGCAGTGCGGTGGCTGTGTTCCTCTGCTAACCCCACAGCTGCAGCTCCTGCTGCTTCCTGTAACGACTCCCCCACTAACACTGCAGGCCCGGGTGGTACTAGCTCCCCTTCTTGCTAGCCCAGGCTACCATATCCCTTGTTGACTTCCCTCAACCCCACCCACCTTTGCTCCTTATTAAACTCTCTTGGTTAGTTTCCTGCAGGGTCCTGATTGATGTACACCCCTCTGGGTCCTTGGCTTGGTGCGTGGGGTTGGCTTCCCCTCCAGCCAGGTGTCCACATGCACAATCTGTGCAACTGCATGTGGCAGTGCTGGGCGGGTTCCAGGGAATGTCTTTGTTCCCACTGTGGAGTGTCCCCTCTATTGCCAGTAGCAAAAGATCTGAGTTTGGTTTCATCAAGGAAGCTGGTAGGCCCTTTAGCTGCTAGACAATGTCCTCAGGGAGTGGAACAGAAGAAGCCTGGCAGCGCTGGTGCAGCCAAAGCCGGGAGAGCAGGCACTGGCATGTTCTGAGGGACATGGGCCTTCGTTCTCTCCCAGTTTTTCCTGGTCTGTATTTAGAGGAGCCGATGGGTTCAGAACTCCCTCCCTGTCTCAAATGACTAACGCTCGGCTCCTGGATAATTGATCTACTGGTTCTGACTTATTTCTCAACTGGAATCCTTTCCTGATGAAACGCCACAGGCCACAGGGCCCCTACATCCATCTTGTTCTATGTCCTCGTGTTTTTAGAGAGTTGCTTCTCTGTGTCTTCAACTTTGGGGAAGACCCAGAGCTACTCTCCCTGTTTCAGTTTAGATGCCTGGATCTAGTTTATTCTGGGCTTTAGTCCCAGGATTTTTGAGAGGAAAAGCCACCTTTGTAATCAAGACACCCAAAGACACATCATCTCTACTAGGAAGGATTCAGAGCAATGGAAAAGCCCTGGAAATCCCAGACCCAATTAATAATTCCATAAGACAGTTCATTAGAATGCACAGTGCTTAACTAAACAAAACCATAATCGAAGCTGTCACAAGTGATCCACAGTTGTGTTAGAATTTTCTCATTCACACATCATTTCCTCTACAATTTAGTTAGATAACAAACACTACTTATCCCGTCACTGGCTTTCTCAGCCATGAAATGCAGTTGGTGTCTATATTGGGCTAAAAGTAGAGAAAGAATTTTTAACTGGTTGGTACGAAGGGTCTCAGCTTGGGGATAGGCTGCGTCTTGTGCCACGAAGCCCAGAGTCAACCTGGTGCCCCACGACTCCAGAGAAGGTCTCTGGAGCCCAGCAATGTGTTGGAGGATGACATCCTTCTGCCAACATCTTTGGGGCTCTGCCATCTTGGGAACTGCTGGAAGGAGACAGTCCTTCAGGACAGAGCCGTTTTACCAGGCCAGAGTAGGCACTCGGCACAGAGAAGTCTGCTTCTCCCAGGATGCCTTACGTCCCACCGTTGTTGTGTCACCCCTTTAGCTGAAGCTGGTAATAATGGGAAAGTGCAGATTCCTTTTCTTAGGAGGCTCATTTTGGAGGTTGCCAGTCTTGTCACCTTGGTTAGAATAGTGTCAAGACTTCTCCTGAGTAGGTTTTGAAGCTCAGGGGCTAGGGGACAGGAACCACAGGGTTGAGAAGAGGGAACCCTGGGTGGCCCTGGGAGCCCACTGGGACTGAGGGTTGCAGCAGGAGCTGTGTTACTGCCAGCCTCATCCAGGTAGCTGGTCTCACAAGGGGATAGAGGAAGGAGTCATGGCTCCTTCTTAAGTGTTGTTTAGGACGGGCCAGATCTGTCGGCCCCAGACCAGGGATGCCAAAGCTGTATGTGAGAGTCTGCTTGGCCGTTAGTTATCTGAGGATAACTAAAACACCACGAATGCTCACTTTAATTGACTAAAATAAGTCTGTGTGTGTGCACACATGGGTATATATATTCCTGTATGCCCTCTTACCCCACCTTTATTTCTTCCAGGGCGGGAAGAAGCATTCTCACATAGCAACGAAAAGCTATTCCAGCGCCAACAGGGTTGGGAATCCCAGTAGGAGTGGGTGGGTGGAGGCCTGATCTTGGATCTCACTTGGGCTGTCTGCTTGCCCCTGGACCACAGCGACCTCCACACAGCCTGTTGTACAGAGCTGACCTTGTCCAGACGGGTTGTAGCTCAGTCAGCCAACATCAGCCACAACCTGGGGGGTCTCTCTTAGCTTTAGCACATCCGTATGCTGCAATGGTAGCAGGAAGGCTGCTGTTTATTGGGGGCATCCCGTGTACCACCGTGTGCTCAGTCGTGTCCAGTGCCCCCCACACCCCTGCAGGGCCTTATTACCAATAGGATAGAGACTCCGAGGGGTCAGGTGACTTTTCTAAGGCCACTTAGTGCAGCACCAAGAATTTAAGTCCAGGCCTCCTTTGCTCCGACAGTCCAGGGATGGGGCTCCTTGGGGGAAATTCGACTTGATTTTCTTTTTTTTTTTTGAGGAAGATTAGCCCCGAGCTAACATCTGCTGCCAATCCTCCTCTTTTTGCTGAAGGAAGACTGGCGCTGAGCTAACATCCATGCCCATCTTCGTCTACTTTATATGTGGGACGCCTACCACAGCATGGCTTGACAAGAGGTGCCATGTCCATACCCAGGATCCGGACCGCCAAACCCTGGGCCGCCAAAGCGGAACATGTGAACTTAACCGCTACACCACCGGGCCGGCCCAGAAATTCCACTTGATTTTTCAGAGTGTGAACTCTTCGTTCTCAGCGTTTTACATCGTATACAAGGGCTTAGCTCTCTGTCCCTACTCTTTCTTCCCTTGCAGCTGGGTCCGCTTAGCAGCTCCGCAGCCACCCTGGGGATGAGCAGGGGCTGGAAGGAGGCTGTGATGAGGGTCCCTCTCACCGCTGTCTCTGCTCGGACTCGGGACCCAGCCCCCTCCACCTGGCCAGCTTCCCTGGTCTGCCCAGCTCTTCAGGGCCCTTACCCTGTCCTTATCCTCCTGGCGACTGTGGCCCTGGCTTCTGACTCCCTAAGCACCTGCCCACTGCTCCTCCCAGAAGCCACAGCCACTCTGTGTCTGGCTCTGCACCACCACACCTGGCGAGATCTCTGGGCTTGGAAAGGAGCTCTGGGCTCTGTGGGGCCCCTTGCCCGTGGTGCTGTCTCTCACCTGAGGGAGCCAGCTCTGCTCCCATTCTTGCCCTCTCTCAGCTGCTGGGCCTTTCGCCGTTCTGCTGCTCTTCCATCATGCCAAGCACTCCGCTCCCCCAGGGTCTCTGCACCTGCTGTTCCCGCTGGCTGGAATGCTCTCCCTTCCCGATAACCACGTGGCTCCCTCTCTCCCTCCTGTCCTTCCCTCAGGTCTTTGCTCAGTTCCGCCTCGTTGAAGAGGCCTCTTCTGTGGTGGTCACTGGCCCTGTCACTCTCCATCTCCCGTACCCTGCCTCCTTTTTCCCAGAAGCACTTATCGCCATCTGAGAAGTTTCCCATTTGTTCCTGTGTTTGGCTGTCTCTGCCCGCTGGACCGTGCGCACTGTCAGGGCGGGGCTGTGTCAGTTTTACCCACTGAGTCTGAAAGGCAGGTTGTCTACGGAAAGAGCAGGGACCTTGGGGGCAGACAGAGACTGAGGTTCCAAACTGTCTGCCACTTACAGGTGTGTGACTTCAGGCATGTCTCCACCTCACAGACCCCAGTTGATTTGTCTGCAGAATGGGAATTCTAATCCGACCTGTGGACTGTGGCAACGGTTCCTAAGGACAGCTAACATTTGCAGTGTGCTCAGCACGTACTGCGCCCTGCACCAAGCAGTTTGCATTTCATTTCATTTCATCCCCGTGATATCCTGGGAGGGGTACCATCACTGTTCTGTTTACAGATGGGACACCTGAGCCACAAAATGGTGACGTGATTTGCCCAAAGTCCCCCAGCTGGCAAGTGGCAGATTCAGAACTTGAACCCAGGATGTGGATCTAGAGCCTTCAGTTACTGCTCTGTAATGCTTCTCCTTATCCACACTCAGAAATGCCAGGACTGGTGACCCTTGGGCCACAAGGGAGGCCTGCCGCCCATTGTCACTGCAGACGCAGTGCTCGGGGAAGTTCCTTCCTGGGCGTGGCTTCAGGGTGCTACTGTGTCAAGGACTGAGCCTCTGCCATGCCATGGCGGGAGGCCTGCACGTCACAGCGATTTCCCTGAAGGGTCAGCCGACAACTGCAGGGGTGAGCTCTGGAGTTGCAGAAAGCTAACCCGAGTTCAAACCCAGGCTCCAGCACTTATTCCTGTGTAACCTTAGGTAAGCGAGTCCCATCTCTGAGCCTCAGTTCCCCGCCCGTAATGTGGGAATCCCCGGGTGGGTTTGGGTCCGAGCTTCTCTTTCAGTGAGGGTGTTTCGGAAGCCTCCCTTCCCTGTTCTGACCCCTCCACTGTGATCACAGAGGATCTCACAGCGGGAGGCCCTTCACTCTCACTGGCTCCCCTTTGCCCACGGTGGGTGCAGCATTCAGAGTCTGAGCTGCCTGCCGGCTGTTTGCCCTATGTTCCATCTATGACCCATTCAAGCTTGATGCTTTCTTTCTAGAAGTCCCATCAGAATCAGTCAAACGGGACCCTGTAACTACCTAGAAACACATTTTCAGTCCCACTTGCAACAAAAGAACAACAACATTTAAAGCTCTACAAAAAAATAAATTACGTTCCCTGTGAGCAGTCCCAGAAGAAATGTCATTGGGGACATAAATGGTTTTACTGTGACCTATGTCCCAGGAAATACAACTGACTTCCCATTCTGTGAAACCCTCTTGTTTCTTGTCTTGAACAAAACAGATTAGATTGTTTGAGAAGCAGGAGCTGGAAGCCTAGGGGAGAAGAGAGTGCACGGGTCACGCAGAGGCGGGCGGCGGGCTCGCCGTTATAGGAAACTCAGCATTATCAGTGTCAGCACCCAAGTCCTCTTTGAGGTGTGCCAGTCACTGGCCTTTCGTAGGATGTGGGGGCACGACCCATGTCTTTGAAAGGGGTAGTGTCGGTGGTCAGTGGAGGGCTTCAAAAGCCAGGGTCAGATTTTCCCTCAGATGATGCCATCAGGAGTTGCTTAGAATGGAGCAAGGGCAGAGGCTGGCCCGGTGGTGCAGCGGTTAAGTGCACATGTTCCACTTCGGTGGCCCGGGGTTCGCCGGTTCGGATCCCGGGTGCGGACATGGCACTGCTCATCAAGCCATGCTGTGGTAGGCATCCCACATATAAAGTAAAGGAAGATGGGCATGGATGTTAGTTCAGGGCCAGTCTTCCTCAGCAAAAAGAGGAGGATTGGCAGCAGATGTTAGCTCGGGGCTAATCTTCCTCCACAAAAAAAAGAAAAAAAGAATGGAGCAAGGGACAGAAAAGCAACTGACGGGTATTGACCATGTGCAATGTGCCAATCACGGTGCTAACTCCTTTTCTTCAGCCCTCACGTTTGTTGTTCTCAACCCCATGAGGGAGGTTCTGATTCCCATATTACAGAAGAGGCAACTGAGGCTCAGAGACATGAAGTGCCTTCCCTAAGGTCACACAGGGAGTAAGCACTGGAGTCTGGACCTGAACCTGGGTCCAAGGGTCTGTGATTCCAAAGTATGTGCTCTCCACCCCCATCAAGCTGCCTTTTTCTTCTCCGGTGTATTTCTGTGGTCCAGAGGGGAAGAGTGCCCATTGTCCTGGGGTCCGTCTGTTGGGAAATCTACATGAAGTCCCACCTATACTTAATGTCCATTGCCTTTTCTGTTTTCATACCTGGGATGTGTAAACCGCCTCGTGCACATGCACACACACACATCACCCCCCCCCACCCCCCCACACACACAGACACACACACAGGGCCACCTGATTGACGAGAAGAGTTAGCTTCACTCTGGGACTTTGTCCAGAGGCGTCCTTTTTCTAGCCAGCGTGCCTGTGTCCTGGTTGCATTGATGGATGGGTTAAGAGAGTAGCCAAGCACGGATAATACCACTGGCTTAAGGCACATAATGAGCCCAGACTTCAGGGGCTGCCAAACCTTCCACAGCACCTTCTAGACATACAGTCCCTGCACAAACCGCCAACTGGGATGAAGGACCTGTCACTTAAATTATGGTGGATAAGGTCTGCTCTGGGCTGAGCCATCCAGAGGAAATGGCTAATTTGCCGTCGCTGCCCAGGGCTCAGAAAGTACCTACACGTGCCTGTGTGTGTCTATATGTACGTGCCCTCGCACAGACCCGCGCTCCACATCTCTCATCCCGAATTCCTGGTCCCCCTCGGAATGAGGAATTTCCACAGCCCTGGGACAGTTCCTTCCATCTCTAAGTGACCCAGAGAGAATGTCTGTGAATGACAAAGCGCCGTGAACTACTTCCACGAAGACAAACAGTCTGTCCTGCTGGCAGATCTGGGTCAGGCGGATTCTGACAGCTGTGACAGGGGTCAGGAGTGCCCAGCTGCAAGACAGACTGTCCTCCACACTGTGTGTGAGGTCACATGCCACTTGGCCCTAGGGCTGGATTAATGCTTTACTCCTGCCCAGAGGATGGAGCTCAGCCGTGACCCCATGGGGTCAGGAGGTTTCAGACGGAAAAATTGACTTCACTCTGGTCACTTTAATGAGGAAGGTTACTGAGAACCCAGGGTTGCTAAGTTCCTGGGAAGATTTAACAACAAGAATTCTTAACCCGGACTTCATGGATGGGCTTTAGGGAATCTATGAACATGTAAAAATTATGGGAATAATTCTGTGTATGTATACATATGCAGGGGTGTGTGTGTGTGTGTGTGTGTGCATTTGCCGGGGGGATGGGCCAACACTTTTCTCATATTTTCCAAGGGGAGAGTGACCACGAAGAGAAGAATCATTGCATCAGCCCAGCTAGAGGCCTAGTGAAGTCTCCCCAGAATTGAAGGAGCCTGCTCTGGGGTCACGTGTGTGGGGTTTTGCTCCATCCACTGTAGGGGACTGGCCCAGCTGTGCTCCAGTGGTGGCTGGGGAGGACAGAGCAGTCTAAGGATGGAGCTTTGGGCAGACCTGTTTGTAAGGTTTCAGACCAGGGCCTGGTGGCAGGGGTGGTTAGCTTCAGGGCCCTCCCGGTGTGAAGCTGGTTGGCTGGCTCCTCCAGTCTTCAGCAGATTCCTTGGCCGGGATTTAGGGATTCGGTCCCTGAACGTGGTCCTTGGACACTTCAGTGCCATAGTCCCGGCCGGAAACCTCATTCATTTGAAGAGGAGGGCAGCCTGTTTTCAGAATTCCCAGGAGAGAAAGCCCTCAGCTGCAGCCTATCCCTCCTCTGTGTCACATGCAAGACCCCATGTCTTTGCCAGGGGTCAAGTGAAAGGCAATGCCAGCTGTACAGGCACCCAAGAGGAAAGGGTGCTGGCTGTGTCTTCAGGAACTGCACTGAGCCGGGCTGCCCGGGCACCATCCTCACCGATAGACCTATGGAGAGGTGTGTAGAGGCGGCAGGCAGGCCCGCAGCCTGAAGGATGACTCTTCACCTGAGGGTGGAGCTCGGTGGGCACATGTGCAGGGCAGGATTCGGACTGTCCACCATCACAAAAGCCTGGCTTTGACATGGTGTTGCAATGTGCTCAGCCCTGAGTTTTGCCATGTGGCCACAGAGATGCCCCTTTTCTGAAAAAGATCACAGGCTAGAAGAGACAGATGGGCCAACTGGTCCTACGAGATGGTGTGAAAAGCAGACAATAGTTGGAGAACTCCTCACGGGCAGAGACTTTTTCATCTCTATTTCTACGCTGAGTCCAGAGTCAGACCCAGAAAATGTATCACTAAATGGACACATAGTGTGCCAAGGGACTTTCTGCGTGCCCACTGCCTGGTCTAAAGCCTGGTGATTAGTTGTACTCATGGAAAGTTTGCAGAGTGACCTGATAGTGGGAACATGGTGAGACTTCGGTGAAGATGAGACACAGAGCAGGGAGCTGTCATTACCCTGTTTCGTGTTCAATGCTTCTTGCCTGCCCAGCCCACAGGATCTCTGGGAGAGCGTACTAAGACAATAGATGTTAAAATGCTTTGTACGCTTTAGTGAGGGCCAAAAGGCTGGCTGCCCTTAAAGGTAGTTTTTCCAGTGTGGGCATTTCCAAAGCCCTTCATCTCACGTGGTCTTGTTGATTCTTGGGTGCTTCACGTACGTCAGTATTGTCTCTGTGGCTTGGTTGTAACACTCCTTTGGGGTAGGAGCTGGGTCTGCCCTTGTGTTGACCTTCCCAGGCCGTGGCTGGCATAGGTTAGCACTTGATTGGTATTCACAGGGCCACAGTGAGGGGTCTGGAAGGTTCAGATGCTGTAACCAAGAACCTGAGGGCTGTGCTAGAAGACCCTGCCTTCAGGAGACTTCTCAGAGGACACGGCCACCTGGACTGTGTCTTATATGAATGGACCATCTGAGTGGTGCTGGGGTGGCCCCAAGCATAGCCAAAGAAGTGAGATTGCCCTCCAGCTGTCACCATGAATGGGATGTTCCATTTTCCACAGAGGATGGAGCAGCCCTTGTGTTGACCACAGGCCAGTGAGAGTCTTGAGTTCAAGCTTCTGGCCAAAGGCCCATGGCCAGCTCTTTGCTCTCTGACAGTGGTTAGCCACAGAGGGCCTAGGCCTGTTACTTCTGATGAGACGTGCCGAGGGTGGGGGGATAATAGAATGGGAGAGAGTCGTTCCACCTTCAAAGGAGCAAAACCAGTTGGTAGACCTCCCAGTTTTCTCTCAATCATTCAGTAACTACTTATTGAGCAGTTACCATGCATAACACATTGTGCTGGGCTGGAGGCTGGGGAGGAAAGAGCATGAATCCTGTTCTTGGAGTTTTCAGCCAGGGCTAGATTAAGATATATGGGGTCCTAAGAATTACAGTGTTCTCTTTCCTCCATATGAAATTCAAAATAAAAATACATTAAATTATAAATATTTATGAGGAATACCAGCCAGTTCTAATTTTTCACATGATAACTACTTAAATGCTTAAAATTTTTTTTTAGATACCAAATTCCTTCAAAAATATTTTGGTACTCGAACTTAGTTGATATTCTGAACACACACTCAGGGTACTGTTCAGACACCATAGCCCTGATTTTAGCCTTATGGGGACAAAAGACACACACAGAGCAATCACATGTACCAAGTGCCCTAATTGTCACAGACTAAGAGAACTCAGATCAGGGGGTGTTACTTTTTCAACAAATGCTTGTGGAAGAGCAAAAATTTGGCCTTGGCTTTCAAAGCTAAATAAGGTTTGTAAATACCCTGATGGAGATCAGGACATTCAAGACAAAGGAATCAGAATGAGCAAAGGAAGGCATGGGGCGGGGGTGATATGTAAGAAGAAGAGGGAAGCTCAATTTGGTGGGGACGTGAAAGGGAGTCATGGGAGACAAGATGGAAAGCGTGGCCAGGACCCCCAGGGCCTTGAGTGCCAGGATTAGGATTAGGAGCTTGGATTGCTTTGAGTGGTTCTTGGGAGCCACTGAAGGTTTTGAACCTCTGCTCTGCAGACCAATTTTCACCTTCAGGATATTTAAAACTACCCTTGCATTGCATTTAAAAGTCTCTACAGTGATGAAGTGATGCCAGAGTAATTGAGTATTGGTAATTGCTTTCACTGTGCTTCGGTGTAATGCATTTTTTAAATGGGGTTCTATCCTGGAAGTGCGTCTATAGGAAAAAAGTGCCAAAGACTTCATTATCATTAACCAGTGCCAAATGGGATTTACAGAGATAGAGAAGTAAGCGAAGACCATGGCTCTGTCCTCTCATTACTGCTCAAATCTGTTAGGGAGCGGTCACAATAATTGCAGTGATTAAAAAACAACACCAATTTGGGGAAGCAGATATTCATGTGGCCTCAAAGTAACACTCCACACATTGCTTATTAATTACACGAAACAAAGTAATTTCACCATGGAGGAATATGACAAACACTGCCTTAATCAAGTGATCACGCTTAGCATTACCAATGATGGTGGGACAAATGTGGCTTTTGATGGAGTGCAATGAGACGAACACAACATCTCTTACATTGCATTCTTGCCAAAAAAATCTTTGAGTTGATTGCAATAAAGAGAAAGTAATCAGACACATTCCCATTGTAGGATATCCTTCAAATCAAATACATAGATTCTAAAACTGTCAATGTTTTGAAAGAAAGAGGGGATGTGTATGTGTAGAGGGGCTGTTCTAGCCTGAAGGAGACCAAAAAGCTAAGACAGCCAAATGCAATGCTTGATATCTGATTAGATCATGAATTGAAAAAACAAACAAAGAGCTATAAAGGACATCAGGAAAATGGGAAAATTTGAATATATACTATATTGAATATATGCTAGAATGTATATACATACATTCTAGTATAGTTGATAATAGTTTGTTCTATCGATGTTAAATTTCTTGGGTATGATAATGTTATTCTATTAATATACAAGAATGTCTGGTACTTAGGTGATAGCTGATGATGCATTTAGAGGCGGAGTGACAGAGAGAGGGCGAATGAGAGAGAGACAGAGCCAAAATATGGTAAGATGTTAACAACTGATGGGTCTAGGTAAAGGCTATACAGATGTTCATTATGCTACTTGGTCAACTTTTCTATAGGTTTGAAAATTTTTGAATTAAAACTTAAAGCAGCAGCAACTCTTTGTGTAGCAATATAAGATAATGTGTGTGCTTAGAACTGTGATCTCAAATTGGCATGAAATCTTCAAGTGTTCTAAAGCTGTCCTGGACCAAATGTATATATCCTTTGCTTAATAAAAGAGATGTGTGCTATAAGTTGACTGCAAGGCGAATTTTGGTAGTCGATCCTATTTTCTCATTGATTTCCCTTGCAAAAATGGAGAATAATTTCTAATAGATTGAAGTGAAAAGGTTTACTTAGGGAAGGGTTTTGCATGGACTGCTGTTCCAGGGGTGTTAGTACAAGTTTTTCAGGGCTCTGTAGAAATTACCTTGATTACATGCTTTACTTCCTTTGGTATTTTCTTAGCTTTACTCTTGCTAAGATAATATGTTCTGCCATGCTTGGATGTCTCTCATATCCCATCCCCCCATCCACTTACAGCCTTTAGGACATTGTTCTCATAGTCGTCGCCTCTCACAGTGTCTCAGAGAGCTAGGCTGCTATGCCGTAATTTGCTAATAGGTGTCACTTTAAAATTTTCTAAGCCTGAGGCTTCAGGATCTAGAAAACGTATCAGTAATTTACCTGATCAATTCTGTGAACTAGAATTCCATTAAGGTTTATTTAAAAGCAAAGAATACTTGTAGAGAAATTGCAATTCTGGGTATTTAGTTAATGTCGCACCCATAGTTCCACCAGGAAATGCGTGTGGCTGCTGTGTGGGACATGCAGTTCCTCTGCCCACGGTGTTTTGGGACAGATAGAGATTAAAGGTCCAGCACGTAGAGAAACTAGTAGAATCAGGAAGGTGGTTTTTTGTTTTGTTTTTTTGGTGTCAAGAACAGCATCATTACTTACTATTACCCTAGTGTTAGTTATTGCTACTGTTACTACTATTGACTATCCATTGCATGTCAGACAGCATAGTGGGCACTTTACAATTATATATGTAATCCTCAGGAAAATTCTATGATGTGAACGTTGTTCTTTACATTTTACAAGTCTAGAAACTGAGGCTCAAACAGGCTAAGTAAATTTGCCACAGTCACACAGTTAGATACAAGTACAGAACCAGGACTTCACCCCTGCCAGTCTGACTGTAAAGCCTGTGCTCTTTTCAAACTTTGATGACCCCAATGTGTCCACCCTCCCAGGGAAACTGGCATTTATACTGTTGATCTCTAAGTGGGATGGGAAGGGCTTTTTCTCTCATTGAAGGAAGTTTAAGCAGTCATGGTAGATAGAGGGCACATTTGAGGGCAGTCCTTGAAGTGGTTATCTCCTTGATGCCTGCAGGTAATAAACAGCGATGGGGATCAGGTTGTAGAAACTAGAAGTGCTCAGGAATGGGAGCCCGGAGGCTTGGAGCCTGCTTGGAGAAAGGTCAGAACTCTGTGCTCTGACCAGCTGAGTTTGCACTTTGCTTTTCTATTTAAAAGCTCTGGCCATTCTTAACCATCCTCAGGAGCTTCTGTTTTCATGTGGGCTCAGAGTTAAGGAGAGGAGATGGGTGTCTTGGGGTCGAGGATGTGGTGGTACCTGGAGAGGTTCCCCTTTGACTCCCCTTACTGGAATCTCCTCGTCATTTGGTCCTGATTTATGTACAATATTCCCAACTCCAAATCCATTCTCCTGGATCACAAATCTTCTTGTCTTCCGAAGCTCTCACCAGGCTACAAGCACTGAAACCTCCTTTGAACCTGAGGCCCCTCAAACACACCTTTGCTGTTCTCACATCCGTCAGTCCTGTGATGATCTCGTTCCTACCCGCTTCCCAACAGACACTGCTCCAGAAGTATCCTTGTAACCTTGGCCTCTTCCACACCTGTGTTACTAGCAGCTATTGCTGAAAGTGTGGGTGTGGTCAGGGCTGGAAGCAGGAGGATTGGTTGAAAGTCCATTTGAGAAGTAGTTAGGCCCTCTAGTCTCCTCTTTTGTTCCATGGAGTCAGGTAAATAAATGCTGCCCCCCACCGCCAACTTTGAGGGAGACTGGAGGTTTATTCTTTCAGGAGAGTACAACAGAGTTTTTGGGCTGAGGAACATCTGGCACAGAGTGGGGTACTGTACTGAAAACAGCAGGATTGAGTGAAAGCCAGTGTCACACTGAATATAGGACCTCCTCAGCCATGGTCCTCCACTTACTCCTAGAACAGGGACAGCCAGGTTTTTATATGCTAGTCAGGTAATGAGAAGATTCTTCTCTGGGGAACCTGGTCAACCTTTCAAAAAGAACCTAAGATATTGATAGTAGAATGTAGTAGAAACTGCACTCGCAAAGAAGATAACTTTCAAAAAAGAAAGATCACAATCAGAGCTCTTGGGAATTAACAACATGCTGGCAAAAATGAAATGCTCAGTAGATTTGTTGGAAGCTAAAATTAAGAAAGTTAGAAAGTTGAGACAAGATAAAAGACAAAGAGATGGAAAGCGGAAGAGAAAAGATAAGGTAATTAGGCATCAGGCCTGGAGGTCCAACATCTGAATAATAGGTGCTCCAGACAGAAAGAAGGGACAGACACAAAGGGAGAAATCACCAAAGAAATAACTCGAGAAGGTCTTCCATGACTGAAGCACATATGAGGATTGAAAGGGCCCACTGAGTGCTTCTCATAATGAATGAAAATAAACCTATATCAAGGCACGCGAAGGTGAATTTGCAGAACCCTGTGGACAAAGTGAAGCTCCTGTAAGCTCCCATACAGAAGAGCCAAAGGATTAAGAATGATGATGGCCTCAGCTTACTCAGACAATACTGGAAACCAGAAGAAGATAGGTCAACACCTTTTACATTCTGAGGGAAAATGGTTTCTAACTTGGAATTTTATATCCACTTAAGTGTGGGTACGGAATAAAGTTACTTTCCAGAATGCACAGCTGGAGATGGGTGGGGAGGGGAGGCAGAGGATGCTTGTGAGAATTAAACTTTTATCTTCTATTAGGGAAGCCAATAGATAATGCTTTAAACTGAAAAAGAAATCAGGAAGAAGTAGTGTAAGCATTTTATATAGAGATAGACAGTAAATACCAAGAGAAAAAGCTAGAGGAGTTGAAAGCAGTTGCCTCAGGAGAGTGGGAAATGTTGGGAGCTAGGGGTTGGGTGGAGCAGGATATACCTATGGGGAGGATACTTTTTACAGGGTTTGTGGAAGGAGTTGACCCTTTAATGTTTGTATATATAAAGCTTGGATAAACGTAAGAACTCAAAAATGGGGGGGGGGCAGTTGAAGCAGAGGAAGAGAAGGAGGAAGCATAAGAGGAAAAGAAAGAGGAGCAAAAAGAAAAAGGAAAGAGCATTGCAGCTGGTGGTTGGGAGGCTGACTCAGTCCAGGGTTTTTCTCTGAGACTCAACTTCCTCATTTATAAGATGGGGGAAATGTGTCTTCTCTGGTGAGGTTTTATGAGAATTAAATATTCCTGGAATAAAGTAAGTCTTTAATAAGTGTTTATTTCAATGATTTCTCCTTTTGTTTTGAATGAATGAGAGACTTAAAAAGGTTGAAATTCTCAATAATGGAAAAATTCATTCATCTACTCTCTCGTTATCCATCCAACACTAGTGTGCCTGTGGTGTCCTGAATAACAAGGCCAAGGCAGCCCGCCCTGTGTCACGGGTCAACTTTACTGCTGTTTGTCCACGTTTGCTGGTTCCCAGTGTATGGGGAACAGCCTTGGCCAGAGAGAGCCTTTCTCACTGGTGCCCTTTCCATTGGAAGCCTCCTGGAGAGTTTCGTCCTGCACGTCTCCGTGCTCGGGGCACCCAGTGTGGAAGCTGTAGAAGCAAAGTGTGGTCTGGGAAGGGACGTAGGACTGTCTGGCTGTTTGAGAGAGGACTAGCAGGCCATTTTACGTGACCTCCTCTCCCCCTTCCTCTGTAGCTAGACATGTCCGAGGACACCAGGGCGCGCCTACCAGCATACCAGCCTGGTCAGCCGTGGGTCTTGGGAGCATTTTTTTTGCCCGTTGACTAGACATTTTGTCTGCTTGGTATCTGGAAGCAGCGTGTTCTTGAGAGTTTCTTTAGATGCCTTCACTTTTCGAAGCACACAGTTCTTTCTCATTAATCTAAGACAAAGGCCCTACTTTCTACCAGAAAATCACGGTGACAGGAATCAATAGTGCCAGGTGATGCATGGTTGGCCCTCCTCCAGGGAGCCGGAGCTGAGACAGGAGTACTCTTCAGTGTGAGCCCTCAGGGATGGCACCTCCTCCTCCAGATGCCAGAACCGCTAATCAGCTGATAATCGTCATACTTTTCCAGGGTCTCCAGGTAGTTATTTGGGGAAATAGTCACCTGCACAGGGTTTAGGCGGAGGGTTCAACATCCTTGCCTGACCATGGGGGATCTAAAGTCATCCCACTACAGGAAAAAAAGCCACGTGTGTGCTGAACCCACATTAGATATTTTGGGGTGGCTTTTCTTTCACAAATGTGTGAGTGTGTGGATCCAAGGGTCCATAGCAAATCTGCGTTCATCTGCTGGAAGTGCTGTGTGCCAGAGCTCCGGGCCGTAGGGCAATTGAAAGCAATAGATAAACCCAACACTTTATTTCAGCTGGTAGCTTCTCCCCTCTTGCTCAGCTAGTCTCTCATCCCAGAGGCTCCCAAGGACTAAATCAGCCAGGTGGTTCTGGGCATTACAAGGTGCTTCAGGGTGACTGGAGGAGGCCTCTGTAACCCGTAATTTTGTCCTCAAAAGCTGAGCCAGGCTTTAGACGCTTCCAACCTGCCCTGAGAACAAAGGCATAGTGGGAGGAGGACTCCCTTCCAGCGTGTGTGAGGATGGACGGCTGACTTCTCCCACTCTGAGATTACCTCAGGAAGGCCTGGGCTTGCTGTGGAGAAGGGCCAGATCTGAAACGGTGGGAAGGAAGTGTAGACAGAACTTAAAAACACTGGATGAAGGAGAGAGAGCAGGTACACTGGACTCATGGAGGAGGAAGCAGGAGTTTCCAGTAGGGAGTGAGTGTGGCTTTAAATCAGAAGGAGGGCTCTTGAATCTGGTGAGGAGGAAGGTAATGGAAATTTCACAGAGGACAGTTTTCCTGGAATGCCGGGGCTGAGGAGGTGGTGAGGCAATGGAAGCCATACTCTGCAACGCAGGATGAGGCCAACTCCTATTACTCGTACTAATTTCCTAGAGCTCTCTGTGGAGCAGGATTATGAGTTTGTTTCTGCATGAATCAGGAAGGAGTGCTATGATTGATTACTAATGTCTGATGTGGGCTTAGGAGTGGTCGGTGTTGGCATGCATGACACCTACATGCCACCCTTAGCAGAGATTAGATTTTCAAGGAGCTGGTAGCTCACCACCATTCCCTCGGCATGGCCTGCCCTCACTGCAGACACTGGCTATAAACAACCAGTGTGCCCATCGTGGTGCACGTTAGTAAATATTAGCCCTACTGGTACTCATATCGTTTACTCACCCTGTACTGTCCTTTCCCTGTGTTAATCTAGTGAACCCCGCTCATTCTTCAAGCCATCTTCAAATGTCATCTTCTCAATGTAGCGTTTCCTATAAACCTCACTCCTTTTTCTATGTTCCCGTGACACTTGGTGCATATCTGGATTATAGCACTGACAACACCTTAATATTTCAGTTGTGTATGTGCTTGTATCTTCCTTCAGCCTGGGAGCTACTTATGGGCATTGAGGGTGCCTGATTCATCTCTGAGTCATCAAAGACAAGCAGAATGCCCAGTACATAATTCCCTCTCTGGCCTCGCATAGTGTAGGCTTTCATTAAATGTTTGATGACTTGATTTATTTGTTGTCAGTTTTCTTTTTCTTTTTAATAAGGAAAATGTGAATATGCTTGAAGGCAGAAAAAAAAATGCCTGGTATTCAACAGAGCTTCAGTGAATCAAGATTGCGTCCAGAGCTGTCCAGGCCAGATGGGCAGAATGACCTAGAAAAGAGGCCTCTGCTCTCTAGTTCCTTTTAAGACCTCATCACCATGCTCCCTGCCCTACACCTGTTGGATCTGACCCTCTTTTTGCTCGGGTGTGTTGACTGTTAAGGGATCTGATGTCATCATTCATTGACTCAACACGCTTTCTGAGCACCTACTGTGTGCAAGCACTGGGGACACATGCCCCAGCCCTCAGGGGCTCATTGGAAAAGAAAACTATATAAAGGCCGAACTTCATGATACAAAAGGAAACCTTTTCATTGTTCGCCTCTATATGCCCAACCTGTGGGAAGCCAGCTCAGGAAAGGGAAGAACCCAGGACAAATAATATTTTTTAAGATAATATCAAAATAGAAAAACAGGCAAAATGAATGTACGCCGCTAGACATCAGTGTCATGGTTTCCCTTGGCTGAGCAGTGGTGGAGGGGAGCATTAGGGGCTTCTGGAGTGCTGCGTGATGGTTGTATGGAGGTGCTCAGCTGGTGAAGATGCGTCAGGCTGTACTCGTGTGTCAGGAGCACTTTTCTGTATGTACATCAAACGTCAACAAAAGGAGGGGAAAAGATGGTGCATGAAAATAAAGTTGGAACAGTCATAGAAGGTGGTGAAGTTTTCTCATAATCCTCCCACCCACAGGGAATACTCTTGCATTGTAATAGTTTTGACTCAGAATTAGGAAATCCTCTCTAACTGTCAAAGTCATCCATAGATGAACTCAGTTTTTTGGGGGGCAAGAGCTTTATTTGGTTGGTTGCCGAACCCACAGTGCCCGGCGCAGGGCCTGGTCTGAGTGGGCCGACGTCACCATCATGTCTCTGTGACGTGGCAGGCTAGATGACGGCCTGCAGCCAGAGGTAGCCCTGCAGGGCTCAGGGAGACGTTGGACCGGAAGTTGCAGTGGAGGTGGTCCCCGACTGGATTCGCTTCAATAATCATGACAGCAATGGCTGCTCTTTATCAAGAAACTGCCCTGTGCCGGGCCCTTCACATCTGTCCTCTGAGGCTTCCTAGCAGCCCCACTTAACCTGAAAGGAACTGAGGCTCAGAGAGGTAAAATAACTTATCCAAGGCCACTCAGCTAATAAGTGGGACAAGGCTGGCATTTGAAATTCAGCTTTTCTTTCTCCAGAGCCTCACTCTTTCTCCTACAGTATATGACCTCTGATACCTTCCATGTCTGGTCCAAGTCCTGGCACTCTACAGTTCCAGAATCCATTTACTTCCTTAGGAGTGGCTGTTGGGAAGAGCAGCCTGTTTTCTTCTGCCCTAAGGACCAAGGGGAAACTGTTGGCGTGTGTGGGCCAGGTCCCCCTCTTCTCCAGAGGTGTTTGCCTGGCCTGTGTGTTGCAAACGTTGTGATGGGGCCTGGAGTCCAGGCCAACGGAGTGCTCCTGGGTTAGACCCGAGGCCCGGGAGGGAGTGGCCATGCTTCCATCTCAATGTTTTGCCTCTTGGGCTGGAAAGTGCACTTTCTTCAGAGAGAGCTAAGGACTGAAGCTGATGAGAAATTCAGCCGTGAATTTCTCTGAGGACACACTGCGCCCCTCATGACGGGCAACTTATTACAAATGTGACAACTTATCTGCAGCTGGGAGGATTATTTAGCAAACTCTGCCGTCTGCCAAATGGGGATGTTTGCATCTCAGACCAAGCATCCTGTTCGCGTGCTAACAGAAGCGATTGGAGGAGGAGGCCTCCATCGAACAAACAAATGATTAACCTTAAAAGCAGACACATAAACAGAACCACAATGGGTGAATTATGCAGCACGCCGGCCCTGCTGCGGACTTCAGCCCACATCTGGTTTCTCTGCATAGGCTGTTCCTATAAGTGACTTTCCTTCCTTATTCCTTTCCTGGCTCTCTCTACCTGTTTTCCTTTACACAGAAGCCAGCAGAGCATGTCAGAGGCCTCCTGTCTGTGCTCCCGAGCAGTCCGTCCCCCGAGGGGCTCAGAGACCAAAGCTTCTCAAAGGCCGCAGTGCTCCTGCTGCCGCTCACCCTGTGGGACGGCCCAGGAACACCCCAGGCAAATACTGGGGCCTTTTACCCCAGCCTTTGGAGTCAAGTCAGACAGTTCACAGAAGGGAAGAGAGTCAGGTACTGTTGGTTTAAGCTTGTTTGCAAGGGGCCCCAGGAGCACATAAATCCTGCAAGCCTCACCTTGTCTAGAGAGACATCTTCTGAATGCAGGCTGAGCCTGGCTTTATGGGGTGCTGGGCTGAGCTCAGGAGAGGTCCTCAGACAGGCTCCACATGCGGCACTGTGGGTGTGTTCTTGCAGACTTCCTGCTTTGGGCCAGACAGGCGTTTGGCAACATGTGAGGCTCCCTCTTGGCTCCTTCGGGCCCCTACAGAGGATCTGGCAAGGATCTAAGGCGTGTGGGGGCAGCAGGACAGTGGGCAAGGGAGCCAGATCTGGGGAGCAACACCTCAGGCCTTCCCAGGCTGCATTTGCTTCTGCCCTCCCCAGACTAGAGTGTCAGTAAGTGGAAAAAAAGGACAGGCATCTTAGCAACTTGGAGTCCACGATCTAGAAACACAAAGCAAAACCTCACTTGTTCCTCCCCTTGGGGATCTGGAAATTATGATGGCTAATGCTGACGATAGGGGCCAACATTTGCACCAGGCTTTCTGGTTCTCGGGGCACTTTTCCCGTGTTCTCTAACACGCTCAGGCAAGGTCTAAACAGACCTGATTGAATTTAGGAATGAGAAATAAGTGGCTCCACTGTGGGCTGTCTCCATGGAAGATGTATTATCATGTAATATAGGCAGATGGTGTCTCGGAATAGTTTGTTCATGAAAGAGTAACATTTAAAAAAATACCGTGCTTCAGAAATTCAATGAATCATCTCTGATGCCCTAATAAAGAGAGAGTGAATAATAGAATAATATTGCGTTTACCACTTTATCAAGTGGGTATTTTCACCACTTAAAATGAGGCTGGTCAGATCCAAGATTCTGTGAGATTTAAACATCTCCTTCCCCTGTTACTTATTCACTCCCATCCATGTCTTAGTTAAATAGTTACAGGGCTGGAAAAATAATAACAGAATTTTTTCTAACATAGACGGTTAGAGTGCTGTGCACAGCAGAGTGGGAGACCAATGTTTGTTGAATAATTGGATGAAGGGGTGGAGTCTGACTTCTGCCTTCTGAATATGGGATTGTTGTCAAGTCTGGGAGAAATAGTGCACCCCAGGCTCACCCGGATGGTCGTTTTTTGGTCCCTGGGAGTGGGAGTGAGGAGGGGTCCTCCCAGAGTCTCCACCCAGGCCCAACCTTTCTCTCTGAGCTCAGCCTCCTTGGAGCTGTGTTTCTGCCCAGTTTCCAGGCTGAGATGGGTGTTGCATACAGGCCTCTGTGCCAGGCAGCTAACAAATCTGTCTTTTGTGCAACACCGCTGTGTGCCTGGCTGCCTGCTCAGCACGCCTCCGTGGGAAGAGCAGAGAGGAAAGGAGCACCAGGTATGCAGGGAGCCAGGCGCTGTGCTCGGCTCTTCACTTTCTCCATCTGTATAGAAAATGTGAGAAAAGGAGCCCCCTGGTCCCTCCCCTCATGAGATGCCCTGTCCAGGAAGAGGAGCAGGGCAGGATGGGGTGGGGAACTAATGCTTGCTGGTCCCTGCTCTGGGCTGGGCTTTGAGAAGTTTCCCAGCATTGGCACTATTGATGTTTGGACTGGATTGTTCTTTGGTCGTGGTGGTCCTGGTGGGGTGATTACCAGTGCTTACTAGCCTCTCTGGCTTTTGCTTCCACCCACTGATGCCAGTAGTGTGCCAACTAAAATCGTCTCCAGACATTGCCGTTGATCTAGGTACGTGGCCTCTATTAACTCATATGAGCCTCGACAATCCTTGAGGCAGGTGTTGCTGTCATCGTTTACACGTGATGCAATGAAGCCATGGAGAGGTTAAGATACGTGCCTAAACCCACGTGAGGGGGGATTTGATGACACTGGCATTTGAAACCCAGGCCTGTCCACCAGTGTCAGGGACTCCTGGAAGGTCGGGCTCTTCCAAGTTCTTTGTAGTGGGCACCTCCGTCCAGATTTCCACTTCTCTAGAGCCCCGCACTGTGACTTTTCTTCCTGTGGACTTCCAGATTCCCCATCTCTCACTTTGAGATCTTATTCGCAGTTGGCAATGGCGTCTTTCTGTAGAAGAGAATGAGATGAGAACAGATGTGGTTCAGATGCCGAGTTTCAACACTGCTTGGCCATTTTTTCAGCTTCTGCCCCCTTTCTCTTGACCTTTTTTTGTCTCTGTCTCTCTAGGTCTGAGTCTTAAGCTCTTTGATGATGGGAGCAATGAGTCCTTTGGGCTTGGGGGCTGTTGGGAGCTAACTGCTGCCTTCGCTGGGAGGGCTCTGTCGGTCTCAAGCTGCCACCAGGATTTTGCTGGTACCTGGTATCGGAATATGCTCTTCTCATACATATTTCCCACTCCCTGTGAGCCCTCCACTCCAACAATTTCACGCACAGTGTCAATACTAAGTTGGGGCAACAGAGTTCTGGGTCTCTCTAGGAGTCACAGTTTCTCTGGGGTCTCTGTGGTCTGGGGGCTCAGACCAGAGCTTGGGTCACCAGGATATAAGGCACGGCTGTTGGAACCGTGCATGGCACAGATGAACACAGGATAGACCATGCAGCGGGTTGTGCTTCTTGGAGGGCAAGGCTGGAGTTCCTGAAGGTCAGGGCTGGACTGGTGCAGAAGCCCCGGTGGACTAAGGGAGGGCAGTGGGAACGCAGACAGCGGAGGGCAGAGGAAGAAGGAAGTCCGCAATCCAGGAAGGACAGCCCCTCAGAAGGGAGGCGAGACAGGATGCGGGCATAGCCTCGGGAGGGCATATGCTGATGAGGCTGTATCTGTCCCCCGAGGGGAGTCCTGAGCCCACAGGTGTGGGAGGGAGGCGACAGGTGGCAGCCAGGGTTGACAGGGCAGTGGGGGAGGCCAGATTTGATTCGGAAAGTCTTTATTTCTAATTAACTTGCAAAGCAGAGGGTGAAACAGTGACATAAGTAAGGATTTGGTCAGGCAGATGGCTCATGGACTGGACGCCCTGCCAGTCCAGGGGGATGCTGACTCTATTTGGTGGCTTTATGGGTCAGAGGAAGGGATGTAGTATTGGGACAGAGACCTGGGCCTAAATTTGGGGCCTCATAAGTGAACACAGTCGTGCAGTCATAAAGCTGGGCATTATAGTTCTGCCTTGTAGAGCGACCATAAGGACAAAAGGCACCATATGTAAATAGCTGGCACAGAGCAGGAGTTCTAGAAATGATAGCTGTCAGCAGTATCCTTTGACTCAGCCAAGAGGCCAATTTACCCTCTGTTTTTGTGAAATATTATTTATGACGTTGTCAAAAATTTGAAAGATATGGGAAATTGTTATGAAGAATATAACAATCTACCAGAGAAAACATTTTGGCATATTTCCATTTAATTTTCTCTGACTGCAACTCCAATTACTGCTGTTAACAAGTACTACTACAATAGACTCTCTTTTAACCCAGCTTTACTTAACCAGCTCAGGAATCCACTAATGTTCTCCATTCCCTGCCTTCTGTGGAACCCACTGACTGATGGCCATGCCTGCCGGGGCACCCACCGCTCACAGGGGACCCCTGTCATTCCGATGAGTGTCTGCCCCGCTGCTCGGGTGAGTGCTGGCCAAGGGTCAGAGAGCTGTGCTCGTTCTCAGTCCTTCTTATGCTGGCTGAACTTGGTGTTGTAATAACATGATTTAATTAAGTATTAAGGGACAGTGAAATATGGCTGAAAAGAGAGTTGTTTTTTAGGAAAACCAAATTGCGTGCGTTGAATGACTTGATAAGTCAATCGATAGCAATAAAGGCTGTCAAATTAATTGTGGGTAGGGCAACTGATGAAAGATTAGAAAAAATTTGTACATAATCTTAGAAGAATTGCACTCAGATGGTTTCATATGTGAGTTTAAATTCTTTCTCCATTCTAACGCCAAATCTAGAAATCACAGATGACATATAAAGAATATGAGTTATCAAAAAAGGAGGAAAAAATAGATGTAAAACTCCAACCTGGAGACCCAGCTCAAGGAGTGGCCAGCTCTACATCAAAAGACGAGCCAAAACGTCTTAAGCTGAAATAGTGTTTAAGGTTTGTATAGTATGTTTGTATGATTTTAGTGATCTCTACTTTATCCAACTTTTTTGATTAACTGATTAACTTGTCCTGATTATGTCAGATGAGACAGTGTTTTGGGTGCTTATTATATGCCAAGCTCTCTGTAAAACCTTAGTGTATAATTATTTAATTTAATTCATCCACAAACTCTTTGAGGTACTCTTTCACCCAGCAAAAGTTGTTTGATCAGCTACTTTGTGCCAAACACCGTTCCAGATGCTGGAAGAACAGGTGTGGGTGAACAAGCCGGGCCGGGTCCCGGCTCTCGTGGAGCTGTATTCTAGTGTGTGTATGTGCTGGAGGAGGGGAGGCAGAACATAAGTGATAAAGAAGATCATTTTACATACTGAAAAGTCCTATAAAGAAGACAGAGCACCAAGTTATGGTAGGGTGACTGGTGAGGGAGTTGCTGAGGGTGCCAATATTGGGTGACCAGAGAAGGCCTCTCTGTGCCAGGCAACAGATGAGCTGAGACTTGAATCACAAGAAGGGTCTGGTCCTGGGCAAAGGTCCTGAGGTGGGAATGAGCCTGGAAGAAGGAAGGCCAGTGTGGCTGGAGCATAGTGAGCGAGAGCAAAGGTGGGATGAGCAGGAGCGATGAGGCCCCTGTAGACCCAGGTGAAGAATTTGGCGAAGGGAAGCTGTTGCTGAGTTTTAAGTGAGGGAGTGACGTGATCTGATTTATGTTTTTAAAAGTTCGCTCTGGCCACTGTGGCTGAGAGATGGCAGGGGACAAGGGGACAGGTGTAGAAGTGGTTAGACTAGCTAGCAGGCCCGTGCAGAGATCCAGGCCCGAAATGGTGAGGGTGTCGACCACCACGGTGGGAGCAGCGGAGGCAGAGGGGTAGAAGGAGTCAGACAGTGTGGGGTCTGCACAAGGAAACTCGCTGTCTCCCCAGGTCGTTCCCTAGGGCCCGCGCTTCCCTCCTGGTGTGCTCTTTCCTTCTTCCCACCCACTTTATAATAACGCTTCATCTACTGCTCTCCAACGTCTATCAGAAGCCGCTAAGAGATAGCAAGCTGCTTGTTTAGAAAAGCATAATGGATGAAGAGGAAACCTCCCCGTGCATAAGGACAGTCCTGTTTTATTTTCCTGGCATGCCCCTTATTGAAGTTGTTAGCAATCTACTGCTGGGTAAGTTCAGGCTTGTGGCTAAATCCTGGAGCTTCTGGTTGTACCCATCAGAATCAGGCAAGAGCAGACGCTCCCTGTAATTGGACCCAGTTTGCAGGATGGTGCCCCCTGGAGTGTTGCTGGTGGATGTGGGCAATCCCAGGCTCCTTGGTGCTGGGTGAGTCACAGAGGAGGGGCCTGCCATTTTCCAAGCAGAGGATGACTCTCTAGTAATCAAACAAGGTCATTAGGGCATCAAAATTCTTTTGTATATTCTAAACCAACCCTTTGAAATTATATGGAAAAGTATTTGCAAAGACCCTCTTTCCATATTTATTCATTTATTCATGCAATAAACTTACAATGAGCTCCTGGCTCATATTCCCTTGCTGTGTATTCTTAGACAAATCACTTGACCCTTCTGTGCCTCAGTTTTGAAACAAGGATACTGATAGCATGTGCCTCTTAGGATTATGAAGATGTGATGAAAGAATGGATGTGACACACTTTACAGAATGTCTGGCACATAGTCAGGTTGAGGATCTTAGAGAAGGAGAAGAAAGCCTGGCTTGGGAGAAGCACACATCCATTTCTTGGCTACAGCCTTTTGTGATGGCACCCTTTCTGTCCTGGCATGTTCCTAGCAGAAGTTTCCAGTACTAAGGGACCTCTGGGAGCCTCTGCTGCATCTTGTATAACCATGATTGCCCTAACTCAGGGATTCACAAGAACTGTAAGGCTCGTTCCTGGTAGGTCTTCCCATTTTCTATTTAGTCTGTGCCTTGGTGCTTTGGGTCCCCAGTCCTTTGTACCCAGGTGCCACTACTGGTCTCTGCTGTTGTCTGTGTGTCCACTTTGGTGGAGGTGGTTGCGCCTGACTTTCTGTCATGACTCTCCTTCATTTGAGATTCGGCTTATGTACCTTTGCTCCTAACGAGTAAATGAACATGGCTGCTTAAGAGTGGCGCTCATTTGGTTTCCTCTGGAGGGCCTAGAACTCTGCTTTTACAGGCTTCTTGGTTCCTTGAGTTGATGGTTGTTGATGTGTGCCCTGTGGGACCCTTGTCCACAAGTCATCCCTCTCCAGAGTGAAATTCATTTGGGGAAGTCTGCATACCAGATCTCCTGTTGGAGATTAACATTCTTCATTTGCATGGTCCAGGCTCTGAGGAGAGCATCAGTAAAGAAGTATGTTTAATCTGCCATTCCTGTCCACACTGTGGGAAACGCTGCTCTTCATCTTATTTTGTTGGGTGGACTTTAGGAATCAAAGCTGGAAATCTGAGGTTCCAAACGCCAATCCAGGCCTTCGGCTCAGAACTCTGAATTGCTGACCTGATTTCTAATACTTTTCCATTCATGTCTCTTGGGCTGGATCAGATTTTTTAATTAAGGTATAGTTTCAGAGTTTACTGAGACACTCTTCATTCTCCCCCGTCCCTTGGTAAGGCCAAGGTGCTCTTGAAGATTCATGTGGGGGCTTCTGCATTCACATACTCAAACCACAGAGTGCATGATTGGCTTGTAACTCCATGTTACTGCATTTTCTTTGCTGGAAATGAGCATCTGATTTGTGACACTCCAAGATGATCATGCTTAGGGTTGTAAGATTAAAATACTTCCTCTCCAGTGAGAACATTAGTCTTAGAGCAGCTCTGAATAGTGGTGCCATGGGCTTGATTCATCTCTGTGACTTGGCTGTTGTGGAAATGCCCCAAGATGGGGAGTGTGGGTGCTGACAGAATGGAGGGGGAACTGTTGTCAAATCCACTTGATCCCCTGCAGAGTTGAAAACAAAAAAGGCCGTGGCTGTTCAGAAATGTGCGTGTGGCAGATGCCAGAGGGAAGAAGGGAAACTGACAAATTGTGAGGCATGACTCTGCAATCAGCTCAGCCTGCAAGGTGCCTCCCGTGTGGCCGAGTGGGTCCAGATGGCAGTTGGTGCTTTGGGGGAGATGGCGAGTTGGAGCTGAACTTTGCAGGGCACAAAGATGGTTTTAATTGTCTTGGATGTGGTGGCCCTGGGCATGGCCCCATGGTGTCAGTAGTCATTCTCCGACAAGGTGGCCAGTGACAAATACAGACTGGGGGAAACAGACTCTCTGAGATCCTAGACCGGAAGTGCTGGGGACAGGACTCAGTTCCTAGGCCCAGTGCGTGGTTTGTTTATGCTGCCCTTTAACACGGTAAGTTTTCTTCTGGCAACTGAACTATTGTCTTCCTGTGCTCAGATTCTACTCCAGAACTTTATTCTTTTTCTCCTCCTCTTATTCCTGATGATGATGATGATGATGATGACAGTATTTAACACTGTGATATTGTGATTTATAATAAGAAATATATATTTAGTCTTTGCCCCTTGCTCCTGGCACAGAGCTCCCCAAAACCTTGGAATTTCCTAGTTAATGCAAGTTATAAGGGTGTCTTTTGTTATGTTGATGAGGTGGCTTCTGGAAAGCCCACGGGTCACCTAAGGATAGGGGCTGGCCACTGGAGGAATCAACCAAATGATTAAAGGGTTTGGACTTTCAGCCGCACCCCCAACCTCCAGGGAGGGGAGGGGAGAAGAGGAGAAGGAAGAGGAGCTGGAGATTGATCTCAGCCATCAATGGCCAATGATTTAATCAATAATGCCTAGGTAATAAAGCCTCCATAAAAACCCAAAATGATGGAGTTTGGAGAGCTTCCAGGTTGGTGAACACGTGAAGCTTCGGGAGAGTGTTGTGCTCAAAGGGCATGGAAGCTCCAGGTCCTTTCTCCGTCTCTTGCCCTATGCATCTCTTCTGTCTGGCTGTTCCTGAGTTATAGCCTTTTATAATAAACAGGCACGCTAATAAGTAAAATGTCTCTCTGAGTTCTGTGAGCTGCTCTAGCAAATTACTTGAACCCAAGGAGGGGGTCTTCGGAACCTCCAATCTATAGCTGGTTGGTCAGAAGCCCAGGTGACAACTTGGACTTGTGATTGGTGTCTGAAGTTGAGTGGGGGCAGTCTTGTGGGACTGAGCCCTTAACCTGTGGGATCTGATGCTATCTCCAGGTAGACAGTGTCAGAATCAAGTTGAATTGTAGCACACCCAGCTGGTGTCTGGGAACTACTTGGTGGTGTGGAAAAAAACATACTCATTGTAAATATTTATTCAGCATTTACTGTGCCAGGTACTGTGCTAAGTTGTTATCTGCGTGGACTCGTTAAATTCTCCCAGCTTGCCTCCACGCTGTTTTTATTAACCCGTTTTATAGATGAGGAAAGAGAGGCACCGGGAGGGTAACTAGCTGGCCCCCCTGGGACCTGCACCTAGGCAGTCTGGTATTGGAGCTGAGCTCTGAACCATTATGTTATGTCCTGAGCGCCACCGTGTGCTGGAGACCGTACTAGAACCGTCCAACATTGTCCCTAATTCTCCTAACAATTCTTCAAGGTGGATAATATTACCCCTTTTCCAGATGAGAAAGTTGAGGCTTCTGAGAGGAAGAAGTTAAGCTACTTGTCAAGCTAATGCAGCAAGGTCGAGCTGTGTACAAACCACGAGGTTTTAATGAATGAGGGGTTGCTTCTTGAGTGGTCTCTGGCCTTAGGCTGAGAAGAGAAGCCAGACAAAAAGGTCCATGCGGTGGAGGGAAAGCGCCCTGCTGAGGCCCAAGAGGCTCCAGGGCCCTGGGCACGGGCTTGGCCTCGGTTGATTTAGAATAGGTTCATCTCGTGCCTCGTGCTTTGTGTGTGGCTGCTTGAGCCTGTGCTCCCCTCTGTTCTCAGCGTTCTTGGCTTCTGTGATGCGATTGTTGTTGGTTCTAAACCGGCAGCTGTCAGGTCCTGGAGATGCCTCTTGTGAGACTTTGTGAGATGAGTGCAAAGGTGACTCAGAAGGCAGCACGTGGTGTCCCCTCATTTCCACATGCCAACTGTCAGACTTGAAGCTGGAAGGACCTCGGTGCAAATACTTTGGATAAATTGCTTGGTCCCTACCTGATACCAGGATGCCTGGTGTTACTTAAACACCGGATACAATTTGGAGTGATTTTCTTCTGCTCTGAAGGAAGATCTTTTTTTTTCCCCTCCCAATAACTCATTAATTCTGGTTGAGCCAATAAAACTCATCACACATTATTCATTTTAGAATTTAAAAATCAAATTTTGAGTCAATGCTAAATAGATCATAGGTAGTCTTCGGTTCTATGAGAGATGAGCTTTTCATTACGATTCCATCAGTTTGAATTGCCTGTAATGGGCAGGCTTTGGTCCTCCGCTCCGTGTGGCTGCGGATGCCGAGTGAGATTGTCTGCTTGTGGAGGGGAGCGGAGGCCTCAGAGGTCGCCTTCCACGCTTTGCTTCTGTGGCTGTGGTGTAGACTGCGCCAGCCAAAACATCTCGGTCCATGCAGTCTGCTGCTCCAGTGCTCTGCCATCAGCCTTCCCAGGGCGCAGATTCTGGGGTGAAAGGGTAAAGTGAAATTGTGTTGAATGATTAAATGAATATGCATCAGAAAATGCCCAGCAAGTGCTTTGAGGCCTAGAGATTATCAGCGGACTCTGCACACAGCCATATGAAAACCAAGCCCACTGGGAGGTTTTAGATCTGCTTTGGGAAACACAGAGAAATGGCTCAGCAGGAAGAGCATTGCAGCCTGCAGTTTGCTCCTGTGAGCGAATCAACTGGCTTTTTTAAACTCAGGCTTTAATTGGTTATGCCCTGGGAGAGGGTTTTTGCTACATCCCCCATCTGGCAGGACTAATTGTTCTTTGCATTCAGTGAATAGATTGGTGCTCTGAGCCTCGCAAGGAGGCCTGGAAGGTGTTCATGCCTATAAATGTCACTGCTCGTGGCTGTTTGATGATAGTGAGTCTTTTCTGCCATCTGACTCTTGCAAATGATTCCTAGGATATGTCTTATCTCTGAACAGCTCCCGCAGAGCTCTTGGGATGACAGAGAGGGTGAGGTGCCCTCATATGGCCAGGACACCTGACAGAGAGCCACCTCGCATCACAGCCTAGTGATAATGGCCCCATGTGGACCAAGGAGACAAGTGAGATGGACCAGAGATGACCACCTCTTTCTGGACACTTGCTGGACTCCCAGATCTGTGGGGGCTCCTTCCTGCTTCGGTGGACACTCTACCCTTGCCCCTTGTCACCCATGCCCCAGCATCTGCCAGAGGCCACCTTTAGGGACTGAGCTTTCAGGCCTGGCGAGTGTGACTGTGTCAGGCTGATCATGCTGCTCAGTTGCTTTATCAAACTTTGGATAGAGCAGGCAGACCCTCCAACAGTCGATGCTGAGCTGTCTCAGTTTCCTCAGAGAGAACTGGCCCCCGTACAACATCATTTGGAGAGACCACAAGTCAAAGGCGTCACCAGGCTTCTTGGCTGCATTGCTGGGAAGGACCTTCTCGGCAGGGCTGTCCTTGACACACAAATCAGAGGTGGTCCCACAGAGGGCTTGCATGCCCTTGTAACTCTGGTCACACCGTCACCCATCTTGGAAACAACAGTAGCTGTCCCTGCGGGTCCCTTGGCTGTGCTGAGGTGTTCAGTTGCTGAGCCTCTTCCATCCATTGCTTAACTCATTCATGTTAACAAATGCTTAATATTTACTCTATAAGGCATTTATTATATATGAACATTATACATACATGTCACATAGGTATCTTATTTAATTCCTAACAGCCCTATGAGGTAAGCCATGTTGTGAGGCAGTATAGAGTAGTGGTTAGGACGCCTCAGGCTGGAGCCAGACTATGTGTGTTCAAATCGCAGCTCTGCCCACCATCGGCTCTGTGACCTCGGGTCACTTGCTTAGTGTAAACTTTCTGTGCCTTAGTTTCCTATCTGTAAAATAGAATAACAGTAATAGCTACCTCATTGGGTTGTTACAAGGAATAAGAGTTAACACATACAATGCTTGTTGAGAAGAGCCTGGCACTTAGTAAACACCTATAGAAGTGTTTGCTGTTGTTACTATCATCATCTTACAGATGGGAAGTCTGAAGCACAGAGGAATTGAGAACATTCCCTAAATCACCAATGGTGACGTGGCAAAGCTGACATTAAAACCAGCTCTAATCCCCAAGCTCCACCATGCTAACCTGGACGGAATTGGTCACATGGCCCCTCTCGGCGGGGAGAGGCCTGCCATGGGGATTACATATTCACGTGGCTGCATGGACAGTGGGGGAGACAAATGGACGTTTTCCTCCTTGTGAGAGACTCTTGCCTGCATGGTTATCTCAGTGAGGTTCAGCTGAGATGAATAGGTTTCAGCTTTCTGCATTCGAACCCTTCCAGCACCACATCCTTGAGACCCCACCCAAGTCAAAGGATGGAACTCCAGGGACCCCACATCTCTTGCTCATCCGTTTGCAAACAGCAGGCTATTTCCACCCATGTGGGATGCCTGCTCATTTCACTCTTACCCTAGTGCTCCCAATTTATACTGCTGTGGGGCTTGAATAAGATGAACTCCACAGGGCTTTTCTCTCGGGGCGTGGCATGTGGAAAGTGCTCAGTAAATGTTAGCTACTGCTGCTGTTATTATTGCCAAGTCACCTTCTTTTCAAGTTTGAGGCATACTTCACTTTGCCTAGGTAGTACCCTACAGCAGTGGGTTCTTATTTTGCCCCTTGATTTCTAGGGCAGACCAAACCCCCTTCTTGCCATTTATTACATCGCCAAGGAGAAAGACCAGTGTGGGTCAAGGGCAAGGGCGTGTTTGGGTCTTGGGGCCTGCAGGGGAGCTTTCTGTGCGAAGAGCAAAGAGGTTAAAGCTCTGGCCTCTTAGGGTGGGCTCTCTTTGGTCCTTCCTCTTTGACTTCTCTCTGGGGAGTGTGGCCTTTTAGGAATCCATGTGGTGAGCTGGGCCTAGAGTTATCTCCCGCTAGGAAGTGGCCCTCTCACCCTTGGAAGGACCTCAGTTGGATCCAAGAGAAAGGAAGCCCGGATTGAATGGATCAGACTAGCTTCACTTTGCTGTCCAGGGCCAGGAGTTCACATAAGGATTTGGGACCAAATACAAACATTTCCAACAGTTACAGAGCACTTTTGATGTGCTAGGTATGGCTTACTTGATCCGCCAAATAACCGTATGTGGTAGGAAGAACGATGGCCCCCAAAGGTGTCCACATCCTAATCCCCAGCATCTCTGAATATGGCCTATTACATGGCAAGGGGAAATTAAGTTTCCTAATGAGCTGACCCGGAGATCGGAGGCTATCCTGGATTGTCTGGGCGCACCCAATGGAAGCACAGGGTCTTTATAAGTGAAAGAGAGAGGAGGAGAGTCAGTGTTTCAATGTGAGAAGGACTCAACCCGCCCTTGCTGACTCTGAGGATGGAGGAAGAGGACTCTGGATTCTGGAATGCAGACAGCTCGTGGAAGTTGGAAAAGACAAGAAAACAGATTCTCCACTAGAGCTTCTGGGAGGAACGCAGCCCTGCTGACACCTGGATGTTAGCCCAGTGAGACCCACTTCAGATTTTTGACCCCCAGAACCATAAGGTAATAAATTGGTGTCATTTTACATTATTAAGTTTGTGGTAATTTGTTACGGCAGCAATAGAAAATGAATACACTCTATAAGATAGGTCGAGTTATTATCTCTGTTACAGATGAGGGTCCTGACGTTGAGAGAGGATAAACAACGTGTCATTGTCACAGATGGTAAGGCTTGGAGCCGTGACCCGCGTTCGGCTGTTTGATTACAGGGCCTCGGCTCATAACCACCAGGTTCCTCTGTTGTGTGGACCATGATCATCTTCATCTTCTCATTCTCTGGGCACTTTTCCTTCAGGAATTTGCGCTGGGGGCAGGCAGGTGTTCATGGAAGCTGAGATTCAGCTCTCAGCTGCCTCTCTGTCTTTTTCCATCAGAAACATGAGCCTGGTGTGTGGTAGAAGGGAGGATGGAAGTCCAGCGTGCAGAGGGGCTGGGTGGACTGGCTGGCTCTGGTCATATCTGCAGCTCGTGCGTGGCTCTGCATCAGAAGGTGTGTGATGGGATTTCCAGGCGGTGATCTGGGTTTCCTCTGTGCTTATTGGCAATCACTGTATGGGGATCTTCAAGTCAGCTGCTGAGCAAAACCTATGCAGGGGCTCAAGCAGGGGGATATAAATACAATTATGATTTGTAGCCAAAACAGTTGAAAGGATGAATGGATGAATGAATATTTTCAGTGGATCTAGACACTTAGATACTCACTGGATGTTATTATATTAGCATTTCCTGAAGCTAAATTATATTGATGCAATATGAAACTTTTTACAATGATATTGTGGAGAGAACCTTTCACAGGAGGAAGGGTGTGGAATGGTTACAAAAAAGAGAGATGAGAAAGATTAAGAACAGTTATTGTGTATTTACTGTGAATAGAAACATAACCTGGAATAGCTTAAGGAAGCAAAAGAAAAGAAGGTTAAAGAAGAATGCAAAGAACTGGGGCTGTGTGAGCCGAGGTGGGCAGACAGGCGTGAGGACGGCCGAGAGAGCTGTGGGCGAGCCGTCTGGAGCAGTGCTGTCCAGTACGGTGGCCAGCAGCCACGCGTGGCGTCGAGCACTTGAAATGTAGCGAGGCAGAACTGAGATGCTCTCTAAGCATGAACTATACAACCAAGTCAGAGACTTCAAATGAAAACAATAATGTAAAATATCTCATTAATCATTTGTGTGTTGATTGCATATTGAAATGATAATGTGTTAGATGTGTTGGTTTGAATAAAATGTTATTAAAATTAATTTCCCCTTTTTCTTTTTACTGCTTTTAGTGTGGCTACTAGAAAATTTAAAGTTACATGAGTGGTTTGCCTTCTGTTTCTATCAGACAGTGCTGGGCTCGAGGGCAGAGCTGGGACCAATGGTGGAATGGAATAGGGAGGCAGTGTGGCCTCATGGTCAGGAAAGAGCTTCTAACAGTTAGCCGTGTCCAAGGAAGAGAGGCGGGAGGAGCTCCCCCTCACTAGCGAGGGGTGAGCAGAAGTAGAGGCCAAGGCCCTCTTCTTGGGCCCTTTGTGGGGGTTGCTGCTCTGAGAGTGGGAGTGGACCAGCTTGTCACTCAGAGCCTTTCTGATAGTTAAAGGACTCTGAGTGCGTGAATGAATTTTTGTATATTTATTATATTTTTCCTCATTTTGCCGTCGTGTTCTTTCCTGGTTCTTCCCCCTGCCCTTGAGAAAATGAGGCAGTATTCTTTCAGAAGTCCAGTGGGCAAGGTCTTGATTCGAGGAAGCACACAGCTGCCTCACGCTCCTGAGGCCTTTGGGGCCCCTCTGATGCCAAGACCAGGCCCTGGTCGCTCAGTGTACGGGCAGAAACCACATGCCCCAGAAGGGCGTCCTGCCCCAAGACAGCTCCCCCGTCACTCATGAGCTCCTGCAGCAGAGCTTGGGGTCCCATCCCCTGGAAGTCAGCCCTGCCCACCATTCTGTGACCCAGGGACCCTGCTCCTGGCTCCTGGCTCTGCCTCCCTCCAACAGGCAGCAGAAGGGCTGGAGCGAGAGCCCAGGGGGCTGGCCTCGGTGTTGTCCTTGCACAGCCCGGGAGGCCTGTGACATTTCTGAGCCAGTGATCAGCATAAGCTACTCCTAGCAGCAAGGGGAAATCTGAAACCCTGTGGAGAAGAAATGCTTTTAGGCTTTGGAGCAGAACCCATCTGCAGGATGCTCTAATTACCAATTGGAGACTAACACACGTTCCCCACTTTCATCTGACTGCGCGTCCTTGGAAGGGGTGCTCTTGCGTTTCTCTACAAGCAGGCTACTGTGCTGACTCTGCCAGCCACACTGGCTTTGTCCTGGGTGTTCCTATACCCTAGGTCATTGGGGCACCAGGCTGGCCTAGACCCATACCTCCTGAGCTGGGCAGGACGGGGCACTCTGCAGCCCTCCCAGGGCAGGGAATCATGGATAAGAACAGCTCCCACATTCCTGGGCAGCAGGCACTTTACATGCACTACCTCATCTGATCCATCCAACCACCTAATGGGTATATATTATCATCCCCACTTTATGGATAAGAAAGGCAAGGCTCTAAGGGGTTAAGAGGCCGCATAATTGGCAAGCTTCAGGGCAGGGAGGGCCATAAAGACAGATTTGTCTGACTTCAGAGCCCAAAATATTACCTACCTTGATCTACCTTTTCAGGAACTTAGCAAAACCAGAGCGGGCAGAGCCTGTGGACTCGCCGGACAGAGTTAGAGGCAGTAAGGAGAGAGTGGGAAGAAGGGGCAGAGGGTAGGGAAGAAAGTGACATGCTCATCCATTCATTCACTCATTTGTTCGTGATACATGGTTTAATTCTGGGCCTTTGGTAGGTAAGATGCTGAAATGGGTAAGACCAGCTCCTGCCCTGGAGAATCTCACGGAGTAATAGACAGTTGTGCTGAGTGGAACTGCATGCAGACTACCCGTGGTTCTGCAGGGCACAGGCTGGAAAACAGCAAATTGTTCCATGGGGGGCAGGGTGGAGCATGCACAGAGGAGGAGGCATGGACTTGGACTTGAGGGAGGGTCAGGCATTCAAGGAAGAGGGAACCGCAGAAGCAAAGGCCCAGAGGTTAGGGGCACACTCGCTTATTGGGAGATGATGGCTGGTCATTCCCAGGGGAGAGGAGAGTGGTGGTGGTGGTGGTGGTGGTGGCAGGGCCTGGACTCCGGGGGGGGGGGGCCTTGGCTGTCACAGCAGGTCATGTGATAGAGTATGGCAGGAACATTCCCTCCTTCCTTCACTCACTTAGCTCTTATCCAGTTCCCTTTACATACATGTGTCAGCCACTGTTAGCAGATAGGGGTCTTGGTTGGGTTCAGGGACATCCCTGCACTGCTCTTTCCCATGCAGATTTGCCTTGGATGTGAGGCACCTGGTAGCCCAGCACAGTCCCTGAAACCAAAACTGTGCTGGAATGCAGAAAAAAGGCAGGGACGCCTGTTGGTTGTCAGACACATCTGCAGTGGAGATTTATTGAGTGTTAAATGTCAGCATTGATGTAATAAAGATGGTACACTGTAAGTAATAAGCCAGGTGAGGAACCATTTTCAATAAGTTGTCAACCTGTCTGGTGCTACGAATTATTAAAAAAAGGAGAAGAAGAAGAAGATGATGAAGAAACCCCACTTGGAGTTATTTAACTTTCACATCCACTTCTCAGAGCTGTCCCTTCTTGACAGGAACACCCATGTCCTGTGGTTCCCAAGGACCTTGGAGTTTGCACAACCTTCATCTCGTAAAATGTTTCAGTATTCCTTCCGTTTTCTTTCTTGTGATGGGGATGGTTTGATGGGGAATGGATTTCTGACCTTCAGAGGGCCTTGTGACAGGCAGAGAATTTTTCAGGAAGAATATAAGAGAAAAAGAAGGCAGGAAGGGCCAGAGGTGCAAGGCACCTGGGATGGTCAAGGCATCTGACAAATGTGGCCAGGTGTTAGCTGGGGCCCCCTTGCCCCTCAAAGATCTACACGTCATTCCAGATAATTCCACAGTCCCTGGGAGTGCAGAGTCCTCCCTGTAGATTCCTGCTCACTCCCAGGGACTCAAGGCCGCCCCTGACCCCTGGGTTCCCATCTTCCTGGGGACCACGTCTGTGATGTGCTCACTGTCCTCATAGTTGGTAAGTTCCACAAAAGAATTCACAGAGGGTTCAGGTGCACAGTAGGCCTTCCTGGAAGAGTTAGTAGGGCAGCAGCTTTAATTGGCTAGAGAATCCTAGAAGTTCTTAAAATATCTGCTGGCCACTTTACCTCATGGGGCTTCATGGCCCACATTTCATCCTGGGCTCCAGTCATCTTGCTGGCCTGGTACTCACTGTCCTCCCTTCTCTATTTCAGGAACAAACTCCCAGTTCTGCACCCTGGCCCAGGAAGGCCTGCTCCTCTCCTCCTCTGATGCCTGGGCCGCAGCTGGTGCCCGGTCCTGTGGGGAGGCTGTGTGTGCTCGCCTTCCACCCAGCACTCACCAAACTGGTTTCCAAAGGCTTCTGTCCCTAGGAGGAATTCTGTCGGCCTTCACTTAATAAACATTGGCTATCCTTGTGCTATCTTGTGACAGGCTCACCTCGAGATTGGCAGAATGATCAGGTTTTCCTGATGAGGAAACTGAGGCTTGGAAATATTGAGTGACTTGCCCAAAGTCTGCTGTTGAGTGGTGTTCCCGAGGGCCCTGTACAGCTGCTTGCTTTCTCCTCACCCCTCCTAGACCTGACCCCTGCTCCTCTTCCCTTCGCCTTGGCTCCTGGGGCCTGGGCTTCTAATCCCTGGGACTCTCCTTCTTGTAAGCCACATGACTTTGTGCATGCTCCGGCTTGTGCCCATTTCGTCATTTGAAGGCAGCAGACAGACCCTAGGGTGCTTTATTAACATTTCATTTGGCTATTTTTGAAGGGAAGCAAATTGCTCAGAATTAGCCTGCCTTCCCAGTGGTCCGCAGAAGGCCAGTTGGATTTTGCAGATGTTTACAGGACTCTGCAAAATGTCTTTAGAGGTGGCAGGTCTCAGATGGCCATCCTGGCTCCAGCCCTCTCCTGCTCCGTGACTTCAGACAATCTTTTTAACCACTCTGAGCTTCCGGTTCCTTCTTTGTAAAATGCAGATAATGATAGTCACCTCCCTGAGCTCTTGTGAAGACTGAATGAGGAAATGTGTGGAGAGGCCCTGGCACTGAGGAGATGCTGTTTCCTTGGGGTGAGACAGGGTTACACTGTGGACCCAACCTGTCCAGCGATGGCTGCTGGCTCTGGGCCTTCATTTCAGCCTGCATCTGCCCACACACGGTTCACGGCTTCTGTTTTAGAGCCACATTAATCATCCCTCCAAAAACACAAGGGAAGGAGCCTAAATACCAACCCGCCCGTGGATATGGAGCTCATGATTGACTGAAGAAGCCTTGCTGCCTCTTGAAGTCACAGCCCCCATTGACTTGCCCTTCTGTGGCCCCTCAGCAGCGCCGAGGGCTGGCCTTCGTGCTCTGCCTTTCAGAGGCGTGCCTCGATTGAGAGGACAGGTGAGTGTGTTTCAGAAGGGCCTTGTGGGGCGACACTTGGATCTTTCTCAAGCCCTCTGCAGGCTTTGGCTCCCAGGAGCTCTGTGTGATGGGCCAGGCGTGGGCTAGATCTTCTCACATCCATCCTGCCATGGGCTTCTCCAGAATGAATTGAATTTTACCCTCAGAGAAAAGTCTAGTGGACATTCTGTTCTCTTCAACCAAGATGTTTTGAGTTGCTAGCATGTTCCAAGATGCTAGCAGTTGGTTATATAAAGGTGACCACACAGCTCCCAGTGTGATTGGAGGGCACAGAAAAGTCAACAGAGCTGCATAGTCTGCTGAAGGCTATGTTAGAACTGAGGGCTGAACACCGTGGGAGACCAAGGGGGCCGCTCACAGCCTGGAGGATCGGGGGCAGCTTCCTGGAAGCTGAATGTTGGAGCATAATTTAGCCAGGCTAGGCATGGAGCTGGGAAAAGGAGGGCCCTCTGGGCAAAGGGAGTAGCAGGCACAGAGGCAAAGGGGTGGGCATTCTCTCTTAGACATAACGGTGGGCATCAGATTGGTCCAATGGCGAGGCAGTCAAGATTTCAGACTGGCAAACCCATAAGCTGCTCATGGTTTGAAGAAGAGGACTCTGAGCCAATGGAGTGAATCTGGGCAAAGGGGTCTCAGGTTTTAACGTGCATGTGAGTCACCCGGGGATTTGTTAAATGCAGATTATGCTTGGGTAGGTCTGGGCTGGGGTCCAAGAGTCTGCATTTCTAACAAGCTCCCAGGTGAAGCTCATGCTGCTGATCCACGGACCACGCTTTGAGTAGCAAGGGATAGACCTGCAGCCGGCAGGATGAGCGCTGTGTGTCTGACCCTGGAGGGTTTTATTCCCGTCGCCTATGACTATGCACGAATGGTGAATGGAAATTTGGCTGGTGCACAGGCCTGTTGCCTTAGTATGCTGAGGATACTAGTTTGTTTTTATCCTCTTCTTAACATTTGCCCTTAGTAGCCATGTTTCTGAGTTCCCACTGGGACAGGGCAAGGACCTCAGAGAGGAAGACAGACTATCCAGTCTTTGGGAACCCAGGCTGGTGTGATGGTCTCCATGGCTTAAGGGCTGGGGTCTCACCCCTGTGGGACGATGACCCTCCTCTTTCATTGAGCCCAGGGTTGCCATCTCCCCTTCTCCCAGCCTCTGTGCATTTCTCCTCGGTGCAGAGCAGTCCAAGCCAGGCCTTCTGCCCAGAGTCCTCTCATTCCCTTGCCCACCAGCTCTGGGGCGCTGTGGGCTACGATGGAGAGCTTTAATCACTGGGGCCCTGTGAGTGGGGTGGAGGCACAGCTCCAGGGTGGAGCCGAGTGCCCAGCACAGGTGTGCCAGTGGCATGGGCACCAGCACAGCTGGGGAAGGGTGGCAGGGGCTCCATCTGTCCCTCAGGCACAATTTGGCTGCACATGGGCTTCTTGGCAGCCAGGCTGGAGCAGAATGTCCCCCACCTTTCATGGCACACTGCTCTTTCTCACCCTGGACTCTCCATACCAAAGGCCCTACTGAGAAGTTGGTTCCATTCAGTCCAGTTCAGAAACTGCATGTTGAGCACCCACCATGGGCCTGGGCCCTGGGGAAACAAGAATACTTCTTCTCAGGAAGTCACAGCTCAATAGGGAAAACAGACAAGGACATTGACAATTATAATTCAGTGTGGTTAGAGGGGAGCTCAGGGACTATGGGAATTAGATGGGGGGCTGGTGACTGATCCTGTGGAACAAGGTGGATAATTCAAAGAAATGTGTATAAGCTGTGCTTAGAGGGATCCCTTCATTCCAGAAATACTTGAGGGACCTGACACTAAGCTGTGCACTGGGGATCCAGCTGTGGTAAGACAAGGCCCATGCCTTGAAGGGCCTACTAGGGTGGGAGGGATAAACATGTCCTGGGCAGGTGTAGCCGGTGCTGTCCATGCTGAGCCCACATCCCCTTACCCTGCTCCTTCAGTGCACAGTGGCCCAACTTCCAACGACCAGCACCTACATTTCTTGGCTTGGGTGTTTTCTCTTCCCACCGTGTCCACTCTGCTGGGGCAGGCCAGAATGCTGGGGAAGTAATGCCCCTGCCCCCCACAGCAGCTGTCAGCCAACAACTGGCTGGAGATGGTGTATAAATACGCCAGGTCCCTCATCCTTGAGGAAGACAACTCTGAGGTGTGGGTTCTACACTGAGTTTCACCAGAGGGATTCAGCCCGAATCGCCCAGTCCTGGTGGGATAAAGCGCCCTTTATTGGCTGCCTTCCCTTTCTTGTCTCACTTTACTCCCAAACCAGGATTTTCTTCACCTCCTGCTCAGACTCAAATGCTTGTCCCTGAGTTAGCTTTTGGGTGAATCCACACTAAGATGGTAGAGAAGGAGGAATCTATGTTCCGGAAGGGGCAACAGCATGAGTGAAAGCACAGAGGGGTGGGAGTGTGAGGCATGTAGGGGACTGTGGGTGTTCTGCTGTAGCCGGGGTGAGGGGTGGCACAGACTGTCTTCTCTCACGGGAGCTTGGGGAAGACTCACCTTGCTGGGTCAGGGAGGCTGCTTTGGGTGGCTCAGCTACCCTCTAGGTCCTGAACTCACTCCCCCAGCTCCTATGCGTAGCTGCCCAGATGCATGGAGAGCCTGCCACTGTGATCCCATTGGAGTATCCCTCTGGAAGCACTTTGAGCAGATTCCGTTAGGCTGGAGGATCAGTGCTGAGGAACTGGAGAAGATTATTGATGAAAGCATTTCCCAAAGCAAGTTCCTTGGAACCTCAGTCCTGGGTTGCGCCCCTCAAAGGAGGGCTCCTCAGTCACATGAGTTTGCCCAGTGCTGCAATTACACTTCACTCTTGGAGGTTCCCAGGGGCACACTGAAGGCCTGAGAAGTCCTGAGTCACAATTCTTTTTCGTTTAACCAGGATTAACCAGTATTTCCCATCGTCACTTGACCATGGAAGCTTCTTTCTCACAGCACTTAGTCTGTGCAGAAGGAAGGTTCTGCAGAGCATGCTGTGGGCAGTGCTGACACAGGATGAGAGGACTCATCTGGAGAGTCAGGGAAGACTGGAGGGCTGCTGTCACTCCTCTGCTGTCAGGGAGCCCCAGCAGGAATGGTGGCCACTGCATTCCACAATCAGATCACAAAACCAGCACTGGGACCAGGTAGTGGCCAGAGATGGCCAGAGACTTTTTCTGCTAGAGACTAGAAGCAGAGTGTCCAATAAATTTATAATGTTTCGTAGACAGTTGCAGCGCAGAAGGCAGCATGAGAGATGAGAGTAACTGTTACCTGGAAGTAAGCAGACCATTAGACCAATGCAAGATGCACAAACAACTGAGAAGGAACAGAGACTATCCCGGAGGGATAAACAACCTGGAACGAATGAGCAAAAAGAGTAAGAGAGACTGAGGGTGAGCTATGGCATCTGATTGAGATGGAGAGAGCTATGCTCTTCACTTATTAGCGGCCACCTTCCTGACTTGTTCTGGGAGGTTACGTTTCAGACCAGAGGTCACTGAGTAAAAGGAAGTTGAAGCCCAAGATAGGGAAGATGACAAAGAGCAGTATTTCCCCACCTGGATGTGAAAACTCAAGAGGTAGCTTTTGCAGTCTCCCATCTCTCTTCTCCAGCCTCCTGGGGCAGGTGGGTAGCAGCTTTGCTCTCCTCTCCATGCCCTCTCTCTTCTTCTCCCTCGCTCCTGGGTTGGGGAGGTGAGCTTCTAGGTAATATTCTATCCACAGAGCAGCTTGAGTTTAGAAACAGTGATATGAAACACAGCTGTTTTCAATGAGTTCATGTTTCTGACCTGGGTCCCACTAGATAAGGCTTTGCAGAAGTTGGATTTATAGAAGAAAATATTGGTCCACCAGCCACAGGCTTCAGGGTGTGGTGGAGAGTAGGACTGGGGCTGAAGACCAGAGATAAATAAATGTCCTGACTTTCTCACGTGGGGCAGAAGATCAGCTTTGCAAACGATGGGTTAGTGAGTTTAATGTCATCCCTCAGCAAACCGCGAGAATGAATCATTACTTTAAAAATTATTTTTGCATTTTATCAAATTCTTTACATAGTTAAAAACCTCAAATAGTACCTATAATAACATAAAATAGTTCTCTGCTTTACCAGAGTCATCTTCCCAGCCTTGACCCCGAAAGGGGCTCTGTTTAATCCTTTTAGCTGTTTTTCTCATATTTACCACCGTATTTCTAAATAATATGCTTATATCACTATTTCCTGACTCGCCAATATTAGGCATTGTGTATTGGTTTCCTGTCATAGTAGATGAAATTTTGGCTTTGTTATGCTCTCCACCTCCCCAAAACACATACCTCCTCTCCCCTAATCCTTACACTTTGTATACAAACGATGATAGACAGTGTTTGCATCATACACTGTGACATTACTGCTCACTGGTAAGTAGCCTTCCATGATGAAAACTTTTGTTTCCCCTGGTTGAATCCATGTCTAGTTAGGAAAACAGAAATCATGAAGCATTTTAACAGAAAGGAAATGACTTAAGGAATTGGTTGCATAGGTAATGGAAGAGCTGGGAGGCCAAACAAGAGAAGTTGAGGCAACCAGAAATTAGCAACAGCAGGAAGTTGCTACCATGTCTAAGGCTGGAGAGCCAAGAGTGTGGACAGTCTTTCCAGAGCCCAGGAAGGAATGTGGAACCAAGATGGGCCTGTCCAAGAGGAATCAAAGCCATGGAAGAGGTGCCAACTCTGCGGGAGATGCCACGCAAGGCAGAGAGGCGGGGGAGGGATACCCTAGCTTCTCCCTTCCGCCCGCCCTCCATCTCCCTTCAGTGCCTCCCATTGGCCAGATGCAGATGGAAGCCAAGTGAGAAATGCAGCCTGCAGGAGTCAACCCCCTTCTCCCCTCTTTTGGTCCCGCGATACAGAACAGGTCGCAGAAGAGCAAGGAGTGGATATGAGGGCAAATAGGCAAATATCAGACACACTAATATTAATATCTGCCTTTTTTATAAAAAGAGTAAGCACAGAAGTATTTAGCCTTGATTTTTTTCTCTGCGCTCTATCAAATCTGTTTTACACCCTTAATATTGCTTTCCAACTGTCTCATCTAATCTTTCAGTTTCCTTTTGTCTCCTGGAGTGCTTGATCCTTCTGCTCCAGTCAGGGCTGTTTGCTCCAGGCCTGCTTTGGTGCTGCCATCTGAGTCATCAGGGTACCTTCATCTTGGGGAGTCCCTCATCCTTACTCCTGGGCTCAATCCCTGTGTTAATTCCATGGTTTACTCTCTTTTTATAGGAGCATGTCTTCCAGTAGCTTCCCAAGAAAGAAGCCATGGGAAATGAATATTTTATGTTTGCATGTCTGAAAATGTCTTTATTCTACACTCACATTTGATTGACAGGTTATCTGCCTTTAGAACTCTAGGTTGAAAACAAATTTTCCTTGGAATTTTGAAGGTGCTGATTCATTGTCTTCCAACTGCCAGTGTTGCTTTTGAGATCTGATGTCATCCAACTTTTTTGCTGCTTTATATATGGCCTGTTTGTTCCTCTTTAGAAGCTTTTAGGATCTTGTATATATCCCTCAATTATCTTGGCAAATCTAGACAAACAACCCCAAATATAGATTTGTTTTGCTAAGAGCATAAAACCACCTCCTCCACAGTGAGGAAAATATCAAGACCCAGTGGGACTGAAGCTTTCATGTTAGACAGGGCCTCATGTCCGAAAGGGATCAGCTCCTAATGGTAGGACTTTCTGGCAGAATTAGCCGTCCACCATGGACGATCAAAGGAAGCCTCTCCTTTCTGCTCTGACTTGGTGTATCTGGTACTTTGAATAAACAAGATTACACCGCTGGGGTGTAATTACAGAAGCATCTTTATTTTTGATACCACTGTCTTTTTAAACACGCTCAATAGGAATAAGTCTTCCCTCTCTAGGAGGTGAAAATTCAGACAGGACCAGGACTTTCTTTTTCATTAGTGGGCAAGAATAAGTCATGTGATTAATTTAAACCAAAATATAGTCTCAATTCAGTCATTAAGAGGGTCCGGTAATATATAATCAATATAACTTCAAACTCGATTTGACATTAATTCTTCTCCAAAGGCTCTGCCATCCCAGGAAGGGGGGCGTGGTCCTGCTTCTCTCTTTCCTCCCTCCCCCTTCCTGATGCTCTCTCACCATCCCCGAAAGGAAGAGGGAGGAAAGGTGTAGAGGCAGGATAGCTCTTACTTGGCTGATACTGTCCTAAGATGGCTTTGTGCCCATTGGTCCTAGCCTTCACAGAAGATGAGTCCTTTATTGTGATTTTCGTGAGTTCGCAGGAGATACCCCTGCTGGGCCTGGTAACTGCAGCTGCCTTGATAGAGGCAGTACCTCAGCTTTAGCTGGCTACTCCCAGTCCTCCCACGGTTTCTGACCCCTACAGAGGCTCATTAAAGGATTCCTTGCCCTGGCAGGCTGCCTTCTTGGGCAGGATACCTATTAAAATGATGGCAGGCTGACCTTCCCACCTTGGGTTCCATGTTTGTACACTGCTATCCTGCCATTGGAGGGGGATTTTAGTGGCTGCTTTAGCTTTCTCAGGCATGAGTCAGGCACAGACTCCTATGTCCCCAGTTTCGGGGAACACATGTCAGTTCTTAAGTGGCTCCACTGAAGCCTCTCTCACCAAGCTTGGGGTGGGAGGTCATCTAACCTTTCCCCTTGGCGGCCACCCCAACTCAGAAATGCTCTTTACAGATCCTCTTCTTAATCTTGAACAACTCAGTCCTTTATCCCCTCTATCTGGGTGAGTTGCTAATCAATTTCCAATCACCTAGTTTGAATTTTCGTGCTGGTTTGTCTAAGAACTCACTTGGACAGCTGTATCCATCCCATCTTGGTGCCTTAAGTGAAAATTCCCACCTTACCATTCTTGTTACACGGGCATCTTCAATAATCTGCCTCCCCCTTACACCCTGTAACACATGCCAAAGTTGCTGTGAAATAGCCATCTTGAATATCTAAGTGCCTCTGAGCAATGGCTCCTGAAGACAGACAGCCGGGCTGGAAATTGGAATCCTTCAAAAAGAGTTTCCTGAAAAAAGGACATTCCAATTAGTGCGCTGATTGCTCAGCCTTGTCATTGGAGCTGTCGATAGCACAGCAGGAGTGCCGAGTGATGCTTTATGAGCCAATAAAGGAGGATGCCACAGCACCTCCAGAATCATAGGAAGCACATTTTATTTGCTTATTTATTGCCTTTAATTTTATAGGCTATGGGAGAAATTTGTCCCTTCTGAATGTGTCTGATTAGCTTTCTTCACTCAAAAGGAATCACCTTCCCTGGCTCTGAGTATTCCTGAATAACCACAGGAGACAATGCAGAAGAAGAACAGAAATGGCTATATCCCTGGTCTGCACGGTCCCAGGCCCTAAGAAGTCAGCTATTGCAAGGGTAAAGGTCTGGAAACCCGGGGAACGCGACTACAGGGGGCCACTTCTCCATGCTGTGACTGATGTTTAGATGACTCCAATGCCATTGCTGTTCATGAGAACCTTGGCACTGAGTTAGGGTTCTCAGCTGGTTTGGGGAAGGACTGAACTAATTGATTTCTGATTTCCTTGAACCTGGCTGGCAGATGTGTAGGGAAAATATGATTCTTGACCTAATACGTTGAGACAGAGATCACAGCCTACAGGGGACAAGAAGGGAGGCTGAAGAGAAAAGGGTCCTCCATGTCCATCTCCATCATCATGAGCCATCTCCCCATACAGGAAGGGAAGGCTTGAGCCTAGAGAAGGAGATAGGTCACGAAAACCATGGCTCCCCAACTCTGTTCCTAGATTGAAGCCTGTTATTTCCTCTTGTGTAGATAGTGGATTCAGGGTCTGTGTGGTTTGGATTTCATGGTGTCAAGATGCACATGGCAGATGAATGTGGACTATGACTGTGACAATTCAGAAGGCCACTGGGGCCTGTTTCCCTTGAGGCTCCCTGTAGGAGAGCTGTTGGGACTGGGAGATTCGGGCTGACACTTTCCCAGTTTTCTAATGTCACTCTGCCCAAGACTGGGCATCTTCTGAAAATACAATAAATACATGTTGTGCAGGTTCAACAGCGGTCTGTATGGCTCCTCTCAGGGCTGGCCAGCAATGTTAAGTGTCATTCTGTGCATCAGCAACAGGGTCCTGCAGCTTCTGGCCAAGTGTCGAAGACTGTTTTAAAGTATGCTTTTGGATTTTAGCATTCGTTATGACTAAAAGGAACAAAACTCAATTTAGGATCTCGGGAGCTGCAACGCTGAACTCTTAGGATGTCAGGAGCCACGCTCTCAGCTTTTGCCCTGCTGTTTCAATGAGGTTAATGATTGTTTTTCCACTGAGCACCTACCTGTGATCTTCATAAAAAAATGAAATAAATGACTCACGTGGAGATTTAGAAGGATATCACTGTGGAAAGTGGATGTTAACAGGTTCTAGAGATATGATAATTATCAGCTGTTTGAGATGCAGCCACTGTAATATGATAACAAGATGTATTATGTCGGTAGAAAGCACCAAAGGAAACAACATAAAGAATTGCAAGAAAGAGAAAAAAGAGATCTTGTTTGGTTATTCTCTTTGTTGTGATAAAATTGAAGTGGAAGAAAGATGAAACCTACATGTCGAAATTTTCATGATATTTAGGAGTCTTTCTATGTTTGTTGAGTGAGTGCGGTATCTTTCCCCTGGAAGGCGCATCACTATAATATATATATATATATATATATATATATATAATCTGTGATGAATTTAAGGCCTCTGAAGCATTGCCTCTGCTCCAGCAACTCTTCCCATGTTGGGAGCCTCCCATTTCTCGATCTTCAATGTTTGTTGAATGAATGAATGAATGAGTCCACCTTTCCTTAACTTTAAAACTGGTGTTTCTACTTCCAAAATGTATCTTAAATCCAGCTACCTCTTTCCATCTCCAACTACTAGCTTCATCCAAGCCACTTATCGCCTGGACTACTAAATAGCTCTTAACTGGCCTCCTCCTGCCCATTCTTTGATCAGAATGAACTTTCTAATATGGTAATAGATCATGTTGCTCCTTCAAAGCTGTCCCATTGCTGTTAGAACAAGACCCACACTCCCTACTATGGCTTAAAGTGTCCTGTGGGATCTTTCTCCAGCTTCTGGTCATACTGGTCTCATTTTCGTTCTTTTGTCCCCTGAGTTCCTTCTGGCCACAAGACTGTCACGCTTGCTGTCCCTTTTGCCCTGTGGCTGGCTTGTTCTCATCTTTCAGATACCAGCTCAAATGTGTCCTCAGTGTCACCTGTGCTGACTGCTCTGTCTAAAGCAGCGCCTCCCCGCCAACTTTCTCTTCCTTTTGTCACTAAGTTTATTCCCTTCCTAGATGTTGTCACAGTCTGCAGTGACCTGCTTTCTTGGCTTATTTTAGGTCATGTCCATCTCCATCAATAGAATGTAGGCTCTGTGCGGCTGACTTGCTAACAAGTCACTGTTACAGCCTTAGCACCGGTGCTGGACAGGTAATAGCTGCTCAATTAGCATAACGAAGTCAATGGCTTGGGAGTGAACTTGCTCGTCTCCTACACACAAACACGCTTTGGCTTTGCGGAGGGTGACCCTGATGCTGCTGTCCCTGGAGACTTCCTTAGAGATGGTGCTCAGGATGCTGAAAGTGATGCTCACGTATTTCACTCAGCACCGTCTGTGCACGCTGCCGCCCTCAAGCCTGCAATGAGCCTTCTGGAATCCTCAGGCTTTCTAAATGCTAAATATATGGCATTAATTGGATCTTGCATCTCTGGTGAATAACTAAGACACCCTTATGTTGAAATGCAGATTCTCCTTTGAAAGGCAAATCTTTCATTTCAAACCTTTGAATAAGACTGGGTTTGTATTTATAAAGTAAGTTATATACAAGAGCATATTCTGGGCCCAGAGCGCTTTCATGTGATTGCTCAATAAATACATTTTCGCTCGTCCAAGCCATTGCCTCAGAGTATTTTGCACTGAGATAGTCAAATAAGTGACAGTAGCCCTATCGGGCTCTATTTAATTTTATTCAATAATGTTCTGATGGTTCCAGGGATTTTCTCGGCCTGTGTCTCAGAGATGGATGGAGACTGCCTTGTTTGGGACCCGGCGGGTCTGGGGTTGTAATTGGGGCAGTGGAGGCGAGTAGGGTGAGGTCAAGTGGTGGCATGGATGGAACCTGCCCCTACTGACTGTATCCGCTTGTCTGATATGCTCCTCAGGGTTTTGGTTTCCTCATCTATAAATGGGGACAGTAATACCTACCCCCATGGGGTTATTCTGAAGGTGAAATGACATATGAACATGAAAATCTGCACCACACTGTCTGGCACGTAATTGGGGTTTTTATAAACCTAGCATAGCTGAATTCCACTTTCTTACACGTTGTAATCATGAGTTTTATCACTCCAGCTAGACTCAGTGCATAAGAGTGTGTATCTTTGCTCCACCGTTTGCATTCAGTAGGAGCTCAATGAGCACTTACAGTGTCATTTATTATTGTTTTCTCACTATAGAACTAATAACCATCATCAACTGAACAATCCAGAAATAACTGCTAATATTTTAGTGTATCCTCTGCGTCTCCCCTCTTTGAGCAGACCCACCTGAATTGACTTCAGTTGGATTGACAGAGTAGAGCAACCCCGAGAAATACATCCGACCAGAGAGGGAGTGAGGGAAAGATTGCCCCTGAGGCACGTCGCCTCCCGTGCGACCCTCTTACCCTTCCAGCCCTTGCCTGCCCTGGGCCAGAGCCAGGCAGCTGGGCATTGGCATGGGCCCACAGATCCCCTCTCGGCCCCAGCCAGGCAGTGCAGAGCAGTGGGCAGTGCGGCCTGCACTTACACATGGTTCCAGCGGAGCCCCTGTCCTCCCATTGCATTTGAGTGCTATCGGCTGCCCCTGGGGGAGACAGATCGCCCGTTCTCTCCTGGCTGCACACTCCAAGGAGCCCTACTTATCTTGTGAGCAAACCTCATGTACAGCACAAATTGCTTCCTGCAAGTGGCTTTCTGCTGAGGCCACTGTTCACCTTGTTCAGCCACGTTCACTTCACTTGCTGGGGACTCCTGGCTAGGCTCTTTGTGGCCCCTGGACATGTGCTGCTGATGGAAGGAGTCAGGCTACAAAGCTGTTTTATTTGTCACACAGACGTCCAGTCAGGGCCAGAGCAGGGCAGGAGCCCGAGGCTTATGGTCCATGGGTCCACAGGTGCCATAAGAAAACTGTCCTGGAGTTAGGCTCCTGCTACCTTGTTTTCTTGCTGGGTATCCCCAGGCAGGTTGCTGAACTTCTCTGAGCCTCAGTTTCCTTGCTTACTGTGGTTCTACAAGGGTTCTCCTTTTGTGTGCCAAGCCTTGTGCCATGAAGATTATAAACATCATCTCAATTAAGCTCAAGATTTCACAGCAGTGCTCAACAAAGTGAAAGGAAAGGGGGATGTGTGGAAAGGGAGTCAGAGAATCACACCAAGAAAAAGCTGACATGGGCTTAATGTTGCTGCCCCGGTCACTGCACCATCCTAAGCAGCCAGCCACCACCTGCCAGCCATGTTGGCGTGAAGAGGGCGGTCCCAGAACAATGCCATATCAGAGCTGGACCAGCCCTACCCGCCTCACTGCTTTACAGGTGAGAAATGAGGTCCAAAGTAGGGTATGACTCATTGAGTGGTGTCCATTTGCTCTTTCATTCACGTATACATTTATTTATTCATTCATCAAACATCAGTTGTGCATCTATCGTGTGCTAAGCCCTGTGCCATGTTCTAAGGATGCAGACATGCCTTGAGTGCACAGTCCTGCCATCGAGGAGCTGCTACAACTGTGAGAAGGCTAGAGAACCAGCTGTGAGGATGGATGGGAGGAGATAGTCAGTGTAGACTTCTCTTACAAGAGACTGGAACTAAGAAAAGGGGAGAAATGAGAGGCTAGGATGAGGGGGACCCAGGAGAGGCTTTGTCAGATGGGGAGAGTGGGGCACATGGACGCTGTGAGGGTGAGGATGCCAAGGACAGGTAGGGAGCAAAGGTAGAGGTGAGAGAGGATGACCACTGTGCAGGGGCTCTTGAGTGCAGGTGTGGAAGAGTCAAGAAGTCATTTGAAGAGACATTTGACTCCCAGGCAGAGGTTTTAGGACGGAGACATGGAGGGCGAAAGCGTCCCACGGAGCATAGGAGTTGTGTCCCGGGGCCGCAGGTGGTTGGAGACCGAGGATACACTGTGGACCTGCCATGGCAACTGCAGGTCCCGGCAGTCCTTCTCGGTCATCAGGTGTGGGGACAGACCCTGGGAAGGGGGATGCTGCTACAGGCCAAGCAGAGGGCTCACAGTGTTGGGGGGAAGCTCTCTGGAGGAAGGAAGGGGTCCAAGAATCTGCCAAGAGACCCAGCTAGTGGGGTCTTAAGAGGTCTTTCAGTCAATTCCCTGTCTCTTTCAATATCTCAATGAGCCGAGTAGTAGAAAGGAGTCATGTAAAGATCAAAAGATCAACATTTTGCCAGTAAATAGTCATCCTATCACTGTCCCCAAGCCTGTAGCCTAGGAGTAGTGGGGTCTGCAGGGTGGTCACTCACCCAGCCAACTGCATGGAGGACAGTGTCTTGCTTGCACCCTAATGATAGAAAGTGAGATCTATGGAGAAGGTTAGCAGCTTTTTCCCATCTTCTGAGAAGGTTGAAGTTCCCATCTGTGGACCAGGACAGAAGCATGGGGTGTGACACACTGTAATTTCTTCTGCGCCAGCAATAGGAGCTTGCATAGACAGACAACATAGATGTCCCTTGGTGCCTTGGGTTTCAACCCCAGGATCCAAGAGCTAAAGACATGGCCTGAGCCTGGTGGTCCAGGGTTTCCTATCTCAGGGACATAGTGAGAGTGGCAGCTGTGGCCAAGCGTGGATTAGGGTTGGCTCTGAGACCTCCCAAGTCATTCAAAATCATCCCCATGCAGATGTCCCTGTCAGTTGGCCAAGGTATCCTGAGAGACAGGAGCAGATTGGAGGGGCTGTCTTTCTGGTTGTTGCTAGTGTAGTTGTTGTTGGTTTGGTCCAAGTGCATTTTCTAAAAGTCGTTTTGGGAAGCAGTCAAAGAGGCAAGAAAACTGGACCTTGGTTCATTCAAAGAACAAAATCCATTTGGAGATGTGAACCTTTGGAAAGAAAGCTCATGACCAGGGACCCTGCTCCAGGGATCTGAGGGATCACTTGTGTCTGTGAATGTGCTCCCCTCCGACATGGCTCAGCGGAAGAAGGTCCTCAGGTGGCTCCTGAAGGCAACGCCCCTCTCTAACTGCCACCTGAGCCCCTGGAGCCCTTTGGAGAGGCTGTGAGAGAAGGCTGGAAACACCTTGAGGGGTCTACACTTTTTCCCAAAAGACCAGCCCACGACAATCCATCAGGAGACTCAAGTGACATCAGTTATGCCTCCAGCCTTAGGCCATGGGATGTGGGGGATACAAAGTTGAGCAAGACTCAGGCCTTGCCCTTGTGAGCTCTCAGCCTATCTGAGGAAACCCGGATGGCCCTCATGGACCAAACTGAGAACGAGTCAGATGTTAACCACTGAGACACAGACCCAGCGTGTGGCAGTTTAGAGAAGGAGCGAATGAGGGGTTGGGGGGCCAGGGAAAGCTCCCTGCGGACAGGGGCTTCAGCTGAACGTTGCTCAACTCCTTTCCCGCCTTAGAGATTGGTCCTGGACCCTGTGCAAGACACGATCATGGCAACACATTCAGGATGGCCAGGGGCAGGCTTCCCTGTGGGCCCCTTCCTAGCACTGCTGGTTAACTCTGAGCTTTCAGCTGAGCTTTGAGTGGATCTGTGAACTCCTTGGTTGTCTGTAGAACAAGATCCCTGGTGTTGCTGGGGAAGAGGAAATGCTGTTGCAATGGGCTGTGCCCCATTAGCTATGCTGGATGCTGGTCAGATAGGTCTGGCTGAACAGGGCTGAGGGGTGGAGAGAGACTATCCTAGATGTGCTGATAATAAGACTGGCATGAGCACAGTGTCGACACACACGCAAACCCTCTGTGGCAGAAGGGCGAGTGTAACGATCATGTCCGTGTCACAGACAAGGAGGCTGAGGAAGGGGACAAGGGCTTGTAGCTAATACAGGGCAGAGCAGGGACCTGTGCTTGGGAATTTGGCTTCTGAGCCCCTGTTCTTTCTGTGTACTGTGCTCCCACTGCTCCCCATGGCCACAATGAGCCCAGTAACACTGCTGCTGGCTGACACTGACCGGACGCTTACCACGTCCCAGGTGTTGCAAGAGCTTTATAGGAAATATTTCATGGACTCTTCCCAACTCTTAGGGGGGGGTATGCTTTTTGTCCACTTTCTACAACTGAGTAAATCGAGGTGCTGAGAGAGAATCAGGAACTTGCTCAAAGTCACCCGGGTAATAAGTGGTGGAGCCTGGACTCTACTCCATTTGGAGCCCATGCTCCTGACCACTTTGCTGTGCTCCCACATGGGATGGATGCTAATGCTGGCTGAGTGCTGTGTGGATGGGGCTCCGAGGATGCTGGTGGGGAAGTGCTGCCCGTCCCTGGTGCTCCTGCTGCCTTGCCTGCTTCTGACGGCCTCTCTGGGCTCTGGAGGAGAAGCCTGGGCCGCTGGAGAAGGGGAAGCCGCAGCCGGAGTCCAGGAGGCCTGCCTGTCACTGTAAGGCATTGGAACTGCCTCTAATGAGGGGCAGGCTTTCGGAGCTGTCCCAGAGCCTTTCATCTGCTCCCTCTGTGAAGTCCCCGGGAACAGTCTGGGACCATCGTTTGGGGCCTTCATTAGCTCTGCGCCGTCTGAGACACTCACAAAGGCAAGAAAACAGACTGGCTCCTTTGTGTTGAGAGCAATCAGACTGCTTTTCCTGGCTCCTGGGCTCCAAAAAAGAATGTCAGAGCTGGCTTATTGACGGTGACATAGAGTGCTGCTTTCTGCTGGCCCCGTCTCGAGAGGCAGCATTGGGCCCGACATACTCTCCTACTAAACCCTGGCTGCGGCTGTGTGACCATCTGTCTGTATAACCGTCCATCTATTCAGCCAGCCGGCCCAACATGGAATGAACGGTGCTATTCTGGCAGCACAGCTGTCTCCCCGTCCATCTCACACTAGAGTGAGGTCACCGCAGGCAGGGAGCCTGTTGGCTGCATCTCTGTATCCCTCCTGCAGCGGTTAACAGCCTCTCCCCATCGCCCACGGAATCTGCTGCACCTTGTTGTCAGTAACGGCTGCTCTCTAAGCGGGGCGTTCTCGAAGTAGAGGGTGCAATTTGGTTTCTGGGGGCCCTGTGTGAAAAGCCCCTAGTCCCAAGAATCCTGCCTCAGGTGACTCAGGGAGGAGCCTGTGAGGTCCTCTGACCCCCAACCTGGTCTTGCTCTTGCTCCCCAACAACCTCCCTGCAACCCAGCCTCAGGTGCCCTGTTTCTCAAAGTGTGTTCCGTGGAACACTGCATCAGAAACACCGGAGAAGTTTGTCGGGTAGAGAAAAGACACAGAATCTTAAGGATACTTGGATGTTTACAAGAACTACATCACGGGTGGGAGAAGGGTACTGGGACCACCCCAGCCCTGGGCTCGACCGGCCTCCTTTTTCTCCCTGTGAGTAGATCCAAGCGCCCTCCACCACCTCTTGATGCTCAGGTAGGAAAGTGAGACCTCGTGATGCTCAGATGAGGAAAATAGACCTTGTAGCCATCAGTTATTAAACTTCCAAAGGCTTTTGCAAGAGGGAAATGATCACCTGGTATCCGAGAGAAGGCGTAGTATTTGTCCAATCAAACATTTACAGCATATAGCGGGATTGCAGTGTTTGTTCAGAGGATGAAACATTAAGGGTTGGTCTGTTATTTGAGATTTGTGGTGGTTTGAATTGACAGGAGGTTCTGTTGACTGGGGAGGAGCTAATTTCTTAGGACTTCTTAATAATTGCCCTGTGCCAGACCTTCTCCTCCAGAATTCCTGGGGATGGAGCATCTCGGGGCAAATCTGTATTTTAACCAGACTTTCAGGTGGCTTGTTGTGTACACGCTGAAGTTTGGAGACCGTTCTCCAACCCCAGTGGTTCTAAGTCTTGGCTGCATATTGCAATCATCTGGGGAGATAAAAAATGAAACAAAACAAAAAATACTCTTGACCCCACCTCCAGAGATCTTGATTCAGTCGGCCTGGGCATCAGTAGTTTTGTTCCCCTGTTGGCCTGAATGTGCAGCCAGGGTTGGGAATTGGGGTAAGTCGAGGCCTCAGGGATGGTTCCTGTCTGAGCCCCGTGCGTGCACCTGCATGTGTGGCATCTCCTGGGCTGACTCTAATCCTCAGAGACATGCATGTCTGGGAACTGGGCTCCCTCCAGGACACCACGTGGTTCCCTTCAAATGCTTCCATTTGGCCATCAGATTGGCATGGCGGCCTCTGCTGTGTTCAGAGGATCTTGCTGGAAGCCCAGAGAAGAGCTTCTGTCGGGTTGCCTCTCCTGTCTGGCTCTGGGTCAGAAAGGCCTCTCTGAAGAGGGCAATAGCTGCAGCCAGAGCAGCCAGTCCTGGGAGGGCTCTGATTAGCAAGCGGTGGGGACTTAGCCTAGGGCATAGCACCTGAGGGAGTGGTGCTACAGAGTCGTGAACTAGACACTCAGCATTGGCTTCTGCGCGTCAATGGAAGAGCCAGCAGAGCCCTCCTCCCCGCCGCCATGTGCAGCATCCGTGGCTGGCAGGCACTTACAAGGATGCTTCCTGCCTCTGGACCCCAGTTTAGGAAGATGCTGTCCTCCAAAGTCACTGCCTCTGTTCAGAGATGATCAGTTTATTTCCCATCTTTTATTAACCAAAGACACATGTAGCTGTTAAGCAGGGCTTCCAACTCCCTGTAGGTGAGTCTAGAAGCCTCCACCCTGTGTCTTCTAGAAATCTAACACAAAGCCAAGGATTTGGGTCCCTTCCTTGATCTGTGTGTGTTCTTATTGCTAGGCCTTTTTGAAGGAGACAGTTTGAAATAGTTTGAAACCCTGGGAATCCCCTGCCCAGGTCTCATATCTGAGATCGGATGAGATCGGCTGTGTTCCGGGTGGTATGACCGTAGACTAGGTCTCACCTCCTGTCCTGTCTCCCTCTCACCTCTGCCCCAACCTGGCCTCTCTGTGTCATCCTCAGCAAGTCCCTGAACCTTTCTGATGGGACAAATGACCGGCCTCATTCTCTCCCCTGGGAAATGAGACAGCTGAACTCACTAGCTCATGGCACTCAAATCATTTTCTGTAGCCAGTGACCCTTTCTTGAAGGGGTTTCCTATGCACAATCCTAATATGTAAAGAGACTAAATTAGAGCTGCTGCGGTAAAGGGGGACATAGGGACCTCAGACCTCCCCTCCCACCGCTCAGGGTCTACCTTCCCCACAGGGCTCCACAGAAGCTCTTGAAAACCACTGTCCTCGATAAGTTATCTTCCGAGGGGGTGTGTGTGTCTTCTCTCATTCTGTGGGGCGGGGGGTCCATATCAAAATCTTGGGACAGTAGGTTAGGTGGCATGCATACTTTGAAAATCACGTTCCAAAATGGCCATTGTTTTTATTTGTTTTCAGTCGTAATATTTAATTTATTGATTTTCAGACTTCAAAGAATGTGAAAGGCGGGTAGGGATTTTAGCATTTATGAAAAAGAGAGCATTGATTTATAAAAGGTTGCAATCCATTGATCTAGATCAGTGTTATTCAAAATACAGGTCACAACCCATTAGTAGGACATGGAATCAATTTCCCAGGTCACGACCATCATTCCTTCTTAACAGAATATTGTAGCATAAAAGAATATACCAGAGTTAGTCACACAGAGTAAGGCTAAAGATTGCTTTCAAAATTGCTTGTATGTATTTGCACGTGTGTACTAGATATAACAGGAACCGTAGTTCTTACTGTGGGTTACGGTCAGAAGAGCAGTGGTCTGGATGGGTGGTTCCTGTGGTTCCTTCAGGCTCTGAGTTTGCCTCACGTCTGCATTTGGAAACCTCCCGACCGGCCGTGCTGAGCAGTGCGCTGCTGAGGACTGTGGGGAGACAGGTCTCTGACAGGCAGGACTGCTGGGTAGGGTGAGCCCCTCCCCTTGAGAGAGCCCAGTGCCCCACACACATCCAACAATTCCGTTCCTCCCACGGGGGCCTGGCAGGAGGCGAGGAGGTTACCATGGGCTGACCTTGCCCAAGTCCGTGGTGTAGGGAGCTAACTGAGGTCTATCTGGTACAAGGCGAATGGTGTGGGTGTGTGACACCTGTCTGGGGGCCTCCCCTTGATTGCCCCCAAAGTGAAGAGGATTGTCACCTCCAGTGCCTCTGGTTCCTGAGGGCACTCTCAGGCCCCTGCCCCAGCTGTGCCTGCCTGCCTCACGTCCCAGGCTGCATTGGTTTCTGTGATTGCTGAGATGCCATGCCCACTGGGTCCTGAGCCCCAGGAGCAGAGGGCAGCTGAAGGATCAGTGCCCAAACCGTGAGGAATCCTTGGTGTCTCTCTGCGGACTGACAGCCCCAGGAGATGGGAATCCCTGATTCCTAGCCCTGGGCTGCCCAGTGTGACACCAGCCTGGCAGGAAAAGTCACCAGCTGCCCACCCAACTCCTCAGCCCAGGGGGGTCAGTCTGGATGCAGAGGCCCTCACACCATGGCACTGGGGTCCCCACACCCATGCGGCTTCCCTGACTTCCCTTACTCCTCTGACCTTAGCAGGAATAGGGTGGGGAGCAGGGGTCAGTGGCACACCTTCCTCAGGCCTCCCAAAGCACCTCACCCCGCGGTGCCAGCGTGCTCTGAGTCCCCTCTGTCCTCTGAGGGAGGATAGAGGAGCCTTGTGTTCTCAGTGACTCTGTGAACCAACATTGATGGGAAGATGAGAAAGTGACGAGCAGCCACCTCAATGACTCCCCACTGCTTTTGCTCATAATTCGATCCCAGCATCCAGCATAGTATCTGACCCATAACGATAGTAACAATCACCAATGATTAGGAAACTGGGGTGCAGAGAGGTTAAGTGACTTGCAGGGTCACACTGCTAGTGAGCCATGAAGCCAAGTTCCAATGTCCGGCAGTGTGGCTCAGGTCTTGCACATCGCTGCCAGGCTAGGCTACGTCTCTGCATAGCTGCATCTCAAGGCATATTCATTGAATGAGTGAATGAACTTTCATTCATAACTCCAAATACATGGAGTTTAATTTTCATCTCTCTGTGGGTACTCAGAAAATGTAGGGCAAGCCAATGTGTCTTTTTCTGGACCACCAGGGGGATTCTATCTGAGCCACCTGCCCAGAGGGAACGGCATTAGAACTGGGTGAGCCTCCTCCTAAAGAGAAGTACAGGCTCATGGGCCCATGAGAGGCTGTGCATCCGACTGCCCTCTCTGATCAGCCACCAACCTCGAGGCTTGGCATTGAGGTAGAACCTTGGGGCCACAGGATCCCTGAGCAGAGCTCTCACCCTTCATGAGCCTGGGAGATTCGGGCCTCCCAGGAAGTCCAGCTTGCCCACCTAATGGTCCCTTCTGGGAATGGGAACAGGCTTTATCGTGACCTGGAAAACCCATTTGGAGAGTGAACACTCATGATTATGGAGATCCCTGAAGAAAGTTCAGACCTTGTGGATAATCCTGAGACCACTGAAGCGGCCTTGTTCTACCTTGTGCACAAGGTGTGAATGTGAATGCTTTCCAAGCCCATGGCTGACAGAGAAGGATAAGCATGGGACCCCTAGTCACTGCATCCAGGACATATAGAGTTTCTTTGTCTGAAGCCGTGTTTTATTTTGTCTGGCTGAACCCGGGCCCGCCTCCTTCCTCTGCCTCAGGTGCCCATGCAGCACAACTGGGTTGGTAAATTAAGAACTGGCCAGATGGAAGGACTAATTTTTTTCCTCCTTTCAAAATCATAGGCATGACGATTTTTTTGCACACATTCCGCCGGACACACGCTGCATTCATAATACAGAGCGTTGAGACATCATAAAGGTTTGCACATCTTTCACGTGATAAATATTTTTACCGTCATGCTTGAGAAATAGATTTTGTTTGAAAATGGCCTATTTCCTTTGATGGCTTTTTTGACGTGGATTCAAAGCTTTTCCTGGTCCTGCAGGGAACTGGGGTTGGGAGGGCCTGTTTGTTAACTTTTTTCGAAGGACAAATCCACTTCTCTTCATTGAAATACAGCCGTGCCTGCCAGGGCTGGGGGATTTACGACTCAGGACGGTAATGAAAAGATGTCCCGCGAGCCAACAGCTGCTGGGAGTGATGGTGTGCTCAGCCCTGGGGCCGCTGCAGCCTGGGTGCCCAGGAGCCTGGAGCACATCAAAAGCCACCAGGGCCCTGGCTTCTCTTTATCTTTCTCTGCGGTAAATTGCGCTTAAAGATTCAGACATTGGCTATTTAACTAGAGTGGAACGCCATCATATTTTTTCGTAAGTTTGTTTTACAAGCGTTCTGTCGTCTTTGAAATGACACGTTTTTAATGGTCCTGCTACATGCCGTGAGCAGCCGCTTGGGACTAGAGGAATCTGTTTTCACAACAAGCCTTCGTGGGCGGCTGTGGCTGTGTGTGTGTAGCTATGTGTGTGCCCGTGTGTGAGGATACGGCTGGTGATAACTAAGCAAAACAGGAACTCTGCCCTCCTCTGGGAGCCTGGGCTGAGTCCCGGGGTCTCGTGATTACTGTCCTCTCTCTCCACACCTGCGGAGCATCTCTTGCTCCCTGCCCGCCTGCAGGTGCTTCTGTGGGTGCAGAGCCAGGTGCCAGCCCTGGAGCAGGGGCTCTGAGGAAGAGTTTGCTGGTTCATCCAGGGCTCAGGTTCTGGGGTTTGGCTGCCTCAGAGGATTGGAAATACTTGTTGGTCGAGCAGGTTGCTTTTCCCCAGAACCGCTTTGCAGGAACCCTCACGGGTGGTGGAGGGAGCGCTGAACAGGGAATGAGGGCATTCAGGGGCTTTGTCTACTTTTCTAGTCCAAGGATGGTCTGCTACCTAGCTGTGCGGCCCCGGGCAAGTCATTTAACCTCTCTGGACCTCAGTTTGGTTATTTGTAAAATAAAGGAATTGAACTAGAAGCCTAAGGATTCCATTGAACATTCTGCTTCTAAGTGGAAGCCACTGGTCCCTGTGTGAGCCAGATTCCGTGAGCTGAACCACCTTAGACACACGGTATTTTGGGACATGAAAGGATCTTAGAGGTCATCTTGTCCTACCCCCTTGCATTTACCCAGGAGAAAACTGAGACCCAAAGCTAGGGAAGGACTCGCCCAGGGCCACGGAGTGACCGAGCTGCAGAGCCAGGACTAGAAGGAGGCCTGTGACTCCAGTCACCTCCACAGCCTGGTTCTCAGAGTGGCCCTGACCAGCAGCCTCGGCATCCCCTGGGAATTCGTTAGAAATGCACATTCTCAGGCCCCACCCCAGACCTGCTCAATCAGAAGCTCTGGGGCGGGTGGGGGTGGAGGGGGTGCCCAGCAAAGCTCTGTGATTAACAAGGCTGCTGGTAAGCCTGATGCTTGCTGATGTTGGGGAACCACTGCAATACAGCCTGTGGCTGCTCCTTCAAGACCAGAAGAAAGACACTGGAAACCCACAGGCTTCCCGGGAGAGGCTGAGACTGGAGCGAGAAGGGTAGAGGAATATGGCAGAGGAAAGGAACACACTGCTGCCAGTCTACTTCAGGCTGCAGGTTTCCCTAAGCAGGGACTTTGGCATAGCTCATCCCAGCGCCTAGGATGTGCTGCTATTGTAGGCGTCTGAACTCCGTCCGGCCGCGAGCTGTCCTCCTGTAAAGGGCCACATTTCTTTCTCCTTGCCGAGCCCAGCTGTTCCCATCTGTGCATCTGTGCCAGGAGAAGCATGCCACCCTAACATCAATGTTAGATGAACTAGCTGGTCAGCTAGTTCATTCCAAGAAATTGATGCTTGGAAACACTGTGTTTTATGTGTGAACAGTGAGGTGTATATTTAGAAGTCGGGTGCTCAGCTCCAGGCTGTCAGCTCTTGGGGAAAAAAATGACGGCCTGTGCTTCAGAGTTCATTATATCTCCTAGGCAGAATTCTAGGTTTAAAGGGTTGTTTTAAAGTAGCACATAATGGCCCCTCTAAATCCTGGTTCCTAAGATACGTACATTTGTCACTCTCTAAAATGAGTTTTTCTCATGTTCTTTAATATGGTTGGCTTGGAGCATAAAAACTTGGACCTTTAATGGCAGCTTTCATTCTGCATAATTTCTAATCAAGCCCGTTCCATTTGCATGAGTGTGTGCACATGCTGAGCTCTGGCTGCCCGCACCTGCCCTGCCGTCTCAGCATGAGCTCTGCTACACCGAGGCCCAGAACCCCCCCTGGGCAGGCGGGCGAGGACATGGCAGTCCCAGCCAGGCAGGAGTGGTGTGGGATTCGTCTGGCTGCGAGAGGCTGTCCTGCGATATCAGGAGTGGGCTTGCAGGGTCAGATGACTTCCTGTTCCTTGCCTGCCACGTCAGCCCAGATGGAAACGACTGTGGTTCTCCCTAGACCCCTGACTCGTTCTCTAGTTCCTTGCATGAGTTTGTTACCCTTCCTGAATCCTAGCCCACTGGCTGGGCTGTCTTCCCTAACCCTTGCCAGCCCCTCCAGGGCATGGGGCCTGATTGCTGTGTCCCCAGCCTTGCCCAAGGTCCTGGTCTCAGTGACTTGAACATCCAGAATCATAAGTGCCTTTTGTCCCACCCGGCTGGGGCTGAATTAGGCTTCCCTTGGCCCCAGCCTGATGGACTAGGCTTATGTCGCATGAGGCCAAGACCAGGGGCTCAGAGTGGGTCCTCAGTGGATCGAGGCAGAGAGGAGTATCAAAGCTAGCATCCTGGAGGCAGAGGCTCTGGACCAGCAGGCAGATCCTAGCTCACACTTTCATGGAGCTTTCTAGGTGCCAGGCACTGCTGAGTGCTGGACATGATTCACTCCTATATTCTTTACTGTAACCCTATGAGGTAGGCATTGTTATCACCATTTACAAGTGGGGGAAACTGAGGCACAGAGCAGTTAAGACTCCTCCATCTGGTAGACGGAGCAGCCAGGATCCACAGTCTGTGCTACTCCTTCACCAGCAGTCAGCAAACTACAGCCCCTGGGCCAAACCTGACCTGCTGCCTGTTCTAGAAACACTTCCCTTGGAAGACAGCGGCACCCACTCATTTGCATATTGTCGGTAGTATCTTTCACGATACAACAGCAGAGTATTTGTGACTGAGACCTGAACAGCAAGCCTAGAGTATTCACTACTGGTCTCTTATAGAAGGGTTTGCCAGCCTGCTTTATATCGTACTCATGACTGCTCAGGATGCCCGTGAAATTGAATGCAGGTTGTTCTATGCACGCACCAGTGCACATTTTTCTGGGGAGTAGTCACAGCTTTCATCAGATTCTCAGATGAGAAACCCCCCAAAACAGTAGGACTGCAGCTTTAGGGAGGTTTGAAAGCCAGAGTTTTGGGTAGCCCAATGCCGACCCTCAATCCAAAGCATAATGGCGGGAGACAGGGCCAGTGGTCAGTAGCCAGTGGCCATCAGCCAGTGGGAAACCGGGACGGTTCACTCGGAGCTAGTGAGGAAGACGCAGGGGCAGGAGGGCGATTGCCGCGGTACCTGCCTTGCCCTGTCCTGGGTTCTTTGTTTTTCATTAGCTGGTGCATGAGAGAGGCAGGGTCAAGGTGGCTTCAAGGTCAGAGTTGAGGACCCTTCACGTCTCATGGCCACCTGCTGCCCTCACATGCACCTGCTCCTTTGGAGAATCTGGCTGGCACCCTGCCCTGATGGTGCTGGGCATATCCCCCCATGCAGTCTCCGTGAAGGTCGGAATGAGAGAGCGACTGTGTGAGGGCAGTGCTGGCGCATGGTCGGTTCTCAGCAAATGGTAGCCATCGACCCTTTGCCTTGCTACAACCTGGAGAGCCAAGGATTAGGATCTCCTTTTGGCAAAACCCCCAAGGATTGAACTCTTACGGGGCTAGGCAGAATCATGGTCCTGCAAAGATGTGCACATCCTAACTTCTGGAACCTGTGAGTGTTACCTTACACGGCAATGGGGAAGTGAGGCTGCAGATGCAGATGTAGGGGTGTTACTCAGCTGACCTTAAAATGGGGAGATTGTCCTGGATTATCCAGGTGGGTCCGAGTGATTGCAGGGTCCTTAGAAGGGGAAGAGGGGATCCAAAGGGGAGGTCAGAGGGATGCCACGTGAAAAGGACTCAACCTGCTGTGGTTGGCGTTGACCGTGGAGGACAAGGGCCATGAGCCAAGGAAGGCAGGTGGCCTCTAGAAGCTGGAAGGAGAATTCAAGGATTCAAAATGCAGGGAAATGGATTCTCTTCTAGAATCTCCAGGAAAGAATGCAGACCTGCCAACACCTTGATTTGAGCTCAGGGAGACCCTCCCAGGCTCCTGACCTCTGGAACTGCAAGATAATGAATCTGTGTGGTCTGCATACCCTGAATTTATGGCAATTTGTTACAGCAGCAGCCGGAAACTGATCCATTGACCACATCTGATGGTTGGCTAAGCGCCTTCCTGACGTCCACCACTTCACTTAATCTTTGCAATAACCTAGAGGTGGATATTATTGTCCCCGTTAAACAGATGTGCAAGCTGAGGTCCAGAGAGGTTCAAGAGCTTGAAAAGGTCACACAGCAGGTCAAGGGCGGAACTGACCCCGGAGCCCCTGCAGGAGGCTGCCCTTGGCAGTGCAGGCCCTGGCCCTCCTTGGAAAGAGGCATCCTGAAGAAGCCTCTCTTCCTCCCCATGATGCTCCTCAGGGGCCAGAGGAAGCTCTCCTGGACTCACCTTTGCCGCAGTGAATAAAGTCATTGCACAGAGGATTCCACTGGTGTGGGACATGAGACTGTCAGGGCTCCGTCCTTCCAAGCCCTTTGCTGTCAGATTCCACTGCTTTCTCTTAGCGATTCTGAGGATTCCTGGAAGAGAAAGCCTGACTGTGGGGGCTGCTGGCAAAAGACCTTCAGCTCATGTTCTAATGCTCCTCGAGAAGCAGAGAAGAGGGGAGGCCCTCAACTCAACAGAATAGTTTGTTGACTTATTGTTAGGACTCTTAGAACATCAAAGGGTGTTTTAAAAATCTGAAAATTTTCCCTGGGAGCCCAATTACAAGGGGAGGCATAATGTCTCGCCTTGCAAGGTACAAGAAAAGCACCACAGTGATGTGCTAAAGGCTTCCTTTTCTCCCAAGTAAAACTCAAACACTGGCTCTATCTTATAGCAGAGAAACAGAGGCTCAGGGGCCGGGTGTTCACCCGGGGGTGGAAGTGAGTGTCCGCTGAGGCCGCCTCTCTGGTCAGCCTGCTTCCCACAGGCTCTCAGTGCCTCGCTTTGGCTGGGACCAGACACAAAGGCTGGGCTTTGGGCCCTGGGACTGGATGTTGAAGAGGAGGGAGGGAAGACACACGTCCCTGCTGTGGAGCCGGCACAGCAGGAGGCCAGCTGAAGGCAGCCAGGGCTGGCCTGCCTTCAGGATGCAACCAGTCCCTGTGTGATGGTGTGAATCCTGCCTCATCAGCAGTGCTGGATGAGTGGGCTTTGATGCTCTGCAAATGCAGCGAGACCCAAGCTCTTTAGTGGGAATAATGGTGACTGCTCACCAGCGGGAAGCCAGCAGGCAAGAGTTTACTGAAAGGCAACAAGAGAAATGTACATTTCTGGACATTCTACTAGCCCCCCCCCTTTTTTTTTTTGCTGAGGAAGATTTGCCCTGAGCTAAGAACTATTGCCAGTCTTCCTCTGCTTTTTGTATGTGAGCAGCCACAACAGCATGGCTACTGAGAGATGAGTGGTGTAGGTCTGCCCCCCGGCAACCAAACCCAGGCTGCCAAAGTGGAGCTTGCAGAACTTAACCACTAGGCCACTGGGGCTGAACCTACCCCTTTTCTGTTTAACCCCAAATAAAGCATGCAACAAGGCATTCTAAGAGTAGAAGAAAAGTTTTCTAAAAATAGTTGAATTGTACATTTGAAAGGTGTGAATTTTATGGTATGTAAATTACACCCCAATAAAGCTGTTAAAAAAATAAAAGGAGTGGAAGAAAAGGAAGCATCCTTTGAGAATTCTTATCAGGGATATTCAGCAATGCTCACTCTGTTGTTTAATGCTTAGCCTTCATCCTTACAAGAGCTGACTTCACGGCCACTCTCTGTAGCGGCCTGACAGTCTGTTCCCATTTCACAAGTGAAGGAATTGGAGGCTTGAAGGGCCTGGCTGTGGGTCTTGTCCAGAGAGAGTGAATAGCAGACCCAGGAGTGGGGAGAGAGGGGGTCCCCAGAGCACTCAGAAGGACCAGGAGACAGGACCGTGTGCCTGTCCCCCCATGAACTCACACGCAGGCCCCAGCGCCCGCGCCGGCCGGTGGTTACCTGGGACACAGGCCTGCCTGTCTTTCTCCCCGCTTCCTCCTCACTGCATTCTGGATCTCATCACCAAACACCCAAAGCTTCAGCTTCGAGCACGGCCTGAGGGCAGAAGCAGAAATAGCAGCGGCTATAGGACTGGCTGCAGGGCAGAAGCTAGGCCCCCTCCCCAGCCACCCTCAAAGCTTCATTCTGGAGGGGGACACACAGTCAACTGAATAAAACCAGGAACCAAGAAGCCTCCACCGCTTTCCCGGGAAAATATCCCTGAAGGTGTCCAAACCGAGGGACCAGAAGCAGAACCACCACTTCCAAGCAGCACACAGTCCAGCTTGAGCAACAGGCTAGGTAGGGGTTGCTGCCCAACGGCAAGGCGGGAGCCCCAACCGCTTAGACCTCCAGCGGCAAGTGTGCAATGTGACCCCTTCTATGGCTGTAGTAGGATCCATCCTAAAGTCCAAGGAGCAGAGATGGGTGCTGAGTTCTCGGTTAGGGAGAGGGCCACAGCCTCTCCTACAGCTCCTCCAAAAAGCCACCAGCGCCTCAGAGTTGCCACTAATGTGCAGGGCAGGAGCTGGCAAAACGGCTTAGCTTCAAAAGATGGGGATCTCCAGGAACGGGGTCCCGGGCAGGACAGGCAGTCAGGAGTGGACAGGGTGGGGCGGCATTTTCATGTCTGTTTCACTCCAAAACTCATTTTCTTTCCACTCCACTGGGCAGTCTCGCCACCGCCAAGACCCTGGGGCAGACGCTGCTGGGCGAGCCCTCGCCGGGCTGTCACCACAGCAGCCGCCCTCGCGCAGGTGTTCCTCCCGCTTTCGACATCAGCGGCTTCAGGAGACTCCAAGCCTTGGCAGGGTCTCCAGACATGCGCCTCGTGCCTGGCCCGCGAGCCTGTGCACGGTGCTCAGAGCTGCGGCTTTTGTTGCACTAATTGCTGAAAGCTTCGCAAGCTGCTTTCCTGCCCCACTTCCCTCCTGTCTCCGTGAATTAGGATTAGGATAGAGGCTGTCAGGACGCCTATCTGTAATTCTCCACGCTCATTAGTGGGCTGCGTGTCAGGCACCGTGGGCGTATCTCTGAGACCATATTGTGGCATTTTCTGGATGCCCCTGATCCCTGACAGAACTTTCTGGAAAACGGCTCATGCACAATGAGGACTGGGCATTAACATGGAGAAGCAGATGAACTGAGTGAAAGGTCTCCAGAAACCCACAATTCTTATTCACTGGGGCCTCCTAGGAAGAGCTTGAGCAATTGATCCTCACACTCTACTTAATATCAACCAGCAAGGCACAAGCACTAACCAATTTGCATGAATGCTGGCCACTGCATGGAGCAGAGTCCTGGGGCGCCCGCCGGGCCAGGCCTATGCCTTTTGGTTGCTGGCTAGTAGAAAGGTCTGGAGCATTCCAGAAAAGAGCCAGAGCAGCTGGGATACAGGGCCACCTGGAGGGACTCAGAGCAGGAGCTGTTTCCCAGGGCTGTGAAAATATTTCAGCAATTTAACAACTGCTATGAACCAGTGCAGACCAACTGAGCGGCCTCCGGAGCCTGAAGTGTCTCTGGGCCTCAAGCCAGACAATGTGTTTCAGCCCATGACAAGGCAATGGGGCTGTGCTCAGGAGGAGCATGACTTCAGCAACAAGTCCTTTAATGTCTCTGAGCAGCAGTTTCCTCTTATCTATGATGGAACCCACATCACAGGGCCGCTGTGGTGGCCTGGCCTCACCACCTGGCAGGGGCAGTGGAGTGGAATTGGGGTGGTGCATGAGGCAATCAGCTCCAGGGGCAAAGGTTTTGCAGTAGACAGCCAAGACTGGCCTGCAGTTTCCTCCTCACTGGACCTCCAGTAATGCACTCTGCCGCTTTGGACAGTTCCTTTGGTGATGGTTACCATGTTGGGCTTTGGCATATGTGCTTGTAGGTTCATAAACTATTTCCAAGTGATGTGGCCAATCTGGTGCCTTTCAGACTTGCCGTCTCCATTGTGGTTCTTTCTTCCTCATCCACTGGCCATCCCAGACCTGCTGAGACCTTGGTAGCTCTGGTTCTTGTTCTCTGGTTTTAGCTCTGTAGCCATCTGTCCAGAGGCCTTGAGCCCCACACCGTGGTCTCTCCTGTTTCTGCATCTTTGCTCTTGTTGGTCCTGCCCTTGGGGTGCCTTCCTCTGGAATGAGTTATGGATCTCACTTGCTCGTCATGGTCTCCCTCAAGCGTCCCCTCCTTTAGGAAGCCTTCCCTGCGTGTCCCCCCTCCCTCTTCAATGACACAGTGGCATTTTATACACCCTCGACCCAAGCATTTTGATCGCATTCTCTATACATCTGCCTTTCCACTAGACTGGAGACTGCATGAGGACAGGCACCAAGTCCCAGTAATCTTTATATTTCCAATACCCAGCAATAGGCCTGGTGCAGAATAAACTTGCTTCAGCATTCGGTGATTGTCTGATAAAAGGAGTCAGCTCTCTTTGGGGCAGGGCTGACAGTGAGTCCCAAGGCCCAGCAAGGAGAGAAGTGCAGCCATGAGGGGCCCCTCTGAATACAGCTGGCTGAGCAGCAGCTCCCAGATGCTGGCCTGGAAGGGCATTCTGGGGGGTGAGCGAAATGGCTGCTCCTTGGGCCCCCAGAGGTGGGGCACCCCAAAGGGAAGGCTGGTTTCTCTGGGAGATGTCAAGGATGTGGAAGAAGTCAGTCTCTTTGCCCGTTGACGTCAGAAACATCATGCTTTGCACGGGCCTATCAAATGTGCCTTTTCTCTTCAAGGGTGGAGTGTTAGGATCCTCTTGGGGGATTCTCCCTCTGGGTTTGGTGATGAGGATTTCTGTAGCAAGCCCCTTGGAGGCTGAGCCCGGAGGGAGCTCAAGAGGAAGGCCGGGCATCTGTGTGTCTGCAGGAGCTTTAGGGAAGTAAGGGCCTGACTCTCAGGCCCTCTGGGGCTCTGTGGCTTGGGTCAGACTCCCCGAAGGCATCATGGGTCAGTTTTCTGGAGACTCTGGGTCTACCCGCCTCCCCGCTCGCTGCACCTGGGTTTCTGGGAAGAGAGATGTTTGGAGCATTCATGGCTTTTTCTGATTCTGAGCCCTTCCTGGTGAGAGTAGAAAGAGGGAGGGAGGCAAGAAACAGACACAGCCTTCCCTCCCTCCCTCCCTCCCTCCGTCCCTCCTCATCTGCCTTCTCCCCCACACTTTCCGGGCAGCTCCTCTGTGCAGTCCTCTTCCGGATGCTTAGGAGAGATGCTGGGTAATTCTCTGATATAAGAGGTTTACAAGGAGCCCTGCGATGGGGGTGGAGGTTGTCTGCCAGTGGCTGCGCTCCATGGAACTGCCTCAGAAGCTTCTAAGAGCGTCCTGTTAGTTTCATATCATTTTGCATAAGTGAACTAGGGAGGAAATGAAACGCATACGGCTGGAATTCGCCCTGGCTGTGCCTTCTCTGGCGTCCTGCTCCTACTCGCTGACACAGGGCCCCAGTCCCCTTTCAACTCCCTCTGGAGGGTTTTGGGAGTCCCTAGAAGGCTGGGGAGGTACTGACCCACCCTGACCTGCTGCTGCTGCCCTATATGTTCCTTTTACTGATACTCACTGAGCACCTGCCAGGTGCCAGACACTCTTCTAAGCACAGAGGGGTCAGCAGAGAACAAAGCAAATCTCTGGCCTCATGGGGCTCACATTCCAGTCTAGTTGGGGGGAAACAGCAGTAAATGGAAGAAGGGCTCCGTGGGCGCAGAGGAAATGCAGGAGAGGGCAGTGAATGATTGGGACAGGCTTTGCTGAGAAAGTGACTTTTGAGTGAAGACATAAATCAAGTGGGGGGAGTGGGCCAGGGGGCGTGGAGAGAGGCACAAGAGCAGAGGCACTGGGGTGAGATGTGCCTGGGGTGGCTGAGGCTTGCTGGTGTGCTGGACTGGAGAAAACCAGGGCGCAGTGGTGGGGGTGAGCTCTGGGGACTGCGGGGTCCCGATCACCAGGGGCCTCGTAGGCATTAGTAGAGACTCTGACTTTTATGCTGAGGGAGACAGTCGGCCATCGGGGGTCCATGCAGAGGGGCACAACATGGTAGTGTCTCCTCCGGCCTGTGGGTCTCCTCAGGCCCCACTGGGAGCTCCCCTCCTGCCCAATTCATTCCCGATGAGTCAGGAAGGTGGAGGTTGCCTCCCAGCCTGTGCATTGCGCAGGTGCCCCTTGGGCCCCACGCGTGTGGCTGTCTGGTAAAAGGGCCATTCAATTCTCCCTCTGGCCTGTTTCTCCCCAGGATGCAGACGAGTGGCCAGGGATAGGCAGGAATGGGCTGGTGTGACAGCCTCCGGCTGGGCTGCCCGCTGAGTTCCCTGGGCCCTGTGCTATCTCTGCTGCGAACGAGCTCTCCCTTGGGGAGCCCTCAGCCCCCTGGAGATACGCTTCTCTTGAGTCACCCCCTCCGCTGGGCACACGTGTCCAAGTAGGTCTGAACTCCGGCAGGAGGCCACAGCCCAAGTCCGCTCCTGGGAGGCGCCTCATCCCAGGGTGAGGGACGTCCATGGGTCTGGCCCATCACCAGCTGTGTCCAGACACCCCTGGGCCCCTGCAGAGGGCCCAGCCAAGGCACTTCCCTGAGGCTTCTTTACCTGTCACCCCAACTATGTCAAAGATGGTCCTCCTTTGCTCACGACCATATGGTTCTGCTTTCTTACTGGACAGCAAAGGGAGGTGGGTGTAGGACCAGTTAAGGGCAGGCTACTTATCTGTGAACATGGAGACCCCTTGTCTGGGGGCTAGACAGCAGCATCTTCTGGGGTTGGGGACCTCAAGACAGGGCCATTCCTCTTCCCTGTTTGAGTTCAAGAAGTGTCAGTGGAAAAGCGCCCTGAGAGGGCTGCGGGGTTCCTGGCTCCTTTGCAGCTCACGTCTATTATGTGCAGACACTGCTAAGTTCCTTATGTGGACCACTTCATTGAATACTCACAAATGTTCTATGAAGAAGGTACTATTATTATGAACCCCATTTTCCAGATGAGGAAACTGATGTATAGGATAAGCTAGACTAACCTGGTAACCGGTAGAACCCAGGATTCTGTCTCCAGCCAGTGCTCTTAACTAGTCTTTTGGAAAGGAAAGAAAAATGGAGTTATCACAAGCAAGGTCTCCTTACCTGAAAGATGTTAGATGTAGAGCCGGGAGTCAGCACACTTTTTAGTAAAGGGCCAGATAGTATTTTCGGCTTTGTGGGCCTATATGGTCTCTGTCCCATTGACTCAACTCTGCCCGTGTAGCTCTGAAGCAGCCTTAGATAATATGTAGGCAAATGGATGAGACTGTGTTCCAATAAAGTTTTAGTTACAAAATAGTCCGTGGGCCAGATTTGGCCCCCAGAACATAGTTTGCCACTCGTGGTGCAGAGGAAAGAATGTGGGGTTTGGGGAAGCCCAACCTTTCTTCAATGCTCCTGACGAATTAGGTGACCTTGGATTAATCATTTAACTTTTCCATCTTTGGTTTCCTTGTGCCTAATAACTAACACTGTGGGTTACTTATGAATTAATTTATTTTAAAGTGATATATTGAGCCCCTCATAAGAGTTGCATGCTGGGCTGGGAGCCGAGGATACAGCGGGGAACAAGACTGATGTTGTCCTGCCCTCGTGGAGCCCACATCCCTGAGCAAGACAGAGATAACCTTGGGCAAAGACGTCGGTGCTTGACCCTCGGCAGGAATTCAACAAATAGCACTTCTTCCCTCTTCGGGGCCCTGACTCAGCGTTCAGGACCCACTGGTTTCAGGGTTATTCGTAGCCACACTGAGTAAAGAGGTGGGAGCATGGGGTGGAACTCAGGACTGTCATTTGTTTAGAACACATTATTATGCAACACAGGCCTAATTGTGAATCATAATTTTTTTCATTACCTGATCTCATTTTACTTGGTAATACACATTGAGGTATGTGAGAGCAGTAAAACTCCATTTCTGTTAAATATTATATGATTCGGTTGGTTCACTGAGTTAGACTTTTACTACTCCCCATTCCAAATGAATGAGTCATACATCTTTTCAGAGATAACAAGGACCTTCAAGATCATGCAAGTCCTGTGCTCGCCTTCAGATACGCCTGCTAGGGGAAGACAAGCGTGCCCTGAGCTCCGGGATGGAGCTTTGGGCAGCCACGACAGTCCTAAAAGCTCTTGCTTTGTCGTAGAAAGGCACGCATAGTTTGCACTTGACTTCTTAATATATCCTAATCTGTTTAATGTATCTGCATTTCCTTCCATATCTCTAAGGAGAATTGGTAACCGAGACAATATGCCATATTCATCTTTGGGATTCTCGTGTGTCTCAGCCCAATGCCATGTAGAGGCAGTGTAGTGTAGCAGTTAGGACCCCTGCCTTGGAAACAGACTTGGACTTGTATGTCAGGTACTGTACTTCCTTCTGAGTGAAACTGGGCAAGTTTCTTATCCTCTCTGTGCCTCATTTTCATTATCTGTAAAATAGAGACGCTAACAGTTCCCACCTCACATGGTGAGATGAATGGATATGGGAGAAACGCTCACAGCAGAGCCGGGCTCACGGTAAGCACTCAGCGGGTGCCAGCTGTGACAGTTGTCCCAGGAGGAGCATGCATCTCCAATTGGGTGTGTCCCCAAGACACGGCCTGGAGAGGAGAGGCGCTCGTGTGTGTTCACCTGGCCCCTGTGCATCCAGCTCCATTTGTACGTCTCGTGGCGTCTCTCGCTGAGGTCTCCAGCATAGACGTGTTTGCTCTGCCCCTGGGCTCTCTAATTTGCAGGGAGCTGTGAAAGTCCCCTTCTCTCCATGACACCTTCATTCACCTCCTGTGACGGGGCTTCCTCCTGTGGAAGGCCTCCCTGCCTCTCCCAGACTGGCTCTTATGAGAGACCCCGAGGAGGAGGTCTAGTGAGAGCTGTGGTCTGTAGCTCTGAGAGCCCCAACCTTGACCCTGGAACCCTAGCCCTTGCCTGTCTCCAGTCTGTATCTTTAAGTTACCTGGTGTAGGTGTGCCATGCACCCTCTGGCTTCATATACACAGCTGAGGGGACATTGGCAGTGTCTCAAGCCTGCCTCTCCTGTTGCTGACCTGTTTCTGCTTCCTTCCAGTCTCTGTCCCATTCCAGGCTCCTGGCTCCGTCTCTTACGTGCATCATATTTACAAGCCGGGAAGGCGCCATCGGTGGGCCTGGAGTCTCTGCCCAAGTTCTCTGATTGCTGACCTTGAATGGCTTACCTGACTACCTGTCCCTGAGAATGAATTCCAGAGCCCCGGCCGGTCAGCCTGTGTCCTGGCCAGACCTAGCTCTTGTCCCATAAAAGAGAGACTTAAATGACCTGTCAGGCTTCCTTCGCTGTGACCACCCTAGTTCCCATTTATTGTATTCTTATTCTGAGACATATGCTGGTCTAAGTGCTTTTTATACATTATTTTGTGTAATCCTCACGGATCCCAGAGGTGGTTGGGCGGACATTACTATCCCACATACAGGTGGGGAAATCGAGGCCTAGAGAGGTTGAGTGTTTGCTTGTGGTCAGGCAGCCACTGAATGGTGGAGCAGGGATTTGAATCTGTGTCCATAATCCAAAGCCTCTGCTTGCCCTGTTTTCCTGGTAAGTCCCAAGGAAGCCATGAGCTCTCCTTGCCTGGTCGGGGGCTGCCCCCACACAGTCTGCCAGCGGTGCAGTGCGCAGCATGCATGGCGGGCTCAGAAGGGTGTGGCTGCCCCCTGTATCTGGTGGGCGGAGACTGGAAGCCTGGGAAGCAGTCTGGCAGGGGGTCCTCACAGCGAAGTAAATGTCCACTGGTGGGCCAGGCAACTCACAGCGGGACCGGACAGTGGAGAGGGAGGTGGGCTGGCAAGAACTGGGCAGGGGCTGGACCCCAGCTGGGGCCCCTGGTGTGGAGCAGGCTCAGGCCTGGCAGGGCTTGGGGGTGCAGTCTGGGGAGAGAGAAGCAGAAGCCCCGTTTGAGGGCTGGGGCCAGCACCTCCGGTGGGAAGGCAGACTGGGAAAGGAGGGAGCGCTGACGTGAAGCCACGGGCATCAAGGTCACATCCATCAGCTTCTCGGCAGACCCTGTCGGGTGTATTCCTATGTTCCTTGTGCCTAGTGGTTGTTGGGTGGACGAATGGATGAATGGCTGGATAGACGAGTTTGAAGAAGTGAGAAGATCCCACTCTCCCCTCCTCCTGCCCCCAAAGATGGGGATAAGATTGTTCTACCCAAGGCGATCGATGGTGAGGAAGGGAAAGGGGTTGTCATGGCATATGGAGGGGTGCACTCTGACCCGCTGTCTCCTTGTCCCTTCTTTCTCCAGAGGCCCCCGCCAAGCCCGAGGAGGGAGAGGCCGAGCCCTTCACAGACTCCTCCCTGTTTGCACACTGGGGCCGGGAGCTGAGCCCTGAAGGCCGGCGCGTGGCCCTGAAGCAGTTCCAGTACTACGGCTACAACGCCTACCTCAGTGACCGCCTGCCCCTCGACCGGCCCCTGCCTGACCTCAGACCCAGCGGGTGAGCAGAAGCAGTGGCTGGACCCTTGTCGACCTGCCCCTGGGGAGAGGGGGTCCCCACAGTGCTGGGGACAGAGCCAGGACTGGGCGTCTGGACTCCTGGGTCCCTCTCCTGCTTCAGCCAGGGTCTGTCCGCTCGGCCTTCACTGAGCAAGAAACGGTCCCCCCCGCAGCCTCAGTTTCTCCATCTGCTCAGCAGGAGAAAGCTTTCTTCCATTAGAAATTTGGAGGATTAATAACCTAATTTACTCCTTAAGGGCCCTGGAATCATCTGGCATTCCTGTTAATAAGTCATTTTAACCCAATTTGTTGCATTTTTATGAACAATTATTTTTTTCCTGTAAATTAGTTTTTTAAAGTACATCCATCTTCGGGGGCTAACAAGTCATTACACCCGACAGAGAAGTCTGTCTTGACTTCTCTCTTTGTTACAGAAGATGTTCCTTTAAGGTTCAGTTAGAGTTTTTATTACCCCTAATGATTAAAAATGTGGGCACGTACCACAGCTGAGAAGATCTCATTAACTTCATGAGCTCCCCCCACACCTTCTTTTCCCCACTTTCTCCTTATTTTAAAATTTTCCTGAAGCTGCAAACCACAGTGAGCTTATACCTGGAGTTTCAGGAAAGAGCTGGCTGCTGGGTTTGGAAGCTCTGTTCTTTTAGGGAGGAGAGTTCAGTTCAGGTCCATGAACATTTATTGAGCACCTGCTGTATGTGGTATAATCAGGAATGGTTTTTCCCGGCCCGGGGAATCTGGCTGGGCTCTGGGATGAAAGGACAGCTGAGGATCTAGAAGGGGAGAGAGTGGCATAGTCTAGGCTCAGGGATGGAGCAGCGAACACAACAGACAGGAATCCTTGCCCTCATGGAGCGTGCATTTGAATTGGACAGGGAGAGATAATAAACAAAACAAAAAAGTCAAATACGTAGTGGGTTGGATGTTGGTAAGTACTACGGAGAAATGTAGAGTAGGAGAGGGGGATAGGAACAGCCTGGAAGAGGAGGAGGGATTGTAACTTTTAATGAGGTGGTCAGAGAAGGCCCCACTGAGAAGGTGGCATCTGAGCAAAGACCTAGAGGATATGAGGAAGCAAGCCATGTGGATACCCAGGGGAAAACCTTTCTAGACAGAGGGACCAGCAAGTGCAAAGGTCCCGAGGTGGAAGCAGGCGTGGCATGTTTGAAGAAGAGGCAGGAGGCCCGTGTGGCTAGAACAAAGCAAGCAAGAAGGCAGTAGTTGGAGATGAGGTCAGAGGGGCAACAGGAAGCAGATCAAGTAGGGCAGTGGTTCCCAAACTTGGCTGCACATTCGACTCATCCGGAAGCTTTAAGATAATCCTAATGCTAGGGCTGCACCCAGACTCATTGGGTGAGAGTTTCTGGAGGTGGCACTCAGGATCGGCACTCAGGTGCTGCGGGCGTGCGGTGAGGTTGAGAAGTGCAGAGAGGGGCTCTGCACACCACTGCAAGGCACGTGGCTTTTCCTCTGCGAGCTGGGCATCCAGGGCAAGAGCTGAGCAGATAGTGATATGCTCCAATGGCCGTTTTCAAAGGCCCCTCTGGCTACCGCATTGAGGACTGAAGGGGCCAGGGTGGAAGCAGAGAGGCCAGAGAGGAGGCGTCTGCGTGTCTAGGCGAGAGGTGGTGGTGGCTCGGACCGTGACGGCAGGTGGCAGGTGCTCATAGAGGCGTGGATTCTGGGACCATCCTGAAGGTGACTTCAACCTAGTGCCACAGCCCTCTGGGGGAGCTGCAGTGACCACTCCTGGGGGGAGAAGCAGGTCAGAGGTGGGCAGATCCTAGAGGCTCTGGAGAAAGGGTCTTCAAGAGGAGTTGGGGCCCCAGAACTCCTGCAGGGGCCTCGGCCGTGACCTTGGCAGCACAGGAACTGCAGATTTTGCAGCAGCTCTGGTGCAAAACACAGGACCGGCTCAATACATCTTTGTTCCAATAAAAGGGGAAATGAGAAGGAAGCCAAGGAAAGGGTGGGTCTTACCCATTGCAGCTCGGTGAGAGCAACCCCTGGTCTTTACACTGGGCTTGACTTGTTGAGAACGCCCTTTCCATCTGGCCCACGCCACCGTGCAGTCCTATTCAGAGTCGAGGAAACTGAGGGGCAGAAAGAGCGAGTGTGAGATCTGAGGTCATGCAGTTGGATAAGTAGCCAGCTGAGACTCGAACCCATGTATCCAGATGCCAGATTCTGGCCTTCAACAGCAGCCCACAGCTGGGTTTGCTTCAACTGTGCACGAGACTAGCTGAGAGCTGGCTGACGCTGGAGCCCCCTCACCCTTCATTGAGAGGGGTGCCCTGCGTGCGGCCATTCCTTCCTGAGTCCACAAGAAAGGAACAGGAAGTTGGGGGGTGGAGGGGCCAGAGGCTGTGTAGCCTTTCTCAGAAGAGCAGGGTCCCCAGTGATCATGCCCCAAGGGGAGCACGTTTCGGAAGCAGCCCAGCCTGGATTTCCTGCGTTTACTGAGAAAGGGTCTCTCAAGGACTCCAGGTGGGCTGAATCCTGCAGCTTCCTCCTGAGCTGCTGGAGAGAAGTAAAGTCATAACAGAAAGACCTTCCCTCTGCGCAGAGCTTTACAGCTTGTGGAGCTTCCACACCTCCCCTGTGGGGCAAGGTGATTTCTGTGAGCCACTTGTTTGGTTTTTTTTTTTGGTGAGGAAGATTGGCCCTGAGCTAATATCTGTTACCAGTCTTCCTCTTTTTGCTTGAGGAAGATTGACCCTGAGCTAACAACTGTGCCAGTCTTCCTCTAGTTTGTATGTGGGATGCTGCCGCAGCACGGCTTGATGAGCAGGCGGTGCCTAGGTCCACAGCTGGGATCCAAACCTGCAAACCCTGGGCTGCAGTAGCGGAGTGCAGGAACGTAACCACTATGCCAATGGGCTGGCCCCTGTCAACTGCTTTTTATAGACAGAAAAATGGAATCTCTGATAAAAGGCCAAGCTGCGCCGTCTCACTCCTCCACCAGGGCTTCCTGCAATGGCTTAACAATGGGGTTTCTTTTTGCTCATGGCCGTGGAAGGCTCTGTGCAGCTCTGCTTTAGCTCTCATGCCAGACACGCACCCAAGACTGGAGAGCTGTTGGTGGACCACTGGAAACAAGTCTGTGTTGAGGTCCAACAGGGCCTCTCTGTCAATTTCCCTAAAAACATGCGTGCCTTGTAACAAGGTCATTGCTTGGCTTCTGTTTAACTCCTTTTGGAAACATCTTTTCAATATCTTTACTATCATCCTATTCCAAATTACACTGACAAACATTTATATAGCAGGAGCCATGTTTTCAGGGACACGTTTGACACTTTGTTTATATTAACTTGTTGACCCCTCACAGTAACATTTTGGAGTATGTTCTTGTCTAGGGAAAACGTGCCGTTTTCCTTTACTCACGTGCTCACAATGCTTCTGACACTGATGTGAGGGGTTTTCCCCACACCAACCAATTCTGTGACATCTGCTGGGTGTCCTGCAATGCATTTCAGTTTTGATGCGATCTATCGGGAGTCAGCATCAGATCCCACAAGCTAAGGGCTCAGTCCCACAAGACTGCCCCCACTTCAGATGCCAGTCACAAGTCCCAGGGTGTCACCTGTGCTTCTGACCAACTGGCTATTAATCAGGGTTCCCATGGCCCCTCCTCAGATTTAATCATTTTCTAGAATGGCACAGGACTCAGGGAAACACACTTACCAGTTTCTCATAAAGGATGTAATAAAGGGTACAGCCGAACCACCAGATGAAGAGATACGTAGGGCGAGGTCTGGGAGGGTCCCCAGCACAGAAGCTTCTGCCCCGTAGAGGTGGGCTGTACCAGTCTCCCAGCACCTGGGTGTGTTCACCAACCCCAAAGCTCTCTGATTCCTGTGCCTCAGGAGTTTTTGTGGCGGCTTTATCACGTGGGCTTGATCAATTATTAACTCATTTTCCAGCCCCTCCCCTCTCTCCAGAGGAGTGGGCATAGGACTGAAAGTTCCAAGCTTCTCGTCTTGGCGTGGTCTTTCTGGTGACCAGCCCCCATCCAGGAGCTCATGGGAGTCACCTCATTAGAACAAAAGGCACTCCCATCACCCAGGAAGTTCCGAGGGATTTAGGAACTCTGTGTCAGACGCTCCTTTCACTCACGAAGTGACAAGGGTTATAGGATCTCCGTGTCAGGAACTGAGAACAAAGACCAAATAGTAGCAAGAACCAGGGGCAGAAACTGATATATGTCTTTCTTACTATTTCACAGTGTTATTATTAGTTTCCATTTTACAGAAAAGAGAACTGGGGCACAGAGAGATTGTATGATCTGCCCAAAGTCACTAGTGGCAGAGCTGTGTGGTTTGAACCCAGGCAATCTGGCAATGGAATTTGTATTGGTAGCTGCCACTGTGCTCAGTGCCTCGAGGTGTCAATTTATGTTGCTCTAATGGGGACGAAGGGCCTGCTTTCACAGTGGGTTGCCCTGAGCTGTTCCGTTAGGACGGTCTGCCTCTCAGTGTTGGGAAAATTGTTTTAGTGAAACTCGAACCTGTTATCAAGGGCAAGACAAGTTGGGATTTGGAGCAGGGTGGGTGGGGGTGCGGGCGGCATCTGGAGAGCAAGGCCCACCCCGAGGACAGTCTCTGGAAGCATCGCGCCAGGTGCCTCTGGCTTCAGTCCCAGCCCCTGTGCTTCTTCCTCCTGTCACCTCCTGTTCGCCCTTGGAGACTTCTGCCCCTGGAGACGTCCTTGGATTCTGCACTTTGCTCTTTGTATTCTTGGCTTTGCTCTTCCACGTTCTAACCCTGACGTTATGCTTGGCTTCATTCCTGGACCAGAAAGCGGGTGTTCCGAATCCTGCCCTGCCCTCTCTCCCATCACCTCTGGCCAGTCCCTTATTTTGTCTCCTTCTTTCTCAGTGCTGAAAGATGTAATTTGACCCACCTTGTCAGCTGGCTGAGAGAGGACTGAATTGTGCTCAGAGCCTTATACACAGGACAAGATGTAACCAGAAGGAAAAAGGTCCGTCCAACTGGTTGCTAGGCTTCATTCATTTATTCATCCAACAAACATTTATTGAGCACCAAGGATATGCCAGGCACCCACTAAAGCACTAGACAGAAACCTCAAGGAGCTTCACTATCAAGGGAAACGGGAGTAGAAGGTGGTGGGAGGGAAGGCAGGTGGTCAGGAAACTTGCTGGCCATCTCCTGGCCTCCGTGGGGAGGAGTCCTCCTGGCAGGTTTCTGGTATGTCAGAGGCAGGGCTTGGCCCACAGAAGCCCTGTCCTGTGGCCTCTGTGGTAGGGTGGCAGGACCTGGAGAGCGGCGTCTGCAAGGGGCCTCCCTTTCCCAGTGTGACACCCTCCCCTGGGGAAGGGGGGCCGTGGAAGCCAGAAGGGTGGCAGTTGCATTAGCCTCGTCTGGGCTCTGTGGTCTGTGCAGAGAGAGGACAAACTTCCTCTGGGCATTAGGGCCCTGGCTTTTGGAGAAATCAAAATGTCGTTCATTTTCTCTGCATCATTGGAACAGGAGCAGAGCAGGCCCCTTGGCCATCCAGCTGGAAAGACCCAGGGAAACAAAACATTGCCGCCTCTTTGAGTGGTCCTCCTGGACCTCGCCCATGAGGGGCCTTGGCCATGTTTGGGTAGGGGTTTGCCTTCTTGCTTCCTGGGTTGGACAGACACCTGGGTCTCAGGATGGAAGGGGAGAAAGGCTGCCTCAGCCTGGCTGGACTTTGCTCCATCGCACACATCCCCAGATGTAAGCTGCAGATGTTCCTGTGGCTTTCTCTGTGTGCTTGCTCCTGCCTCCCCGTGTCTACCCTCCTCCTCCTTGTCTGTAGGCTCTGAAATAACCTACCAGGGGCCAAAGAGAAAACAACAAGTCTTGTTTGGGGTGTGAACCACATAGGTATGTACATTTGTCAAAACTCATCAAACTATACACTTGAGAGCTGTGCATCTTACTGCATGTAAGTTAAACATCCATTTTTTGAACAATGAGGGTGTGGGAAAGAGATCAGGGCAGTCCTTTGCCTGCAAGATGGAGAGGGAGGCTGGAGGCGACATCTTTTGGGGGTCATTGAGAAGGTGAGTTGTGATTGCGGGGAAGAAGGACCATGGGGCGTTAAAGCAGGCTCACCAGCTGCAGGCAGGAAGGTAAGGGTAGGCCTCCAACCCCAGTGACAGCGGGTAGGGCAGGTGGCATGTGGGTGCCCGCCAGCCTGCCCCACAACAGCGGTTTCATGGTGCATTCTTTTCTGCAGGCAGTGGTTGCTATTTCCAAACAGGAGCCCGGGGAAAGTGTAAGGGACGGGCACCTGATCTAGTGGGCATTTGGCTGTGGGTAGAAGGGAGGTTTCCAGTCTCCAGCTTCAGGGCTGTCACGTTGCCATGGCAACCCCGTGGCCCGCCTCCGAGGTAGCTCAGGGCAGAGCCTCGGGCAGGTGCTGCTTCCTGCCTTTGGCTGGCAGATCCTCAGATGCTCCTGAGCCTGGTCAGTAATGATGTCATCTTTCTCTCAAGCATCCCTGGAGGTCCAGGTTCCTCCCTCCCCACGGGAGTGGAATGGCTCTCAGGTTGACTGGTGGGCTAGGGCCTGAGGCTGAGGCACCAGGGGTTGGTGAAGGGGATTAGACTATTTTCTGCAGTCGAAGAGCAACTCCCAGGAGTTCCAGTTGGGAGCAACTGGGACAGGTCCACACACCCACTCACAAAAGAGCCCTGGGTCCTGAGCTGGAGCAATCTTGCTGGAACATCAAAGTGGAAGGGTCCAGGACAGGATTACAGCAGAGAGAGGACGCAACCTGGAGCTAGGGGCTTGGCTGCCCTTGGAGCAGGTTAGAGTCTGTCTAAGACGGCTGTGGTCATTTGCTGCCGCCATTGTGGGTGTGGCCACAGGCTTGTGTGTATGGATTAAAAGCCGTGGGGTCTTAACGGTGTAGACTCTAGACACACATCTGAGATCTCTGAACTCTGGAGGCCAGTAGGGCTGGCTTCAAGGGTGTGTGTGGTGGGCAGAATAATGGCCTCCCAAGGATGTCCATGTCCTAATTCCTGGAACCCATCAATGAATATGGTATGGCACATGGCAAAAGAGGATCAAGGTTGCAGATGGAACTAAGGTTGCTAATCAGCTGACTTTAAAATAAGGAGATTATGCTGGATTATCTAGCTGGACCCAATGTCATCACCAAGGCTTTTTTTTTCCCCTGGGGAAAATTGGTCCTGAGCTAACATCTGTGCCCATCTTCCTCTACTTTATATGTGGGACACCTACCACAGCATGGCTTGTCACGTGGTGCCATGTCTGCCCCCGAGATCTGAACCAGCGAACCCCGGGCCGCTGAAGAGGAACTTGTGCACTTAACCGCTGCACCACTGGCCCGGCCCCATCACGCAGGCATTTGAAAATGGAAGAGCCAGGCAGAGGAGTCAGAGCCAGAGACTGCAGTATGAAAAGGACTCAACCAGACATCACTGGCTTTGAAGATGGAGGAGCCATAAGCCAAGGCATGTGGCAGCCTTAAGATACTGGAAAAGGCAAGAAAACAGGTTATCACCTCTGGCCTCCAGAAAGGAACGCAGGCCTACCAACACCTTGATTTTAGCTCAGTGAGACCCAGGTCAGACTTCCAACCCACAGAACTGTGACGTAGTGAACCGTGTTGTTTTAAGCCACCAAGTTTGCAGTAATTTCTTACAGCGGCAATATTAGTATTTGGAAACTGATGCAGTGTGCTTGCCTGTTACACAGGATCCCAAGAGACTGGAGGGCTCTGGGCTTGGTTTAATGCTCTGCTGCCGCTGTATTAGAATTCTTGATCATTTTTGAACAGGGGCCACCATATTTCCCTTTTCCACTGGGCCCTACAAATATGTAGCTGGTCCTGGGGAGGGGGTGGGGGGGGTGGCTGGCCCCAGGTGGAGCAGCTGGGTTCATGATTGCTGGACCATCTGGGAGGTGCTCCCAGGGGCTAATTGTTTCCACCAAGAACCGCCACTTGCTCACGTCCTATGTTGCAGTTGCAGATACTGATCAACGTGCATTTTCTCATTTAACTTGACCCTCACCTCTTCCGGAAGTAGTTATTATTATTTCCATTTTATTTAGGAGAATGCTGAATATTTGCACGGTTAAGAAATTTGTTCAAGTCCCACAGGTCGTATGTGGCAGAGCCAATATTTTTACCTGGCTCTTGTGTCCCTGGGACGCTATCTGACCCTCGCCCTGCCCTGCCCAGTGAGCTTTACTAGTTTGGGATCTTGGCTCTATGGAGCTGACCGAGAGGTCTGTGGGAGATGTGTCCTCCAGGAGGGCAGGCTCAGGACAAAGGGGGAAAATAAACACCCTTAGTAATGATTCTGCTCTTGCACTGAAAATGCTAACTGCATAAACACAGTTCAGGGGAAATACTGCTTAACTAAAGCACTCTGGGAAAATACTTCTGGTTCTTAGTTAATGTTAAGCTTATTATGGGTCAATAGTGTCATGGTTGTTCTTGGAGGTAATTTAATCTTGAGCTATATTAATAGAGGTATAATGTCTTTTAAAAAGGAGGTGATAGTTTTGTTCTACTCTGCTCCTCAGATCACAACTGCAGAATTGAATTTTAAGGGATATAGAGAAAGTGCAGAATGTTTAGAAGAGAACAAACTAGGAGGGAAACTGGGACACGTAACAGACAGATGAAGTTTCTGCTTAGATAGTAGAGTAATATTCAAAACCCAATGCTCTGGGTTCCAAGGCCAGGTGTCTCATTTATAAGCTGGTTGACCTCCAGCAAACTGCCTAGCTTCTCTGTGCCTCATAAGATGATAAATTTGTGTTGTGTTAAGCCACGAAGTTTGTAGAGATTTCTTACGGCAGCAATGTTAGTATTAGGAAACCAGCAGTGCTGCGGTCAGGCCGGAAATGCTCAACTCGTTACTTCCTGTTCCATCAGGTCACAGGGGAATTCCCCCCACAGAGATTTCCTGGGCCTGAACTCATTCTCCTGCTCATTATTCAAGTAGTCATTCATTTTTTCATTCAGCCCAACCCCCAGTGATTTCTGCATTTCTGCTCTGTGCTGGTCACTGGGCCCAGTGAGCAGAGCAGTTGTGGTCCTGCCCTCGTGTGGTTTATAGTCCAGTGGAGACACTGACATCTGTCAAATAATCACGTGAGAACACGCTGCAATAGCATACAAGTGGCGTGAAGGCAGAGCGAAGGATGTTGGGAGAGTCTAGCGGGGATCTGATCTCAGCCCAGGAGCTGGAGTGGCCTTTCTTGACCAGGTTCTGTGTGCGCCCTCAGGGAGAAGGAATCAAGCCCACTCAGGTGACTGCGATGGCTGGGATTCTTTGCAGGCCCGTGTCTGTACACAATCCCATAATCGCATAGTCAGAAGCACACCTCCAGGCCGTGCAAGAGGGCCGCGTGGTTCAGGACATCCTGCACAAGCTCACGTCTGCATCCTCTTTGCTCATTCTTTAGAGTTCCTTGTCTCCCGTGGTGACTGTCCGCGTCTACAGCTCGCTCACTCACAACATCCCATCATATCTGCTGCCCTGGACTTCCACTTCCCGCCTCCTTAGGGTTATCTCACGTCCACCCTCCTCATGAGAAAGGGCTTGATGGGGTTGCTGGCCCTTCTTCGACATGGCGAGGTCTTCTATGCAGAGTTCTTGGGCTGCCCCGTAGGCTGACAGCCAGCCCGCCGATAGCTCCTTGGGGCTCAGGAATCAATCTCCGATCCCATGAGTTGTGGGCCAAATAGTGAGGCCACCTGGCAGAAGACACAGACACCTGTATACCAGGAGTCACAGTGATTGTTTATCTCAAAGGGAGCAATGTAAGAGGAAGACAATATGAGGCTTCAGATGCCCGGTTGTGATTTGTTGGATTTGTCCACATCGTCCTCCTAGACATACTGCATCCTTTCCATCTTTCTTCAGAACTGGCAGCCTGGAGTGACTCCCATTTGCCCCTTTCTCCGGGTCTCTGGGTTGTCAAACACCAGTTGCATCTCTGGGTGGGCGTGGGAAGGAAGGCGGGGACCCTCATGTCACAGGGATTATGGTACAGACTTTGGAGACAAACGAGCCCAGGTTTAAGCCTGGAAGGTAACTTCCTGTCTCAGCCCTATTCCCTCATCTGTAAAATGAAGACAGTAAAATTCACCATACAGAACTGTAGAAAGGAATAAAACAGAAAAAAGAGTAAAAATACCCGTACTTCTCTCAGCATGGTTTATGGCAAGTCGTAAGCACTCAGTAAATGGAAATTATTACTGTTATTATTCCCAAATATTCTGCATGGAGTCCCTGGGCCGTGGGACTAGCAAGCACTGTGCAATCTCTGAGCTGCCGAGGTTCAGAAATGTAGAAGCCAGCCAGAGGGAGTGGAAATCTTGATGTTCTCATGCCCAGTGAGAGTCCCCACATTGCCCTCATCCTTGGGTTTCATCAAGTCCAGCAGACTGGACACTGCCAGACCCGGGAGCCTATCCCATCTAGAAAGGTCTGGAAGAAGCCAGAAGTATACCCAAGTGAGGGCAGAGATGGATCAAATAAGTCGTGTGGGCTCAGGTAGGAGGGCGAAGGCTGGCATGAGGACTTGATGGCCGTGAAGGGCCAAGAGGGCAGTGCTGATCCCGGGGCCAGGCTGCGTCCCCGGGTGTCGGCTCCCGGTGGTCAATGGTGCACCGGAAGCCCCGTGTGCTGACCTCTGCTGCAGGGGAGATCCTCTCTGGAGAAGCCTGGCAGGAAAGAGGGGCTGGGGGCTCTCAGGGGAGGGGGACCTGGGAGTGTCATCTTCTCGCTGCTTGGTCCAGGTAGGTCCCTCCTCCACTCACAGAGCCCTGGCATAGTTGGACCCGAGGCCCCGTGTGCATCGGCAGACGGCCCCAGTTCATATTCTGCTGCCATCTTTATTCTGGAAGAGGTCTATCCCTCCTCCCACTCCAGGTCAGGCAGCCTCATGAGTCATCCCTTTGATGGACTGGAAGCTGGATTTGCCGAGGTCACAGGGAGGGGAGACTCTGCGACCCAACGTGGGGTGTCTGGCTGCTGCCCTGGGCGGCACCCGGCAGCCGGGAGCCTGGGTTGGCCTCGCTTCACCTGCCACTGCCTCCCTGCCTCTCGCAGGTGACAGCGGCACTGAAGCTGTTGGTATAAACTTCCTTGTCAGCAGCTCCGAACAGCCTCGGGGGCTCCGCTGAGAGGCCGCTTCCATGGCTGCCCCGGTCCCCGCCCGCCTGCCGTGTGCAGAGATCGATAAAGCAGAGTTTATCGTGGTCATCAATTCCGGCTTATTAGACAACCCTGGTCCTCCTCTCTCAGAGATGCCTTGTTTTTATCTCCAGTGGAAAATGGCTCGACTTTGAACAAAAATAAAAGTAAAAAAGGGAACTTTTATGGCTTAATTTTACAGGAGAATGTGCCTCTTCGCAAAATGAGGAAGGGACCAATCTGGTAGAGACAGGCTTTCTCAAGCAGCGGAAGTGGGGAAGGGCCAGCATACTGAGTGGTTCCTCCGACCCTCCCCTCCACTGGCCCTTCTCTGGAGAGGCGAGCGGAGACGGGGGCCAGAGCAGACGTCCAGAGCAGGCGGGGAGGGCGGGCTCAGGGAGCAGAGGGTACGGTGGCCAGACCCTGGGGATGCAGGTGCCCGGGAGAGCATCTCAGAGGTGTGACCACGAGAGGCGCAGCCCTCGCGCGGGGCCGGTGCTGGTTGACAGGTGAAGCAAGTGGCCAGACTCTGGAGCAGAAGCGCTGGGCTTGGATCCAGAACAGTCCTCTTCCATAGCGGCTCTTGGGCGTGTGTTCCGTTAGAAGGCCTCGGGCTGCCCCACAGCAGGCAGGCTTCTGTCTTGAGTTCAGTGTCCAGCAGTGGTGATGGCAGGTGTGGCCAGCAGGTCTGTAGACATCCTGCCCGACATACTGTTCTTTTTCCCTTTTTGCCTCTCCCCTGCCCCAGCCGTGTGAGTTCTGTTTCAGTGTTGAGATGAAGATATGAACCATGACTGTGTGTGTGCTGGGGACTTTGAAAGGGTGGCATCAACTTATTCAGCAGATGCCAACTGAATGCCTGCTGTGTTTGCCAGGCACCGTGCTGGGCAGTGGATATGCAGCCTTGAGCAAGACCTGTCCCTACCCTCAAGAAGCTGGGGTCTAGTCACAGGGCAACCAATCATCCTGGTTTGCTTGGGACTTTCAGTGCTCAAACTGGGAGAGTGCCGGGCAAACTGGAGGAGTTGGTACCCTGTCTGTTCACAGTGGTGGTCAGGGGCTGTATCTTGTGGCATTTGGTGGTGACTGGGTGCTGGTTGGGAGGGAGCGAAAGTTTGCAAACCATTTTTTTAAAGAGATGTCTTCTGTTCACCGCATGTGACATAGAAAATCCTGAATTTTAGAGAGAGAAGACACATAAGTGATCATTTCCTCTGCCTCCCTTATTCTATGACAAGACATGGAGAGAGGTGAAGTGGCTTGCCTGTGGTCACACAGCAAGTTAGGGCAGAGCTGGGTCAGCCCCTGGGTGGCTTCCTCCCCCCTCCAACCCTCCTTCCCTAAAAATTATGCTGCCTCCTCTTTCTTACCCTGCCCACCCTTCACCTGTCTGCTCACCCAGACCCACATAATGGGTCAGATGTGGGAAACTGAAGGTGAGGGAGGGTGTGGGCCATGCCAAGAGAGAGAGGCCACCAGCAGTGGCTGTTGCTGGAAGGGCCTGAGCAGCTCCCAGGAGAGAAGGGGCGGAAAATAGGATTTACGAGGTCAGGACATTTGGCCTGGAGGGATCACTTAATTACTGTGCAAAGAAACTGCAAACTGCTGGAGACTCAATGTGAGGCCCTGGGGCCATAAATTATGGGGGGAGGACAGAAGAAAAGGACCTGCTGGTGGGCAGAGAACCTGACTCCTTCAGAGAGAGGAGCTTTGTAAGAAAAAGGAGCGTGCTGAGATCAGTGGTGTGCATGTAAAATTTTGGCCTTCTATAAAATAAACTTGTTAGCTCTGTTTAATTCCCAAGACCTACCATGTGCCAGGCCCTGGTTAAAGTGGGATATGCCACAGGAGCAAAATGAATTCCCTGCTCGCAGGGAGGGTCACTATGGCAGAGGGGACAGGCAAGGCACACACACAAATATGATGCACTATCCTAGGTGTTCTGTTATAGTCAAAAGGGTTGTCATCTGAAAATCTTAGGTTCGAAAGGGTCTTTCATATGAAAATAGTGGTCAGCAGAGTTTAGTTTTAACATTTCCCTTCTGCTTGGAGAAAGGCTGTCAGAAACCGGCTGACGGACACTGGTGGCTTAAACCATCAGGGTGGGCCTGGATGTTACTGGGAGAAGTTCAACTTGGTCTCCTTCGAGGGCAGATGGATGGTTAAGAACTGATGGGAAGGAGGTAGGCAAGGCAGTTAGCCCTAACTCTGGGAAACACTGGGGAACAAACTGGAGCTCCGGAGAGTGAGCCCTGAGGACTCGGGGAGCCTCTGGAGAAGTGCCAGCAGACACCGGGCATAGTCTTCATGGCTGGTGGGGTTAGTGGGGAGCACAGTGAACTTGTACCGATATATTGACCTTATCGGGAGCTGTTCACTATACTTTTGTGAAAGAAAAATAAGGGTCACGTACTAGTAGTTTGACGATAGATTGTACTATTTTTAAAATGCAATTAGCAAGTAGGTTGTGTGTTAATACTTCTGTCTGTTTCCATGCCTAAGGAAAGGCCAGCTGCTGCTCTTGGTAGCCGTAAATAAGCACTAGCGAGAAGAATTATTTGGCTGTTACCCACAAACCTTTTAATTGCTGTTATCAGAATTGCATTTACAATAACAACAGATTGTTGGAAAGGGTCTGATGGGCTTACGGAGTCATTGCAGTCTTTCTCCTTCATTAAAGGCCCTCCCTCCCCCTCATCCCTTCATCCCTTCATTGCAGTTAAAGGAGCTGGTTTCCTCTGTCATCTCCTCTCCAGGCACAGCACTCTTCCCTCGGCCCCACGGGGCCTTTGCACAGCTCACTTTTGTGTGCGCTTTAAGTTTCTGATCAGATCTCTGCTCCTCACAGAGCCCCTCCCTGACTGCTCCTTCCAGAACAGCTGCAGGGCAGCACCCTGTCCTCACCCCACGTTGCTTTTCAGCTCAGCACTTAGAGGAACTTGTGTCACTTGTTTATCTGTTTCTCTGTCAAAGTGTAAGCTCCCTGAGGGCGGGCACTTCAACCACGTCCTGCTGCACCCTCAGTGCAGTACCTACCTTGTGGAAGAAGCTCAATAAATATATATTCCATTAAGTACAAGAATGAATGAATTCTACACCAATCTGTTCGCCTGATGGCTTTACTGAAATTGTAAGGTGAAGCAGATTTGGGAAAAGGCTCAATTCTTTCCCTTCCCCCACCTCTCTTTGGTGAGAGAGAAAGAGAGCTGGAAATAGAATGGGAGAAGTTTTTGTAAATTTCTGGTAACCATAGAGATGATGATTTTAGTTTATTAATCTCCTGCTCTTAAGCAGGCTGGGGCCCCATGGTGATTTCTCCAAATTGCTCAGCGCTGGTGATCCTGCAGCCTTCCTCATTAAGGAAGAGCAGGCCCGTGCCTATCCTACAGCACCTTAATTAGTGACGAGCAGAAGCCCTGTGCTGTTACGCTCGTTATTTCGAGTTCTGAGCTGGCCGCAGCACCCACCTTGGAACAATGCAACATGGTCACTGGCCCTTAACCCCTGGAGCCTTCAGTGGCTGGTGGTGGGAGTGGCCAGCCTCCTCTGAGCCCAGGGCCTGGGACAGGGCTGGAATTGCTGCTCCCTCCTCTCATTCAACCATCCTGAAGATAGGAGCTCAGTGCCTTCTGGAACAGCATTTGGTTTCAGGCAGAGAAGTGCACCAGCATGGTTTCTAGCCCAGGAAGGCAGTGTTTGCAGGAGAAGGAGTTGGACAATCCTTGGGAACCATGGCACTTCTTATTGTCTGGCCTCTTTATGGGGTCCGATTTCAGGGTTGTGTGTTCTTATTCCCGTGGGGAATGCATACAGACTTTTATAACTTTTCTTCACATCCTTTGGGTAGGAGACCTCCAAATGGCTTCCCGGTTTCAGTGGAGTTGAGAGGAAATGGGACAGTTAGGGGCAGTCTTTCCCACGACCATCTCTCTTTGAGGGAGGAGCCTGGTGTAGATGTCAGAAGAACAGAGTTGAGCTTTTATTTTGGCAGCTGACTCAACGGTGGGGTCTCAGCCTCTCTGAGCCTTCGTGTCCTCACCTGTGAAATGAGATGGTCCTTCCTTCCTCGTTCATATTGAGACCCTGGCTCTAGCTTCAACTTGGTCTGGGGGCTGGATCCCTGTGGGGAATGAGGGTGGAGAGGCCCCGGGCAGTGTGCCTTCTGGAGTGAGGCGGAGTGGATTCAGGCAGTAGAAGTCTCTGGCAGTAGGAACATTTTGTTCTCTGGTAGATCATCTAAGGTCTGGCCTCGCCTAGGGCTTGGCTGCCATTTTGGAAGAACTAAGACTTTCCTTTGGTGACATTCTTTATCCTATTGGGTTTAGAAATGTTGAGTGACACTCAGTGATCACCTGCTGGGTTCCAAGCACTGCACTAGGTGTTGAAGGTGCAACTATTCAGCCTGGATTGGCTTTGACAAATTCAGACTCTGTTGGAGGGCAAACCGGTTTCAACGGTTGTGAGCCCATCTGCTGCACACTTAGGATTTGCCTTAAGTGTATCAGAGAAGAGGCCTTGGGAAGAATCTGGACTCCTGAGCCCTCCAGCAAAGCTGGATCCGGGACATGGGGTGGGCTAGCACCTGAGGTGACCCCCGCCGAGCCACTGACAGATCTAAGAGCCTGGCTGTTCTTCTTTCCAGGTGCCGCAACCTCTCCTTCCCCGACAGCCTGCCGGAGGTGAGCATCGTATTCATCTTCGTCAACGAAGCGCTCTCGGTGCTGCTTCGCTCCATCCACTCAGCCATCGAGCGCACGCCTCCACACCTGCTCAAGGAGATCATCCTGGTGGATGACAACAGCAGTAACGGTGAGTGCCCCAGCCCCCTTGGGCCCGGCTCCCTGCTCTGGGCCTGACGTCTGAGCAGTAGGATCAGCCTCAATTGAGGGTTCTCATTTTCTCAGGTCTTTCCATGGCTGCTCCTTCCCTGAGATGTTGCCTCAGTGATGAAAGATTCATGGTGGTCACCGCTCTGGAAGGTTCACTCCATAGGTGCACCCTCTATGCATCCCAGAGGGGACTGGTCCCCAAGCTTTTCCTTACTGGCATCCAGCCTCTCCTCCAACATTCTAGCGTAATGTAAGATGAATAGCCCTGACCACCACTCCCACCACATACACAGTGATTATTCCCAGTGACTTTTTCCTGGGAAGCATCGTTTCATTTTGTGGGGCTCCTTGGCTTTGTCTGGAAGATTGTTCGTTGGTGTTGTCTTAGCAGTGCTGGTGATGATGGTGGAGGTGTCGATGGTCCTGGTGGTTGTGGTCGAAGTGGTGTTGATGGTGGGGATGGTGGTGGCCGTGTAACGCAACGACGGTAACAGAGCTGTTGAAAGTCTAGCCTCTGTGCTGGATGCCCTGCTCCCTGTTCCATCTGGCCCTAACAAAGCCCCAGGTGGCCTACAAATGCTTGTTGAAGCCCGCACATCACTGACTGCCCTTCTCCAGCCACTACCAGCTACCTCTTTCCTTGGTGCGTACTCCATGGCCTCTGATTCCCCCCTCAGAAACCTTAATATTCTCCAAACTTACAGACCATGTGTGGAGAAGTTTAAAGACCAGTGCTCTTGATAGGACCATTGGTATGGATGTGCTTTGGATAATGCCCAATTTTAACAAATAGACTGCTGGGTCATGGCAGAGTCACTGGGCTTGTGTTATCTTTAGTGCTTCTCTGATGTCAGGTAATAAATTTCCCAGTGAATTAGTTGCTGTAATGAGAAGTTCAGATGGGCAATTTGTGTTTTGTTATCAATTAAAGCTGAAACATATCAGATAATTGGAATATATTTAATCTCAATAAGCAAATTTTCTTTTTCATTTTATCATCGTGTAATAAGGAGTGTAGGAGCAGCTCTGTGAAGTGGATTTTAGAGCTTTCTGAAGGGCTTTGCTGACGAATCGCTTGACTCTCATTGTTTCATGAAGATGAGGAAGGGAAAGGCGTCAAAAGATGGCAGCAAACAGGCAGCAAAGTTTTAAAGGTGATATTCTGTTACCAGGGAGACAGGAAGGGGCCCAGATCCCACATCTTGAGCAGCTACTGATCATTGCCTTGCTTGGGTCCAAGGAATGGATGCCTAAGAAAGCTCCCGTTCCCCAGTAGCTAACACCAGAACAGCCCGACTAGTCTGCTCATGCACCCTCCCTTGCTCCACCCAGGCCTGCTCGCCCCCTCACTGCTTACATTGAAGGAGGCAAGGGATGGAGCAGCCATCCTTCCAAGGGCGAGGACATCTCCCAAGCAGGAGGCATCCCCAGGCCCCATTCTGCTGCCCTTCGTCACATCATGAAAGGGAGAAGAGAATGAAGCACTAGAAAGAAGGAAATCCTGGAGCCTTTCAGTTCTTCCCCATGGTGAGAACCTTATCGTGGCCTTAAGGGTGCCATTTTGTCTTTAATCCACATGCAAAAAAGGGGAAAAGCTGATAATTGAGTTTGAGAAATTTAGATAAGGAAGTGAGCCAGATGTAGAGGATTTCATATTTGAATTTAAAAGTTTGGACTTTATTTTGTAAATGGCAACAACCATTGAAAGTTTTTGGTGGGAGGAGTGATGCAGTCAGAGTTGGGTGATGGAGAGTTTGGCTGTGGTTTATGATGGTGGTTGGGGAAAGGGACATCTTGAAGAAAGGAACTGGATGAGAAGGCAGCTGCAGCAGTACAGTCCAGAAATCAAGCGGCATGGAGTAATGGCGGGATCAAGGGCAAGATGTGGGCTTGAACGATACTATGAAGGAAGCCTCTACTGGATCTCTTGACTAACAGGCCATGGGCAGGTGGGCCAAAGGAGGCCTGGGGAATGATGACTCAGTTTCAAGCCGGGGTGACTCAGAGGATGATGGTGCACCCCCTGGAGAGGGAGGCAAGAGGAGGAGGAGCTGGGGACAGTGGTTCTTCATCAGGGATGGGGAGCTTTCACACCCAAAGCTCTAGGGAGTACTGTGACAGTTAAGTCTCTTGACTATGGTAGTGATTACACAAAGCTCCACGTGACAAAGTCGCACAGATCTACATACACACACCCAAATTGAGTGCATGTGTTCCTGGAGTGATCTGAGCAAGTTCTTCAGATTGTGGCACCATGGATGTCGTGGTTTTGATGTTGCACTGTGGTTGTGTAAGATGTTAATGATGGGTGAGGCTGGTGAAGGGTGCAGGCAACCTCCTTGCACTTTTCTCTTTACCTTCATGTGAATCTGTAATTACTTCAAAATGTAAAGCCAGAACAAACAGAATGCTCTCCCAGAAGATTCTAATTCAGTAAGTTAGAGGTGGAGTCTGGGCTTCTCTGTTTTAAAAAAACGTTCTTACTGACTCGGCTGCACAGCTCTGGTTGAGAATATCTGGTTTAATGAATAAGGTATAGCTTCGCTTGGTTACATGTGGAGTCCCGGCACACGGTGTGAAGGGAAAGACCTCTGGGCTTGAGTGTGAAGGCATGGGTTCTAGGACCCTCTCCACCGTGGATGAGCGACCACGGAAACATCCCTCGACCTCTCAGTCTCAGTTTCTTCCTCTGTAAAATGGCATGATAATCCTCCCTTGCTTGCACTGCCCGCCTGACACAGTCATGTGTGTGACTATGAATTGAACACTGTCGGTGTCACCCTCCTGCCCCCCGCCATTTCCAGGAGACTGCTACATAGCTAGCCAACTGCACAGCTGGAGCTCAAGAGAGGAGAATGTGGGCACGTGGATTTGGAATCTTGTACACAGAGGAATAAAGCCATTGACTGGGAGGAGAGGGTGGCAAAGAGAACAGGGGAGAACAAAAAAGAGAAGCTTGAGGGAATCCTCAGTGGAAGACATGTAGGAGTTGGGAGAGAGAGGGTCAGCTGGTGGGACACTGAGAAGGAAGAGCCAGGAGAGGCTGGAGGACGACGCAGACTCTGCTGACAGAATTTCAGGGATGAGAGCCATCTGTGTGAATGAACCACAGATAGTGGGAAGGACGGAGAGTCGGGGCAGAAGTCACTGGACTTGGAAGGTGCACATCGTGGCAACCTCAATGAGAAGCTTTAGCAAAGCGTGGCGGGTGGGGGCTGCAGACGCCAGATGAAGATGGAGAGCAGGCAGCGCACGAGAGTTTTCTGTCAGGGATTTTTTCTCTAAAGGAGAACCAGGAGCTAAGCAGGAACTGGAGCAACATTTTCCACACAAAAGAAGAAAAATGGTTTAGCCATAATCTACAGCAAGAAATACATTACATCATGACCCAGGATGACACGCCTACTCACACCCGTACTCACGCACACACAATTGAAGCCAAACTTTTAAGAAACAATGGTTACCCTTACAATGAGCAAAGAGGTCTGATATTTTCTATTATAGTCTGATCTGTTATTCAGTTACATTGTATTGTATCATCTCGTATTGTATTGTATGATATTTCTCTCTTTTTGAAGAGGCAGATTGTTCTCAAGACTCTGCGCATTGGAATCGCTTGGAGAGCTTTTAAGAAATCTGGGTGGCCAGGCCGCAGCTCTGATGATTTAACTGGTCTGGGGAGGGGGCGCCTGAGTCTTTTGAGGCCAAGAAGTGAAGCAGGGCTTCTGAGGAGAGAGGAGAGGATGGGATCCAGGACACAGAAACCAGGGTTGCCTCCGGAAAGAAAGGGCTCATCTTTCTCCCACTCTGGAGGAGCAGATGGCGAATAGGGAGACAGCTGGAGGCAGTGAGGGGTGTGGTCATGGGTGCCCAGAGGGGACACAGCAATAGGGCTCAGTCCCAGCCCCCTCTGGCTCGCAGGACTGGGTGGGAATGGTGGGAAGGGCTCTGTGCCAGCTGGATTGCCCCTGAGTGGAATGGGGCAGGGAGGTGACCAGTAATGGGGCTCCCCGAGACCAGCCCGAGCCAGCGAGCTCTCCAGAGGGGAGGAAGGGATACTTGAGGCTCGGCTCTCGGAGGAAGTGAGCACCCCTCGCCTTGGCAGAGCGGAAGCGCCCTCAGAGCAGCCTGGCCTGGCTTGGGCAAGGCGGCCCTGGCCATGCCCCGGGCAGGCTCCATATGGGGCTTGCTTCTCTCAGGCACCATCCCACTCAGCACAAGACTTCTCATTTACTTCACGTCAGGCCAACTCAACTCAGTTCAACAAACGTTCACGGAGTGCCCAGCCTGGGCTGGGGCCGTGAAGGGAGTGGCGGATCGGATCTAGCCCCTGACATCACGGAGTCGTGCAAATAAATACGATAAAATGGGGATGAAACATAACAGGACCCAGTCTCAATCATTTCCTGCCGTGGGTCTTTTGCCTCCGTTTTCTCATGTGCCGTGTGGGAACACTAGGCCCCACCCCACCCTGTGTGCCCACAGAGTCACTGAGAATAACGTGAGTTAACGGGAGCAAAAGTGCTGTGTAAGCTGTGTGTGACCTATGGGTGAGTTAAAATGACAGTAATGAAATAACAACGACAACAATAATAATAACAGCCGACAGGCAGCTACTGCTTAGAGGCAACCCTGGCTTTTCTCTCCCTCCTGAAAACCAGTGCTCTGGTGGGAAGAGCATGGAATTTGGCGGTAGGCCAGCTTTCCCGTTCCAGCTCTTTCTAGCTTCTTCCCAGCTGTGTGTTCTTAACCTCTGAGAACCTATTTCCCTTATATATAAAATTGGGACGTCCAATTCCCATCTCAGGGGTTGTTCGGAGGCTTGAGTGAGATAGCGTGTGATGGCAGGGACGCTGGTGTTTAAAACTCGAAGTGAAGCGGGAGTACACAGCCTTCACAACGTCTTCCTTGCTGAGCCTTTCTTTCCAGGTGGTTGACACAGGTTCCGCGTGTGCTGGTGCCTTCTCCCCGCAACTCCTCCTCTACAGGCAGCAGTGCTTGGGGGCAGGCCTGTGTGTCCACAGACACAGCAAAGGGACAGTCGATTACTGCTTTCTTCATCCAACCCTCTTTAGATCTTTAGCTCTCTTTCAGAAGCCAAGGGCTGAAGAATCTGCAGGTGGTTCTTGTGTAGGAGTCTCTGTCCATGTTCTGTACCCCCTTAGCAATTTCCTTAACAAGCTCCACTTTTTTGGAGGCTGGCTCCTGTGTCGGATGCTGTCACTCTGCTAAAGTAGTCTCAAACTTGAGTGTTTAAGCTTGATTAAAAATATGGAAATTCATACCAGGCCCTCCCCTGTCTCAGGACATTTGCACTTGCTGTCCCCCCCCCCCTTGCTGTTCCTCCCTCCTCCTGAAATACTCTTACCCCCTGATGTCTGCACAACTGTTCCTTTGCCTCTTGAGGCCTTTGTTCAAATGCCACCTGTTCACCCTGTTTAAAATGGCAGCTCTTACCCCGTCGCGCTTCATCCCTTCCTTGCTGCTTCTCCTCCATGGCACCTATTGCCATCTGATATGCTCACTAGGTTACACTCCCTTATTCACTTGTACATTTTCCCTCCACCGGTGTGTAAGTTCCATGAACACAGGGACATTTGTTTTGTTTGTTGCTGCATTTCCAGCACCTAGAATAGTGCCTGGCACTTGTAGGTGTTCAATAAATATTGATTCATTGAAAAGAATGAATGAATTTTGGTTCTGTAGTTCTGGGCCAAGCTTGGCATCTGCATTTTAATGAGCTGCCCGGAGGATTCCGAGGCTGTGGGACGTTCTCTTGGAATCACTGTTCTAATTCTTGTCCCCTCTGTCCTACAGCTGAGGAGCCTGGGACAGCAGGCCCTTAAGCTCCCCCGAGCCAGCCTCCGGCGGCAGGCACTGCTGGGTGGAGTGTTTCTTCCTGGGCTGGGGCCCTTGGGCCGTCCCTGCTGCATCCCGGGGAGATGGCGAGGATGGTGGGTGGAACGCAGAGCTCGTGCTGTTACCCAACCCTGGCCTGAACCCTGAGCCTCCTCCTGCTATGTCACGGACCTCTGTAGGCTTCCTGACAGTGGCCACCAGGCCCTGCCTGCTCTGCAACTCTGGGGCAGTTTCCCCTCCCCGGCACCTCCTCCTTGTTATCTCCAGAAAATGGTGGGAAGCCGGCTCTGAGGCTCCTGGTTTTAACTACCATGCTGCTCAGTGAGTCCCAGCGGGCCGAGGTCTCTGGCTGAGACTGAGTGAATCGACCTCTGCAGACCCCCAGAGGGAGGGAAGCACAAGAATTTGCAGCCAATAGAATCATCTCTGCCTTGACTCCTGGCGTTCATTTACTTGTTCATTCATTCGATCCCTCAACAGATTTTTGATGGCCACATGCTTTGTGCCACATATGTAAGCACATGGTTAAGCACCCCTCATGTGACACAGGCGGCCCAGTATGCACAGAGCAGGTTCTCAATGCATAGGAGCCCTTTCAGGCTCCTGCACCAGCTGTCCCAGAGGCACCCCATCCCACAGTCCAGCCACCCCCACTTCTGAAAACATTTCTGTTGCTGTACTCAGTTTCTCTGTTTTTTTCTTTAAACCAACGTCCCCTTTTGACAAACATAAAAATCATACACCCTTCTTTCATGCTACTTGAAATCTCAAAATGAATCTGAATTTCGTGACTAAAAGCACATCAAAGCAAGACGTTGTTAAATATTCTTTTAAGAATCCCCTTCCCTGGGGATTTCGACCTGCTCCTGGTTGGCAGTGACTTGCCCAACCTAAACCAGCCTGACGCTCGTCCTCCTCTGCTGCTTCCTGACAAGAGAACGGCCGGTGCCCAGCGCCTCGCACACTTGAAGCTGGGGTGGCGGGGTCTCTCCTGGGCTGTGGGTCTCCTTTGCCTCTGGAGCTGGTCTTCTCCGTGGCCTTGTTTGCTCGCAGCCTTCCACATCTGTTGGCAGGAGGAGGCGTAGAACCAGACAGGCCTGGGTGGAGCTGTCCCTCCCTGACCACAGCATTGGAGAGGCGGACAGGCAGCTAGTCAAAGCCCAGCTGGCTCTTGGGAGGAAACTGACCTACGTGGGGCAGAGACTTGGCAGGGCCGCACAGTGTGCCAAAGCAGAGCTGAGATAGGACCTCGGGTCTCCTAACTCCCACCAGGACCCGCTCCTCCACCCTGAGCTGCCTCCCTGCTTAGTTCAGCGGCCAGGCTTCCTTCTGTCTGCCCTGACTGTGGACGTAGTAGCCACGGCCAGGGCCCCCAGGTTTGGCCCTGATGGCTCTGGGGCGTTAGCCCTCTTCTGAGAATGACTGTCGTCCCACACTCCCAGCCCCTTTGCCCAGCTTCAAGCTTCAGGGTTTGCTCAGGTGCCACTGCTTCCAGAAAGTCTTTCACTTCTCTGCGCTCCTCCCCCTGCTGAATCAGGGGTCCACCTCAGTGCTCCCACGCCCTGGCTTCCTCCTCTCATTTTGTTTTTACTGGTTATTTATTTATTTAAATTAGAGGGAGCAATTCAGGAGACTAGCCCAGGTGACCAGTGTGAGGGATACAGTGCTGGGCATCTCAGTGTCCCGCCAACTAGCCCAGTGTCGATAAATTTGGTTGACAAGAGAACACTCACCATCAGTCAGCGACGTAGACGTGGTTACCATCTCCATTTTGTAGAGGAGGAAGCTAAGTCTCAGAGAGGTTATAAAAAAATTAAGTGACCAGGGCCCAAGGTCACATAGCTGGGAAGTGGCGGGGTAGGGGTTCAATCCAGGCCCCCGGCCGCCCCCTTCTTCTCCTCACCTCGCTGCTGGGAGCCTTCGGGGTATGTGGACATAGGTTCCTTCCTGTACGGTTATCCCCTGACAGCCAGCCCACCCCACTGCTTCTTGAGGAGGGAAGGTCAGAGCCAGGATGCCCCCCTCGACATGGAAATGGTGGGCTGGTGTCCTGGAGTCCCCGTGTCAGTCAGCCCCTGCACCCCCTCCTGGGTACAGGTCCGGATCTGCTTCAGTGAGGGCAGCAGGCAGGTGTGGCTGGGAGGGCCTTCCCACACTGCCTGCCGGGCGCCTGGCTAGACCGCCACCCAGGGGCTGCCTCCGCCCAGGGCTGTCTTTTGAGCCCACTTCTCCAGGCCTGGGCCTCTGACCAGAGTGACTCGCAGGGCTCCCAGTGGACAGAGGCCTAATCAGGCAGGCCCAGCATAATGAGCACGGTATGTGCAGAGACCGCTCTAAGTGCTTCATGTAAATTAATCGATGCTTGATGGTGGTGGTGAGAATCATTATCGATGTTACTCTCTGCAACAGGGAAACAGGCACAGAGGAGTCAAGGAACTTCCCAAAGTCACAGAGAGGTAGCATTTGAACCTAGGCTCTGTCTGGTTTCAGAGCTGATGCCCTGACCATTAAACAGGGTTGTCTCTGGGGCACCATGGGTGCTCTGACTCCAAAAGACTTACTTGAATTTTGTCCTCATTGTTGTTCCTCTGTCCTCTCTGGAGAGAGAGATGTTGGGCAGCAGGGCGGGCAAAGAAGGAGGCAAAGAAGGAGCTTGAGGGCAGGGTGTGGCTGTCTCCTCGGCTGGGCTTTGCCCAGAGGTCAGTAAGAAGGAGAGACGCGTTGCGTGGAGCTTCTAGGCCTGCGTGGGGTTAGAGAGGGAGTTGAAGAGTTGGCAGCCATGCTTTAGGTCATCTTGTGAGAGCGAGCGGCTTCCGATTTCCTCTGAAATAGGGAGAAGTTGGTATGCCTGTGTGTGTGTACCCACGCGTGTGCAGGAGTGGCTGTGAGCACGTGTAAGCAGTGTGTGCAAGCGTGGGTGCATCTGGTGTCTTCTCCATTTGGGCTACTATAGCAAAATACCATAGACTGGGTGGCTTAAGCAACAGACATTTATTTCGCATGTTCTGCAGGCTGGGAGGTCCCAGATCAAGGGCCAGCAGATTCCATGTCTGGTGAGAGCCTGCTTCCTGGCTTGTGGACGGCTGCCCTCTTGCTGTGTCCTCGCATGGCCTTTCCTTGGCACATGAGCGTGGAGAGAACGCAAGCTCTAGCATCTTTTCCTCTTGTTATAAGGGGCACTAATGCCATCATGCAGCTCCACACTCATGACCTCATCTAACCCTAATCACCTCCCAAAGGCCCCGCCTCCCAATACTGTCGCACTGGGGATTAGGGCTTGAACCAATGAATTTGGGGGCACATGGGTTCAGTCCCTAGCACTAGGCTTGTGTGTGCTTGTGTGAGCAGTGGTGTGCAAGTCCCACTAACAGTGATGGAGCCTCTTCCACCACTACCTGGAGCCACCACTACCTTCGCAGTCCTGATGATTGACACATAATTGCGCAACCGTGAATCATTGTTATTTTTAATTGCTGGTAAGAAAATCACAGTGTAATGACGAAACAGAATCAGAACTCCCAGATTGCTTGCCGCAGGCTGCTGCGTCCCCTCCACCCCCCGCAGAGCCCCTGTCATCCCTTGGCCCAGAGGCTGCCTAATCATTGTTTAATGTTTCAAAGATGCTGTCCTACACAGGAGAGACTCATTCCAGGCTGTAAAAATACCAACAGCTTTGCATGCAGCTGGAATAATTGCAGAAATGAAAGAAGTGGAGGAAAGCATGGTCCGACAGTATTGTGCTTTATGGAGCTTAAAGAATCCCGTATAGCTAATCTAATTACAGCCTGGGCTCAGGCAGCTTACAGGTGTTTATACAGCCAGGCACGTGGGCCACGATCCCGTTCAGCCCCAGGCTTCTTGTCACCGCCCACCCCTATGCCTTTGACTAGTGTGACTAGAGTGGCCCACCCATTAGACCAGCAGGGGGGACCCAGCCACCTGGAGATGGCGGCGGCCTTGCGAGAGTCCTGGCGGCTCTCACCTTTGCTTCTCGCTGCCTGGGGCCACCTCTCCCTGCGACATCTGTCTTCACCAGCCTGAGATACTCCTGGCCAGGTCACAGATTTGTGTCCTTGGGTGTTGCCCAGTGGCAGCCTCCCAAGGAAATGCTTTGTCTGCCTCTTGAGCTTCTGGCTGCCCCAGGTAGCGAATGCCCACCCCTCCCTGCCCATGCAAGCCCTGCCCCGAGGACTGGGACCTGCTTCCACATGACTGCGGGGGCGGAAGGGAATCAGACAAATGTCTCAGACGGCTTCAATTGTGTCAGTGTCTGCATCAGCCTCTCGGGGCTGCCACACGTGGTTGTGCAGGCTGTGCCCCTCGTCAGGGCACCTAGACAAGTGGCAAGTGGCTCCTCTCCATTTGCTAGACCATGCATCTGGTATAAGTCTGTCCCAGAAGCGCCTTTTTCTAATTGGTGGGTCCTAGAGGGAGTGCCTTTCTGTGATGCGCATCAAGCTGCCGCATGCCAGCAGCCCGGCCCGGCCTGCACTGACCTCTGCAGAGAAGACCTGCCGTCTCTTCTTCCCCGAGGGTGGCCTGGCCTTCACAGAGCCACTGCAGCCTGGGTCTGTGCCCTGCACCTGCTGCCTTCCGAACCCCAGCTTTCCTCCATCTTCTCTAAGTTGGTCCTACACCTCCCCTGTTCTCCACCAATCCGCAGTTCCCTCCCGGGATGGAACCCTTCCCATCTAAGCTGGGCCCTGGCTCCCCATTGAGACCTGGCCAACCCTCTTCCTTGAGAGGCTGGACCCTGCTTCCTGTACCCCCTGGCTGGGTCCCTGCTCCCCTGGTCTGATCCACCTGCTTTCCTGCATCCTGGGGGCTGGGACCTCCCACTGACAGGCCTCTCCCCCTGAAATGAACATCCTTGGTGATGCCTGGGTGTACCTGGCCCCTGGGGACACTGCCCCTTTGTGGACCATCCCCAGAGCTTGGTCAGTTTCTTCAGCTCCAGCCCTGCATGTTGTCAGCCTCTTCTCTGTCCTCACCAGCCAGTGTGCTGAGGTCCCAGCACGCAGCACAGCCGAGCCTGCCTGAGTCTCGCAATAGTTTGGGTAGCGTGTCAGCCGTCTTGGGGCCCTTTACTGATAAAGGAAACTGACTTAGGGAATCAGGAACTCCCCAACACACTTCCCTGCCAAGCAAGAACAGCCCCTGGAGGACAAAGCCCCTGCCTTCTCCTGAGCTCTTGAGCTCGCTGCCAGCAAGAGGGCTTTGGGCCGTTTTGCTGTCCGGACTAGCCAAGGTGACCAGTATTTGACTAACAAAGCCGGCAGGAACCAAACGCACAAAGCTTCTCCCGGTCAGCTGTGTGACCATCTGTCGCAGGGGAAATTCCTGGACTGGAGTGTTGAGCAGGGTGTGGGAGGAAATCAGGAGCCGCGTCTCCTGCCCTCAGGTGAAGGGCCCTGCTGCCAGCACTGGGAGTCCAGCTGTCCCTGGAAAAGGCCAGGGACACTCTGCCCTGGCCCACAGTGCGGCCAGCAGGAGAGGTCTGTGCGTCCACTCCTGGCCCTCAGGCCCTCTTACTCAGCAGCTTGAAAAGACAATCTGGTGCTGACGACATAAGTACCCTGAATGCCGGGCGCTGCTGCTGAGCTGAGGCCCTCCCTCTGCTTTCCCACATATTTAAAACCACTCAAAATCCGACAGTCAAATACTTTCTACGGATACGAAATTTGCAGTATGGAATGCTTTCTGGCAGGACAGATTTCCTGAAGACTGCCCCAGGTGTGCAGCGACCCAGGTCTTCCCTCAGCAGCTCTGGGGTCTGAGTGCTCAGCAGAAAGAGGAGCATGTGGACAAGAGCTGGAGCCTGTGGCCACCCAGCTGCCGCCCGGATCTGTCCTGCGTATTAGCTTTCAGAGCTTTCAGGAGACCACAGCACCCCCTGGTCAGATGTCAGGGTGGGAGGTTGTGTTGGATACAGCACTGGGGGTGGGGGAAGCCTGTACAAATGACCAGGGCCTGGGGGTTCAACAGCAGAACCCACCTATGATGCATATTAACAGAAATCTGCTCTTACTGTGGTTGGGGGCTGCAGAGGGCCCTATTCTACTCGCAGGGGCCCTAAATTGGGGAATAACTCTGTTGTTTATTCAGGGACCGCCTTACCCGTCTGCTCAGGCCCACAGCGACTTATGCTTCTTTTGCTTCTACAGCCACTCACAACATTCATTCAACAAACCGAGTACCAGGTTCCAAGCTCCACGCTGGAGAGGCAGTGGTGAACCAGATGTGGTTCCTGCCTCTGATGAACTGTAGTCTAGGGATGATGGCAGTAGACAGACTCTATGGCCCTCCTTTGGCACAGATGCCTCGTTTCTAGTTGTTTTTAGAAGCTCTTATATCAGGAGTTCAAGACATAAGTGGAATTTTAGGAAGAAAGGCTCTGGAACAGAAAGAAACCAAAAGATTTCAGATTAGTGAGCAGGAAGTCTTCATCTGAGCAGCCACTAATGGAAGCTGCTTTGACTAGACAGCCCCGTGGTTGACTCCTACCCTCTTCTGTGCTGCTACAGTGGGGTGCTGATTCTAGACTAACCAGGGAGGGCAGGGCCCAGGCACCAAGATACACGGCTTCCTTTGTTTTCCATCTCTGGACCATATTGTGACTTCCAGTGGCCTCCCCCTGGCTGGTGTGGTTCTCCACTGAGCCCATGACCTACAATGGGGGTGGTTGAGCTGGTTCACTTTGTGCCCCACCCCACCCCAGATGGGCTTCCCTTATGGAGTCTTTGGCAACTTGGCAGGCAGCCCTAAAATCCAGTCCAAGCTCCCCATTTTACTGGAGGGAAACCTGAGGTCCGGAGGGGTTGAGTTTCCCCGATATCACACACCTACTTAATGGCAAACCAGAGAGTGACCTTGCTCCAGTGCTTTGCCAGCTGTGCTCACTCATTCATTCAACAAACGTTCAGAGTGGGTTCTCAGGTGTTAGGCATCACACTGAGCACCAATGACCCAAGGATGGATGAGAAACAGTTTCTGTTTCCAGAGAGCTCAGAGCCTAGTGCAGATGATAAACTGTAAACAGATCGCCATGACACACGATGTAAAGTGATGAGTGCCACCAGCCACAGTGAGGAGAGAGAGTGCTAGGGGAGCCCAGGGAGAGGGCTCAGTCATTCCAGGAGGGCTTCCTGGAAGAGTTGGCATTTGAGCTGGGCCTTGGGGATTGCATGGGATTTGGGTATGGATATGAGGGTGGAGGAAAAGACAGAGCCTGCCTCTGTTTTTGTGTCTTTCTAATTAGACTTTAGGGAGGGAGTCAGATCATTTATTGGCACCTGTTGTGTTCCAGGCACTGGGCTAGGCACTTTCGCACACCATCTTCTTTCATTTTTCCAATATTTCTCCCCAGATTATAGATGAGGCAGCTGAGACTCAGCAGTAACTTAGCCCTGAGTGGAGGCTGCTTCTTTGGTTCCTTCTTCTCTCTTCCCCACAAGGCCTCACGCAGTGCCTTGTGCCCCATGAGGACCAAGTGAATCTGATGATTGAATGGAAACAGAGACAGCGAGATGGGGATGAGGAATCCGCAAAGTCACGGGAAGCAGTCCCCCGTCCTTGGACAACATTTGGCACACAGAGCTGTTTAGGATTTCTATCATCAGAATAAATGTCTTCCTCATGCGTGTGTGCACCCCACCCCCAGGCTGGTCTATTCTTGGCCTAAACGAATACTAACCAGAGCTCTCGTTTGTTTCTAAGCATCTTTGATGTGTTACTTCATTTAACCCTAAGAACAATCATATGGGGTAGGTATTATTATTATCATGCTCACTTCACAGGTGAGAAGTGAGAAGCTTCTCTGAGGCTCAGAGAAGCTACTGATTATACAGCTGCGAATGGCAGAGCCAGCATTTGGACCCAAGTCGTATGTGGCTGCAGAGCCTGAGCATTTAACCTTGTCACTATATTCAGGGGTCCTAAACTCAGTTACCTGCCAGGGCTCGATAGAGAGCGTGAATGGCAGAGGTGAGGCAGTGAGGAGTGGCGGGGACTGCGGTGAACAAGAAGGGCAGCCAACGCCGGCTCCAGCCTGTCGCTAGCCTGCAAGACCCACTGACCTTTCTCAAGTTGGAAATCACACTTTGACTCCCAGTGTGAGAATTAGAAGCTTCTCTGAAGGTGCTGTTTATCTCAGACATCCTTGGTGAAAACGTCCGCCTCTTGTCCCCTCTCCCTCTCATGCGTGCTGGTTTTCTGTGGGTCTCAGAAAGCAGCCTATCCAGACGGGCTGGATTAGCCCCTCCTTTGTGCAGCTTCCCTTCCCTGTGTTCACAGTTCAAGAACGTCACAAGGCGTGGCTCATATGGTGGCGTTCCAGTGATTCAGGGAGACACCTTCTGGACTGATCAACCCTTTCAGAAAAGCACATGGTCATGCAATCCAGGTGTGAACTTTGTCCCTAGGTTGTGGACTCAGATGCCATTCTTGGTGACATCCCTGCATCTTGAGACCTTGGAAGCAACTTGCATCAGGCACCCTGGGCCAGGCCAATAGTGGGAGAGGGGATTTTCCAGCACTTGGGAAAGCTGACCAGGCTGCAGGGGTGACAGAGGGTGTGAGAGTCACTGAGAGCAGCCTGTCAGTCTGATGGGGCCGGGAGAGGGGCGGGAGGGAGGCGGGAGCTGGACCTGCATGTGGGCCGACTCTGGTGTGGGTGGCTGTGATCTGGACATGCCACAGCTCACCAGGGCTCACCCTGGCTTGCCTGGTTCTCCTCCCCTGCGTCACCTCCATTTCTGGCACTGCCTGTGACCTGCATCCCTGAGGGATGGTCGCGGAGTGTGTTTGTGGTCCTTGTGGTTGAGGCTGTGGTGGTTGCCATCTGGGAGTGAATAACCACAGCATTTCAAAGCCAAACGAGACCCAGGAGAAAAATCCTAGGCTCCATCTTTCTCTCATCTGGGGGAAGAAGTGTGACTTGGAACTTTACAAACCCCAATCTTTAAACCGTTCCTCACCAGGCGGATTTGATGGGGTGACAGAAATGAATTAGAAATTAGATCAGGGCTTAGCATTGACATGGGTTTCCAGCCAAGTGGAAATTAAAAAGAGTGTCTCCAGCAGAGTTAATGGTGAAGGTGAGCCTTCCAGCATCCCTTGGCAGAGTGGCCCAACCCACCCGGGTCTCAGAGGGGAATTGATCGAAGGAAACTGCTGATGAGATCAGGGGGTGGAGAGAGGGTGCTGCACCCAGACAGTGGGAAGGAATTAACTTGTCACCAGTTGACACTCACTGATGCGACAGAAAATTCCAGCAACGCAGGGCGGATTTTAATGCCAGGCTGCCCAGTGGTGACATTCACTCCCCACGTCTGCCCTAAGGTGCTTAGACACTGAAGAAAGGAGCATTTTCCCCCATATTGAAACAGATTTCTGGCTAAGTCCTGTGGACTGAGTGTGTCTGCAAGCTTGTCTGTGTTGTCAAATTTCATTTGGCTTAAAAATGAGAACAAACGCAAAGAGTCAAAGAAAACAAAGTTGTTTCCTTGGTGCTCCTGACCAGGGCTGCTCAGGCATGAGGCTGAGATGTCGGCTGCAGTGATTGTATTTTCCCTGAAAAGAACATCAAGGTGGTTTAATCTTTCTGGAGTGAGTTCCCATAGTCACAGGTGCCCCACTGCTGCCCTCTGGACCTCTGTGCTCAACATTCCTATAACACATGAGTCCAGTGTGGAGGTAAAAACAAGTCCCATCCTCCCTCTTGCCAGTTCTTGGGTGCATCCATTATGCCAGGTGCATCCATCGGGGAGGGGTGGAGGGCGGGAGGGAGAGAGACAGAGATGTAGGTAGATGAGTGCGTAGGTGGATGGGTGGATGGACGGGTGAGTGGACGGATGGGTGGATGGGTGGATGGACAGGTGAGTGAATAGACAAGTGAGTAGATGGATGGGTGGATGGATGGATGGATGGGTGGATGGACAGGTGAGTGGATGGAGGGGTGGATGGACAGGTGAGTGGATGGGTGGGTAGATGGATGGAGAGCTGAGTGGATGGATGGATGGGTGGGGTGGGTGCATTGGGGTACATGGATGGATGTATTTAATCTTTTCCATTACATGACTGAGGTATTTTATACCCATTTTAGAGATGAAGGAACTGAGGGGCAGAGGAGGTAGGGAGTCACCAAAGTTCTCACTGGAGGATGGTGGCAGATCTGGGCCTTGAACCCACATTTCCCAGCTCCCAGTTCCATGTGTCCTCTTCTCCTTTTTCTCCTTTCTCGTATTGCCCACTGGGCTTTTTTGTTTATTTTTAACTGCCTGCCTTGTACCTAGAGACAGAAGCACATGGGCTTGGACCAACTGCTTATACTAATAGGTGGCCAGAAGGAGACCCGTGTTTTTCATTCAACAAGTATTTATTGATCACTGTGTGGGCAGAATTAAGATGGAGTTCCCGGACTCCTGGCCATGGTGTCCACTCACTTCTTCCAGTTATTCAGTCAAATACTAATCTGGGTACTGTCGTGAAGGGACTTTACTGATGTAATTAAGATCCCCAGTCAGTTGGGTGGGCCTGACATGAGCCCTTTAAAAGCAGAGTTTCCTCTGGCTGGTCACAGCAGAGGAAGTCACAGAGATGAGCTTGTGGGCTGACAGAAAGCCGACCTCCATACTGTGAACTGCCTGGGGGGCCATATGGCAGGGGACTGCGGGGGAGTCTCATTGCTGAGAGTGGCCCCAGCTGCCAGCTAGCAGGAAAACTGGGGCTTCGGTCCCATAACTGCAAGGAAATGGATTTTGCAGACAACCGGGATGGCTGGAAGAGGACCCTGAGGCCCAGATGAGAGTTACAGCGCTGGCCAGCACCTGATTTCCACCCAGGGAAACCCTGCGCAGAGGGTCCAGCCACACCCTACCTGGACTTAGGACCTACAGAAGCTGTGCGATATAAATTCGTGTTGTTTTAAGCTGCTCAGTCTGTGGTATTCTGCTATGCAGCAATAGAAAACTAATACAGTCCCCTACGATGTGCTGGCCACTGTGCTGATCACTGGGAATACGAGACTGCTGTGGTCCCTGCCCTCCTGGAGCTCAGCGCCTGGTGTGGAAATAGACAGGAAACAAACCAGATAATTACGGTGTGATAAATGCCGTAAAACATATACATAGGATGATACAAAATAAATCAAATGTGGGAGGGGTCATGCATCAGTTAGATGATTAGAGATAGCCCCTCTGAGCTGAGCACTAAAGGATGAGAAGGAGTCAGCCACGTGAAGAGCCATGGAAAAGTGCTACAGGCGGAGGGAACAGCACATACAAAGACCCTGAAGTGGGAGAGAGCCTGACATAGTCTCAGAGTCACAGGAAGGCAAATGTGGCTGGAGGGTGGTAAGAAAGGGGGAGGATGGCTTGAAATTATGTTGCAAAATTTGGCAGGGGCCCTGTCACGTAGGACCTTGTAGAATGCTACTCTCAGGGCAACGGGCAACATTGGTGAGTTTTAAACGGGGGAGAGGTATGACCTGTTGATAGTTTTGGAAGAGCAATCTGGCTAGTCTCTAGTGAAGTGTTTGGATACGGGTAAGAATGGAAGCAGTGGAATCATTTGGGGAGCTATTGCAGTACTTCAGGCAAGAAATCATGGTGGTATAGGGGCCGGCCCAGTGGCGCAGCAGTTAAATTCGCACGTTCTGCTTTGGCGGCCCGGGTTCGCTGGTTCGGATCCTGGGGGCAGACATGGCACCGCTTGATAAGCCATGCTGTGGCAGCATCCCACATATAAAGTAGAGGTAGATGGGCACGGATGTTAGCTCAGGGCCAGTCTTCCTCAGCGAAAAGAGGAGGATTGGCAGCAGATGTTAGCTCAGGGCTAATCTTCCTCAAAAAAAAAAAAAAGAAAAAGAAAAAGAAATCATGGTGGTTTGGACTATGGTGGCTGGAAAGAGAGAGGCGTTTGGATTTGAAATATATTTGGATTTTCTGGTGATTGGATGTAGGGGGTGAAGGGAAGGAGAGAATCGAAGATGAAGTTCAGGTGTCTGGCTTGGGCCATGGGGTGAATGATGGTGCCATTTGCTGAGATGGGAGGGACAGGGTTGCGAGGAGAACAGGTCTGGGGAGTAAGGTTAGAGTTCAGTTTTGGATGTGCTGAATGCGAGATGCCCATGAGACATCTGAGGGAAGGTCTTAAGTAGACATTTGGACAGATAGGCACTGCTGAGCACAGGATGGGCACAGGGGTGGTGCCAGGCTCAGGGAGGAGGTCAGGACCAGCTGACCTGGCTTGGTGGCAGAGCTGGCTCTATGATCGTTCCCTTGAAGGGTGGCAAAATGCCCACGTCTACACAGCAAGACTTCGAAGAACCAGGGCCTGGACCTCTGAAGTGCTCATGCTTCCGGGACCCCCCTACCCCAAGCCGAGCCCTAGGCATAGCTGCCCACCAGAGTGGGGCATTCTGGGATGGAGCTGCCCTGGTGTGAGGCTAACATCTGAGCAAGTTACTTTGATTGTTCTGGGCCAGTAGTAAGGTGCATTAAACACCAAATTATATAAACCTGAAATTGCAGTCTAATGTTGTTAAGGGGCCTGAGGGAACCCGAGAAGAATGAGCGTGAACAAGGAATCGTCTGTAGGATGATCACATCTCTGATTAAAATCACCTCCCAGGATCAAATGCCCCTAGAGAAAGTGGAGAGTGCCTCCGAATCCTAATGGGGCGTCCACAGCTCTGGGAGGATGTCTGGTGGGGCTGCGGCTTCCTTCTCCAGGGCTGCTCAGTGCAGGAGGAGCTGGTGTGGAAAGAGTTCCCACAGGGACCTGACGCTGGGCTCAGGGATGTAGCGCAAGCTACAGAGGGCTTAAGCCGCAAACGGCTGGTCTAGCCCCAGCTTCTCCAGCTTTGCGTTGTACAGACTGTTCCTCCAGGAGCTGACTCTGAGCCACAAATTCAACAGTAAGTAGTTTATTTAGGAAGTTCAATATATACCAGGAGTGGGAAGAGTTAAGACAAGGAAGGGAGGCCCGAATAGGAGACTTATGAGGTCAGGCACCACTGCGGGCAGGTGAAGCTTCATCCCACAGGGAACTCTGGGAAATGGTGTAAAACACGTGGCTCACACTGATCATCCCTGAGAAGTAAGGGAGCCAGGGTATTTACGTACCACCTCCCTTTAGTCATTGGTCCTAGGCTGTTCTCAGGGGGTGTTACTGTCTAGCACCTCAGCCCTCCATGTGCTGGAGCAGAGCAGTCTTCTGTGGCTTTGAATAAAGCCCTCGGGCAAATGTTCTGGCAGTTAGATGTGGTGGTGGAGAGAGCAGCACTTGGAAAGGATGAGGCTCCAAGGGTATGGGTGGAGCATCCACAGCTTCTGCCACATGGGCCATGAAGCATATGTTTTGGATACTTTGAAAAACTGCCTTTCTAAAAGCCTTGTGATGTTGGCTTTGTCTGAATCTTCATAGGCCAAGCTGCAAGGCATGCTGGAACATTTGGAGCAGGGTAAAGCTACCATCCAGGTCAAGCAAGACTAGGGTTCAAGCACCTGCTGCCCCGTGAGGCCGACCTGCTGTCCACAGGCAGATCCCACAGTGCCTTGAGACCTGGGCTCCATTTCATCGTGTGCCTCTGTCCAGCGGGTCCGTCTGATGGACAGAGCACCTGCAGGAGGCTGGCCTGGGGGTTCTATAGACTGACTCAGGCTGGGGGAGGGATCAGAGCCACAGCTTCAGCAGTTTTGAAGCACAGTCCTAGCCAGGTCTAGGAGGACAAGGGTAAGGTGCAGTCTCTGGGAAAAACTTTGGCCAAGTCTAGGAGGGGTCAGGCTCTGGCCAAGAAGGGTCTCGGGTCAGTTCCAAGAATGTGAACCGGAAAACTGAGGCAGAACCACACTCGTAAGGTCTGGGCGTGCTTCGGGGAGTGGGAAGGAAGCCACAGCTTGACTGGCAACAGGTGTGGAGGGCCCTCCTTGGCACCCCAGATACCAGGCTGGAGCCTTGGTCAGAGCTATGGACACTGTTGGTGTCCCACCCACGTCCCATTTACGGGCAGTCCCCCATCCCCCGGGTGCTGTGAGTGTTGGCGGCCAGCAGCTCAGAGCTGCGCCCTCCTCCTTGAAATGCCTGCTCTGCTCTGAGCTGCCTCGCCCAGAGTTGCCTGGGAGATTGCGCCCCTCCTCTGGGGATGGCCCAGCACTCGGGTCTGGTTGATCTGGGTGTCTAAAAACCTACCCCTTGCCTCGAGATGGGGTCACGCTGAGGGCCGCTCGCTCTCCAGAGCTGCTGTGAGAGCAGACTGAGTCTTCACGCAGCTTCTTCCCTGCCCTGCCTCCCTCACCCCTTACAGCAATTACTCAAGAGCCTGCCCTCAGTCCACCACTTACTCCAGAACCCCAGCTCAGGCTCTGCTTTTAAGGAGCCTGATCTAAGTCTGCCAGGTGTGTGCGATGCGGCAGCAGTACCCGGCTGAGTGGTAGGAAGTTTGCTGGAGAGGGGCGACCAGCCCTGGGACTAAGGGACTTCCCGTGCTAAACCTGACCTTGGTGAGCAAACCAGGATGGTGGGTCCCCCGCTGTATCGGTGTCTCAGCTAGAGGGAACTGAGTTCCCCATGTGAGCCCAGGGCTGTGCTAGACCCAGTGGGGACTAAAGAGAAACACGAAAACGTGTCTTCCGTGAAATTCAATAAGCGGGGGTTTATTTCTATAAGCCTATCTCTCTGTGTGAGATCTCACTTCTAATATAGTCAAGTCACTCCCTGTGGGTAGACATCAGACAAAAAAGAAGAAGGAGTGGAAGTTGGGACAAGGAAAAGGGAGATAAGGCAAATGACAGAATGGGTGAAGAGGTTTGGCAACATGACCTTGGGAGAAATGAAGGAAACTGAGGCAAAAAAAAAAAAAAAATCCCAGGCCCTCAACCACACTCGGGCTTGCTGGGAGGAATAGACAGAGCCTCCCAGAGGGTCTGCCATTTCCAACGTGTCCTGGCAGGACGCTGTCGTGTAGGGAATGGCTGCGTGACTCCTGTGTATATTGCCGGGGGGGAAGCTTGAGAAATACTGTCTAGTGGTGGCACACAGCCAGGGCCGGATGAGGGTCCCTCAGCCCTTCACCTCTCTTCACCTGCATTTGTAGAGCAATGGTGAGACAGGAGGCAGGAGCCCCCAGCTCTGAGCCATAAAATTAGACAGATAGCAATCGTTTGAGTGGAAGTCCAGATGTGGGGGAAACGCTGAGCAGTGTGCATGCTCTCCACAGCAAAGCAGAGCAAACTTTCATGCGTGTCATTGAAAACTGCAGGGGAGAGAAATCGGGGAGAAGTTTTAGCGAACAAAGGATGGTAAATGAAAATTAATTATACAGTGCCAGTGATTGCTCGTTTCACATATGCAGAAATACCACTGATGGTCTCTTTATTTCATTCGTGGTCTTGATCACTCCAGTGTAATGGAGGTAAGAACGTGAGGCAGGGCTTTCATAGGTTCCTCCATCCTTCTGTTTTCCATGTGGATCTTCACTCCCCTGCCTACAGGATTGGATGGTAGGGTCCCGGCAGGAAGCAGGTGGCACTCTCAAATGGATAATTCCAGGAGAGTTTAATAATAGAGACTATTTAGAAAGGTGTGACAGGGTGTCGGGAAGCCACAGGGTACTGCAAGAGCTTGGGATCCCTCCCACCCCAGACCCGAGGAGCAGAGGACATGCAGGAACCGGAACCATGTGAGGCTGACGGGCCCCTGACAGGAGCCACCATTTGGTGACTGAGGGGACCCCACAGGGAGTGCTGGAGAAAAAACCCTTTCCCTCTGATGTCCCCCGTCAGGGTGCAGAAACCCACTGATGCCTTCTCCACAGGTCGGCCTCCCGGGGCCCAGAGAGGGCAGAGAGCGGGGAATGGTGGAGGATGCCCTGCGCCCTGCGCCTCGTCCCAGCTAACAGCGCGTCAGGATGCAGCCCTCGCAATGCAGGGCGGCTTAGGGTTTAGCTTCTCATGGCTCCGCTGGCATTGAAGGGTGCGGTGTGTGCTTGTCTGTGTGTGTTTGTCTCTGTTTGCCCGAGGGATAGAGAGGACCTCAGAGAAAGAAAGAGCCAATACTCCTCAGACGTCAGCCCCCGAGACTAACAGAGCAGGGGCGTCAGGACTTAGTCTAGTCCCCTCATTTTCCAGATGAGAAACTGAGGCTCGGAGAGGGGAAGTGCCTTGTTCAAGGTCACACAGTGATTCAGGGACAAAGCTAGAAGCTAGGTCAGCACGGAATAAAAAGCTGGGTGTGGTGAGGTGGCTTTAGGAAGGGCTGAGATCCGAGATTCCTGCGTGGAGCTGCCTCTGGCGACAGGGAGAACGCAGAGCTGGGCTTGGGGTGGGCAAAGAAGGAGAGGGGGACTCTCTGGGGACAGTATCTACCCATGGAGCCTCACTCTGGGGGCCTAGGGTCCCCTAGAGGACCTTGTCAAGCACATAAAGGCCACTCAAGGTAGAGATGGAGAGCTGACGAGGCCCAGGACGGCGGTCAGGTAGTGTCCTGAGCCTTTTCCAGGCCTTGTCCTTTAGCAAGACCAGACTATGTAGAAAGCAGGGCCTGCTCTGACCCGGTGACCTGCTGAGCCTGCCCTTGGGGAGGGCAGGGGTTACAGACTGCCTTTGCAGAGCCCGAGCTCCAGGAACCTGGAGATTGACTGAGCCTCTTCCCAGGAGGCGAGGCTGTGACCCCGGAGCTGGGAGCTCGGGAGAAGGGCATTCTGGCTCCTCCTTTAAGCCGACACTGGGAGAGGAGAGCAGGAGCCAGGGAGCTGCCAGCCTTGCTCCCGTGCCTCAGCAGAGGAGTGAGGTCTGTGGGTAGCATTAGGAAGAAAATGCTGGTTTCACCTTCAGCCTGTGGTGCCAGGGCTGTTTCTAATCAAAGACATCTTCCCCCTAAAATCCAGTTGACACCTCTGTGCCTCACCACCAGGTCAAAAATGGCAGACTTGGTGATTAGGATGCGTATTTGTTTGTAGGACATTGCCGTTTTGCCCATGTGAAGCCTGATCATCTGGGTTCATGTGTTGGCTTTGAGAACAGTCTGGGAATCCAGCTTGTAATGGACCCAAATCAGATGGATCCTTCACAGAGCACTGCTCTGAGCCAGGCACTGTCACTTGCTGGTTAGATATACCCAGCCCTTGTCCTCAAGGAACTCATGGTCACCGGGCAGGGATGGGGCTCGAGGAGCCATGTGAATGGATTTCGGCCCATTAGGGACTGTTAGCACATCAGATCAGTGCTAGAACATAGCCAAACTAGACCTCCTCCCTCGTGCCCGGGATGTGTGGATGGTGCCTCACCAGCCACCTAGAAAGCGTGTGAGGGGATGGGCTCTTTCGTTTATTCAAGAAAAGTTTGTTTAACTGGGAGAGTAGGAATCATAATGGGTGACCCCAAAGAGATAGCAGCTCTCAGAAGGAGAGTCTGACTTAGTGTACTTATGCCTCCTCTTGTCTGGAGCACCTCCTTCCAGAGCCTTCTCTATATAGGTCGTGGGTGCTCTATGATCTATCCATTGAGGGGAACTTTCCTCTATGGCTCCTGATAGATACATACTTTTTGGTTCTTTGTCTGGTTCTCTGAGTCCTTTATTATATTTTCTCTGGCCAGCTAGGTTGTAAACTGGAGGACTGTGTCTTAGACACAGTGTCTCCCACAGGACATCCAGGACACACTTGTTCACATTGTGAATGGTTGAGGGTGGGGCCTCCCTCAATGCATCTAATGGGCAATTGGGAGTTCTTTCCTGACCTTCTTCTCTCTTCTCTGAGCCAACTATGGCTTCCAACTCTTCACGCATGCTGCCCACATTCCTGGGGACTCGGTCCCTTTTCCTTTAGCCTAGTAAACCTTGTTTGGACCTGTTCCTTCTTCCACTTTGCCCTCCTTTTAGGTTTGCAAAGTCCTGTGGCCAAATAAAGCTATGCGCTTCCCTCGTCCCGCAGTGTCCTCTGACTGTCTGGATAACAGCGGTCACCCGCAATGTGTCCTCTTCTGTCCCATAAATCATCTTGCAGCATTGGCTGGCTACATCTTGCAGCTGACTTTGAGAAAGCTCCGCAGTACTATTTCTGAATAATAATAAATGGAGCTGAAACTCAGTGGCCTTTTCTATTTATCTCCAGCTCTGCAGAGCAGAGATGTGTGTGCTGAAGGGACGCAGGCTATGTCTCATGAGGGGTGCCTCTCTCAGGGGAAGGCGGCTTCCCTAATTGCCTCTTCATCGCAGAGGTTGCCTGGTCTGTTTCCTCAAGGGACAATTTGCTGAGCTGAGTGGATGGTGCTTTCAGCTCTTCAGCTCCAACCCCTTGCCTGGTCCATCAGAAAATCACACAAAGAGGAGATGACTGCTGGCTGGATGCCAGCCCTTATAGCCATCCCCTGCAGTCCACAGCCAGTCCCACAACCGCCATCCTCCGGCACCCCTTCGTTTTACAGCCTTGGCCCACGCACCTTGTCCCAGCTCATTGCATGTGTAGAATCCCAACCTGTGCCCAGTTCTCGGATTTGGGAACCTGTTGGTTCACATCCATGTAGGCTCAGCACCTTGGCAGTGAGCTTGCTTTCCACCTTGACCCTGATTAGGAGTTATTCTCCAGTGATGCTGTTGGAGGCTGTCCTAGGTAAGGCCCCTCCTGATCCAACCCGGCCCTGGGACCCTCACCTGGACACAAATCCCCCATGGAAAATACCCCTCCTCAGTTCACCCTCCAGGGAAGGACCTGAAGACCCACACCCATGGGGACAGGGTCCTGGGCTTTCCAAAAGGACACGATGGGGACACCGCTGGCTGAGAGGATGACCCTGGACTGGGTTTGAGGACTCTTGTGTCCTTTCTCTTCTGCTGGCTTTTGTCTTGGGTGTCCTCTATGAATTCTGATTTTCATCTTTGTTTTGATGGCCTTCATTCTAAGAAGATGGCTTTGGCATGTTCTGAAATTATTCTGGTATCCTGCCTTCACTTTTTTGACGTTTTAACCCTATGGCCCCTCATGTTCAATTGCACCTTGATTGCACAACAGTGGCACCTGGCACCGCCCTGTCCTTTCAACGTGGTTGAAATAGCATATAAATATTGGGCCATTTCTGTGAGTGACTTTGGAGGTAGAAATGGGACTGGAAGTGCCAGTGTTTTGTAACATTTACCAGCTCTTTACATACTTAGTATAAAAAGTTAATGGGGTTGGCCTGGTGGCGTAGCAGTTAAGTTTGTGCGCTCCGCTTTGGCAGCCCAGGGTTCGCAGGTTTGGATCCTGGGCGCAGACCTATGCAGCACTTATCAAGCCATGCTGGGGCAGGTGTCCCACATATAAAGTAGAGGAAGATAGGCACAGATGTTAGCTCAGGGCCAGTCTTCCTCAGCAAAAAGAGGAAGACTGGCAGTGGATGTTAGTTTAGGGCTAATCTTTCTCACCCAAAAAAAAAAAAAGTTAGCCCTATGGAGATGGAATATTTCAACCTTTACTTGCAATTTGGTAGTTATCGTCAGATATAGCATGGAAAACCAGAAAAGGTACAATAAATCACTGAGCCCAGTCATTATGATAGACTCTTACATTGTGGCAGCTGCAGACATCATGATGGTTATCCTCCTACTTAATGAACGAGGGTTTTTTACAACAAATCTAGCAGCTGCTAATCCAGCCTGGATGTGTGGCCCGTAGCAGGTACTCAGTAAGTAGTGGCTATTCTTTTAAAATTCTGTGACCTATCTCTTTCTCTAATGGATTATTAAAATGACCACATAAGTTGCACAGTTATTCACAACGAGAAAGTCACGATAGAGCGACATATTATGGGGAAATGTTTAGCCATTCGTGGCTCATTGGGACTTTCAAGTCTCTCTAATAGAAATCTCTATCGGATGAAACACTAGGCTTCTGGTCTGGCAGGACCGTTGGTGCCCTGCTCATTATAAAGCACCACACTGAAGGAGCGAAAAATCAGGTTAGGACTAGTGCATCAGTAAAGCTGCCTGCAAAGAGAAAGACAGATATGCAGGAGTCCAAGCCATAGGATGAAGGAGGCACACCCACTTAGGTGAAAGTCATATTTCTTTCTTGTCAAATAGAACTCGTATCCATCAATACTTGATTCATCTTGACTTTTTACACTCTCGAGAAATGTTCACTTTCTCTCCCCTCTCTGATAACGCCTAGGCATTGAAAAGACATTTTCCAGCTCATAGATTGGGTGAAAGGAGCCCTCGGAGGGCTTCCACTTGTGATCTGCATTCATTGCTTCTCTCTAATTTTCCTAAGGAGGAAACATTGTCCTTTCCTGTCCTGCAGGCCTCGGAGACTTGACCCCTAACAAGGAGCCCTCTTGCTTCCCTGTGGTTCTCTCTGCTCTAAATCCTAAAGCCACGCTATCTGGCTGGGGGAGGAAGAACCCCAAACTAAGGCATCGTGTGTGCAAGTCCTCCAGCCCCTGGACAGTGTAAACCCGCCTTTCCCTCGTGACCTGCACCTCGTCCTTCCAAGGTCAAGCCATTTCAAATGCACTTTGAAAAAGATTTACTTAACTGGTCTCTGCTGAGGAGAGAACCATAGTCTTAGTTTTATCTTAAGAACAACTTAAATACAATTGGAACAAAAGCAAATGATTTTTAAACAAGGATGCAGTGATTTCCTCCCATCTGTTTAGCCTAGAAACTAAAATAAAGGAAGGGAAGAGAGGAAGAGATGGTCCCCGATATCCACCTTGCACATGCCTCTTCCCATCACCCAGCACAGAGGATGCAGACGTACGAGTGACGGCCGGTGCCTGCAGCCAGTCCCCTGACTGATGACACAAAGACAACAAGGAACCAAGTCAGGCTTTTTCTTGTCCAAACTTCTCTAAGAGATAAGAAGATGTCTGGGCTACATGAAGTGTGCCGACGTGGGGAGCTGGGGCAGGAAGGAGAAACAGCACCTCAAAGCCGTTTTCTGGAGTAGAGTCCGTTCCCTGGTTACAGGTGGGACTCCTTCCATCCTCTGCCCTCTGAAACAGGCCTCGGGCTGGGAGCAGAGGCAGGGGCTGCTGAGGGCTGGGTTAGATGTGGCTGCGGCACGTTCCAGTTGAGGCTGGGAAGGTGGTGAAGTTATGGCTGGTGGAGTCACCAGGGTGTGGTCAGGCTCTGGGGGGGGCGGGGTTTGGGGGTGGGGCGGTGGTTGAAGTCAAGGGGAGATCAAGGTGAGGATGAGGTCAGAGTCAGGTTGAGATTAGAGATGAGATAAGGCAGAGCCACGCTGGAAGGAGAATATGGTTGTGGGGAGCAGAGTTTGAGAATAACTGGGTTGGGTTTGGCCGTGGTTCCATAACGTCACACTCTCCTTGAGTCTCTAACACCAAATGTTCAGCCCACTCAGGGCCCAGGGCTCATGCCAACCTTTGAGTGTTTGCTCCTGCTCCTGTCCCTCCTCCCTTCCCATCTTTCACGGGCATCAGCTTTTCCCCTAGGGAGGGCACAAGAGTAAAAGCAGCTGACTTGAATCCAGCTAATATAGCCAGTTGTCTTGCCCATCTGCAGATGGATGATGCGGGGGAGGCACAGGCACTGAGGCTCAGGGTTCCCCTGGGGCATCCAGTGATCGATGCCATCCCCATTTCCTGGAGCAGAGATAATTGGCTCCGTGTTGTGCATGTAGGCACTCCTCTTGACACTCACTCCTTTCCAGAAGAAAAAAAACCATCTTGTGGGGAGCCCATGAGAAATGGGAGCACTCTCCTCCTGCTGCCAGGCAAGTGGCAGGATGTTAGCTGATCATTTGCCCGGCATCACTGGGCCCAGGTTCCTTGTAACAGCCAGGCTGCCTGGAAGTGACTGAATGTCGTTTCCTGGATCCTGCCTGCTGCACACAGCTCCCTGGAAGCAGGGGCCAGGAGTCAGGGGCAGAAGTCCCCTGCCCTTCTGGTGGGGAGGAGGCAGAGCTGCTGACAGCCAGGTGGGCTTCTCTCTCCACCATCCACAGCAAGTGGAGTGAAGGAAAATGAGCAGCCCCACCGTCTTCAGCAGCACGAGAGCGTTGTGCCCGTCAGACCACAGACCATCAGCACGCTCTCCTGCACCTGGCCAGGGCGAGGGCAGGCACAGCAGTCAGCAGAGTCCACGGCACAGCTGAGAAATTCCCACAGGCATCACTCAGAGTGAGGCAGGGCTGCTGGCCGCTGGACGAGCTGTCTACCCCAGATGCTGGATCAAAGCCTTTCTCCACCTTGGCAGAAGGCAGGGGAGGAGGAGGCATAGCCCTGGATTAAGACTCCAGATAGGGACTTCCAGGAGGAGGAGTTCCAGGAGGAGGAAAATGTGATCTGACCTCTCAGAGACAAGGTGGGACACAGGAGGGCAGTTGAAAGACTCCATAGTATTGAACTTCCAGAAGGGAAAACCCAGAATGTCTCAAGCACCTTCACAAACCAGAAGGGCTGGCTTGTAGCAGAGCTCACCAGGGCACAACTTGGGACTAGTGAGTAGAAGTGACTGCAAGGTAGATTTCTTCCCTGCTTAAGGAAGCACCTTCTCTCAGCCAGAACCATTGAACAGGAGAATGTTGCTTTGTGAGCTACTGAGTTCCCCGTAACAGGAGACAATCAAGCAAAGCAGGAACTACATATCAGAAATATGGTGTCCAGGATTCATGCAGTGGTGAAGGATTGGGTAAGCTGACTATTGAAGGCCCTTCTTGTGGGAAGGAGAAGGATGTCTCAAGTTCAAAGTCAAGTGCTTGATTACAGGTACTACTTGGCTTTCTGCAAACGTCTCCACTGTCCAGGCCCCTGCTTCTGGCCCTGTTGTCTTCTCCACACCATGTTTGAGCATTATCATCCCTTCGGTCCTAAGAAGAGCATGATTCTTTCTCAATGACCTGGTTCTGAGGATCACTTTCCTCAGGGGAAAGCCTAGGGCAGGAAAGAGAGAAGCACCCACCTTTGGCTTTACTAACTCCAAAGAGAGACAAGCATTGCACCATCCCCAGGGCCCAAGGGGACACCTGAGGCTCCTTGTCAGATGCCAGCGGCGCTGCAAGAAGCCTTCACGTCTTCCTGTTCCCCTCCTGCAGCCTCTGTTCCTTCCTGCAGCTGCAAGACAGGTGCATCAGGAAGTCACACTGCAGGCTCGGAAAAGGGCTGAGACTTAGTTCCCCAAAGGGTTTTTGGGATGCTGGCCCTATGCATGAGAGGAGGACCTAGGCCCCGAGAGAATGCCGTGTGAAATCCTTCTCAGCAAGAGCGGTGGCTTGTGTCCTCGATCTCACGAAGCTCCATGCACCGCGCAGAGGCCCATGGGCACCTTGACAAAAGGAGCTCATTATTTGCTTTCCGTTGCTGCGAAGTTCTGCTCAGCGTGGCAGCTGTTGGGAGGACCTGCCTGCCGTCACAGCCTGCTTCAGTAAAATACAAGTGGTTTATGATTCCAGACAAACTGTCATCACGGATTAAAACATGTCTACGCCCCCAATGACAATAGTTATTTTTCTCTGAGAATATTGAATGTGTTGCTTGCATTTCATAGACAAGGCAGAAAGAAATCTAATTCCACTGGGCCGGATCATTTAAAGGCAATCTACGTTCTATAAACACACTGAAGAGCCACATTCCCAAGGTGACAGAAAATAAACCACGATTGCGTGATTCTTCTGTTTCCTTATTATTTGCTCTCCAGCCTTTCAGCCTCATTCTTCTTTACATGGAGAATTCTGTGCCCGCCACCCGCGATTATTTCTAATTTACTGTCTGTAAGCCCACTTCATACCTTCTGGCTTTGGGACGTGCTGTTCTGCTGGAAGGATATTCTCGCTTTTATCCACCTGGCAAACTTCTCTTCATCCCTCCAAGCCCAGCTGAGATGCCACCTCTTCTGTGAAGTCCTCCTTGTTCTCACCAAGCGTTCGTTGTTGGGAGTTCCCTGAGCTATTGGTGCTTGCTCTCTTGTAGCACTCACCATTTAGAATGGAGCCCATTTACCTGTTGTCGTAGCTGTCTCCCATTGGGTGGGACCTCCTGAGCCAGGGATTGTGTCTCTTCAGTGCTGAGGACAGTGCCCGGCATACAGCAGGTTCCAATAAAAGTTTGCCTAATGTGCTTTTTCTATTGTATGCAAAGCAACCTGGCCTCCCTCTTGTTCACTACTTTAAATGGGGATATTAAACATGGAAAAGTGAAATGTTTGACCAAAATAACAGAAGGGGCTATTCCCAATAGAGGGACCCAGAAGATGTTCCTAGAAGATGTGTTTTATGCCCAGAATGTCAAAGAGGAGCCCGGAGTGGTCCCCCCTCAGCCTCCTCCTGCATCACAAGAGGCAGCACAGTGGGACTGGGGCCGGAGCCTTTAGAGCTGGGCACTGGGAGCAGGTCAGCTGGCCCGTGCCCCCCAGCACCCAGCCCTCAGGGAGCTCATCGGAGCTGACGCCACTCAATAGCCTAAATCCTCACTTTCTTCCCCTGCAAACGCATGAAGGATTGCGTTTATTTGCCACATTTGAGAGGCTGGCCTGAATTTGTGTGTTTATTTATTCGTTTCTCATTTAGGAAAAGAGATACATTTTCTGTACTCTGAGCTCCCAGGCCCTGAATCTCTGAGGTCGTGCACATCACAATTTCTGGATTTTCTTCTGGGTTGCAAAGGATCCAGAAGTGCCCTTTTCCCTGACTGTAGGGCTTTGGAGACCCACAGTGGGTCAGATAGAGATCCTTTTAGAGAGCCAGACCAGTCTGCCCTACTGCTTACTTCCCACAAACTTAATTTCAGCAATTTAAGGGTTTGAGTGTCCGTGGGTGTGTTTGTTAAACTGGCTCCATGGAGGAATATGGACAGCTCTCCAATCCTGCCAATGGTCCCTTGAGTGTTTTGATAGACGCAGTAGAAAGAACTCATCTGACGTGGGTGAGCTTCACGCAGCCCCCTCCTAGAGATAGGAGTGAGCTGTTCCTTCTTCTTTTCGGAAAGCCCGTCCAGATCACATTCTCTGTGCTGGGTTCGGTGCTCAGCCCTGGAGCTATAACTGAGCAACCTGTGGGCACGGCCCGCAAGGAGCTTACTGTCTAGTGGGCGGGATGGACTCTCGGAAACACTGGGGCTCCAGCAGAAGGGCATCCAGCCAAGTCTTTAGGGGCTCAGCAAGGCTTCACAGACGAAGGGAGGACTTTCTGAGACTTGAAATTAGAGTCAGACAAGGAAGATGTGAAGAAGGAGCTTAAGTGTACTGGGAAAACTTGAAGTGGTCTGAAAGCTTTGGTTTGCAGGAATTCTGGGGCCCTCCTGATCGTCTCCAAGACAGGCGTGTCTGCCTTCTCACTTGCCCCTGCCCACTTCTAGTCTGTGTCTTTCTGTCTCCCAGAACACACACCTTCGCTGGAAGAATCTTGCCAAGGGAAAGCTCTGATCACATTATGTTGCCGCTCAAAACTGTTCCATAGCTCCCTATTACGTAACAGCTTAAAGCCAGGTGGCTCAGCTGGCCTTTTGTGTCCCCTCTGGCCTCAGCTACTACTGCCCTCCTGTGTCCTGAATCCCAGGACAGGCACAGGACTGTGTCCCTGCCCCAGCCTGCCTTCAGCCGTTAGAGTGGGGTGCTTAGCTCCTCTCCAGGCACTAGAACCAGTTCTGTTCTGAGTTTGGGGAAGTTTAAAGCTCTTTAGATGGATAACTCAGTGGTGTTCACTCACGGTACAGTCCACTAGACAGGGGCCAGCAGGAAATGGAACAAGCTGGACACCTTTTCCATGACCATCCAGCCAATGTAAGTCAAGTCAGGATTCGCCTGGTAGCAGCACAGATTTTCCAGGTGACATCAAAGCCAGGAGTGAGAAACGTATTTAAAAATAGAAATGGGATCCAAGGCTGAATTCTGAGGACTCTCCCTGGGTACCAATTACAGTGAGTCCCCAGTCGGCTTCTAGGTACCCATCTCCATCAGCCTCAGCCAGACTCTTTCCCTTTCCCCCCTCCCCAATGTATCTTAATGGAGCAAGGCTCTGGGATAAGTTGGAGGATGGCAGTGGCAAGTGATTCCAGCTCGTTTGTTGGCTGCTGGCCTTTGTAAGTGAGTTCTTGCTTTTCTCTTGTGACCAAGCCCCTGGGCCCCGGACCAGGTAGATGGGCCATGCTCCCCACTGGAGAGTCCTCTGTTTGAGTTTTCAACTGTTGCTGGCTGTCAACCTCCAGGGCTGGAATCCATGCCGTACTTACCCTAGGTACTGCCTGCAGGCCTCAGCTGTGCCTCCCTGATACCACAAGCTGGGACTCCCAGACCTTCGCGTGCTGCCAGGCTCCCCTGAGGCTGCATGAGTCTGGTCCGTCTTCTTCTTCCTCTCTGCTTCTGGGACATTTCCCACCCAGCTATCCAAAGCCAACGGGCAGACTGACCTCAACTTCTATCCCTTCCCATATGAGCTGCCTCAGGACCTGCACATACGTTTGGCTCCCTCCTCCTGTCTTGTGCACTTGAGTTTGGGGCACAGGTACACAGCTTCCAATTTTGTCTGTCAAACTCCATCATGTTAGATTTGACTCATCATTCCCTCTTGTTAAAGTTCTTTTGGATCTACCACCATTCCCCCACCGTCTTATCAATCACAAATTTTGATGAGCATACCTTCTCTGTCTTTATCTAAGCCATCAAGAAAAAATATATCTAGGATGGAACCAAGGACGGAGCTTTTCGCCTGCTGCTAGAAACCCCTTTCGTGTTGATACTGAGCCATAGGTCAATCCCTTTGGACATAGTCATTCAATTAGTGACTATTTCACTTAATTATATAAACATCTAGTCCAAATTTTTCAAGCATCCAGTCCAGATATTTCAAAATGGTAGCTTTCTGGCAAATGTTTTATTTGGTCTATGCCGTATTTTAAAAAATTTGAACTCGTATTAAAAATCAGGAGATTTCTCAACAAAATATCCAGATTTCTGCTTCTCTTGAAAAATACTTAGAAACAATCAACTGGATTTGGGGGGCAGATGTCTTTGTTAGAGAGGACATGCACTCTCTCGTTTGCTGCAATGAGATGGCTCTGATTACTTCGCTCATTTACATTTTGAGTTTTAACCTTCCTAAAGGATATGAAGGGAGACTTTGTCTAATGATCTTTGTGTTAGTTAACTATTGCTGTGTAACCAATTACCCATCTCAGCAGGTTAAAACAATAAACGTTTATTTTCACACACAATCTTTGAGGGTCGGGAATCCGGGTGTGTCTTAGCTGGGTGGTTCTGGATCAGAGGCTGTAATCAAGATGTTGGCTGGGCTGCAGTCATCTGAAGCCTTGAGGCCCTGCGTGGATTGGTCGTCATGGTGTGGCAGCTGGCTTCCCCCGGAGTGAGTGATCCAAAGAGAATGACCGAGCTTTGATCTTTCTTATGACCTAGTCTCAGAAGTGACACACTTCCACTTCTGCCATACTCTGTTCCTTAGGAGCAGGTCATGAAGTCCAGCCCACACTCAAGGGGAAAGAAATCAAGTTCCATTTCTTGAAGAGAGAAATTTCAAAGACCTTGTGGACATACCTTAAAACCACCACAATAATTAAATCGTATAATGCATGTAAAACTTTTACCTCTGTGTACCTAATGCATAGGAAGGGCTCAATAAATGTTACTTATAACAGTAATAATAATAGGTAACACTTACTGAGTACCTGCCAGGTAATCTTCAGAAAGCTTTACATGCATTTATTCTTTAACCTCACAACTCTATAAGGTGGTTTTTATTATTATTCTCATTTTACAAGTTAGAGCATGTGCTCAGTGAAGTAGAGCAAATAGCCCAGGTTCACAAAGTGGGGAGGTGGGATTCAGACTCTGCTAGTGTAGCTCCAAAAATCTGCCCATTTAACAACTATACTATACTGACTCTCTCAAAGTTTTGTATGTTGCTGTTGGTGGTCATATTGTTATGTTGTTATTATTAATATTATTTACTTGTTTCCCTGACCTGCGGCACGAATAAGCCCTACAGGAAAGAAATGTGACCCATTTACTGATTTGTTCTCATAAACCTGTGCTGGGTGCTAGGAATCACCATTTGGAGATGTGGGTACCCAAAACTCACCTCTTTCCCGTCTCACTCCTTGCTCTTTGGATAAAGACGAACCCCTCAAACATGATCCCAGGGCCCCTTCTTCAGGGTTCGCCCCTCCCTCTCGCTCCATCTTTCTGCTCTTCACCCTGGCGCCCTCCGCCCTGGCTGCAGGGCCTTCAGCCAATCTTAAGCACATACTCCTTCTGTTTTCATGATGTTGCACCCGCCGGCTTTATGTGCCTGAGACATCTTTCTTCCTCTCTTAAAGAAAAAAAATCTTGCCGGTGCTTGGTATTAAATCCCATTGCTTGTAGTGTGGACAGTCTTTTCCCTTTTCTTGGGTTGGAAGTCCATGTGTCCGTCTGGTTCTCCAGCCCCTTCTTCTCCATGTTGGTTCTGTGATATAGAATCTCCAGTGGATCTCAGAGCCCGGAGTTGTGGTCTTCTCGCCCGGGGGACTGGAGTTCCCCAGGAGCAGTCAGGCACTCTCTTCACGTTCATTATTAGCAGAGTCCTTAAATGCCCAGGACGGAAGCCTGACTCCCTGGGTTCAAATCCTGATTCTGCCGTTTATAAGCTGATGACTTATCCCAATGCCTCTGCACTTTAGTTTTCTTATCCTTAAAATAAGGGTAAGGATAATTTAAAGCGTGCTTCCTTATAAGCTTGTTGTGAGGAGTAGTAAGTTAGTGTGGAAATTGCTTTGAAAGTGGCTCCTGGCCCAGGGCCAGCATTTCCTCTGGTGACTCTATATCTCTTCCTCTGCTTCAACCAGCTGCCCAGGGAGCTATGTGCCCATAGCTAGCACAGGGTGGTAATGGCCAGGTCAGGGGTCCGTTTCATGACCTCTAAGATTTAGAGAGAGAAGGCAGCGGGCATGAAAGGGACTCACTTTGGAGAAAGACATATACAGATTTGAATCCATCCTTTGCCACTTATTAAGTATGCAATCTTGGACACGTTGCTTAAATACCTCAGTTTTCTCATCTATAAAGTGCAAATATCAATAGCTCCTCTCAGGGTTGTTTGGAAGATTAAATAATGCCCATAATGTGTGGATCACTTCAGTGTGGGAACATAGCAGTTATTTAATAAATGTTAATTTCCTCCCTCTTCCCTTCAAATCGAGCGTTATTCTCCAGGGCATGGAGGCGAGCTACAGAATGGAAGCTAAGGAACCGTGCTTTCTCCCAGGCATCTGCCATTGGCCCCAATCACAGGCTGCTTCTTACTCATCTTCTTAACTCTGTGCTCACAGATCCTAATCAACTACAATTTTCAATCCCCTTTCTATTTTCTCTGCACGACCTTTTAAAAATATGAGCCCCCTCAAAAGTTCCCCAGTGTCTGATTTCCCTGGCTTTTCTCCCATGTTCTTCCTGTGTTGGATCATTGCTGGTTATACAAGCAGAATTTGGGTTCTGAGGGCCTCCTTCCAAAGCCTGTAATTCATGAAATCACAGCTTTCTTCCCCATCTACTCTGTGAAATCTGTCTCCTAAAACCCAGGCTTTGGGTCTGCTTGATCTGCCCCTCTCTGACAGGCGCTGTGAGAAGATGCGGACATTCTCCCCAACGTTCTCAACACCAAGTCTTCATGGTTGGTGTGAATTGATAAGCCCACAATAGCGGAGGGTTTTGGGTTTCCTTTTTTTTTTTTTTTTAATATTTATTGCTCTCCCACCATGTATCAAGCACTGTCTCAGCACTAGAAATCAGTAGAGAGAAAAAACCCCATGCTTATAGAGATCCTACATTTTAGTTGCAGTCACAGACAACACCATCAAAATAACCAAATAGAACGATTAATGTAATTTTTAGATAGTTAAAAATACTTGTGAAAAAATAAGACAAGTAGGTGATAGAGCGTGTGGGGATGAGGAGTGAGGTGGGGACGTGGGTTGGTGAGCTGGTCGGGGAAAGCCTTCCTGAGGTTGTGATGGTCAAGGAACAACTGAACCCAGGGAGTTAGCCCTGCAAAGACTAAGAGAAGATTTTGAGGCAGGAAGTACAATTGCAGAGGCCCAGGGTTGAGGAAAGAAAGGGTTTTAATCAGAGCCCAAAGAGTCCCAGAAAACCAAGGATGGTCACTGGGGACTTCTTAACCCTGTAATAAGCAAAATGGTGTCTGTGTGTTTGCATGTGTGCATGGTGTCTGTGTGTATGTCTGTGTATGTGTGTTGTGTGTGTGTCTGTGTGCGTGCATTTTTTCAGGGGAAAAGACCCATAGGTTTCATCAGACTCTCTGAGATCTCTAAGATGCACAAAATGTAAATAACCATGGCATCATTCCCTCCAGCCACTGGGAGAGAAAATTGCTAGCCAGTTGTCAAACATCCTGCTGTGATGCAGTGGAAGCCTCCCTTTGGTGCCTGGGCAGCCAGGGCCCTGTCCATTCGCCCCCCTGCCTATCCTGCAGTCTGGGCCAGAAACCCAGCCTCCCTCTTACTGCATCCAATCAGAGCGCCAATGGCAGATCAGAGATCCAGAGCTCTCGCCTCTGTTTTCCCTGTTTAGCCTCACCAAATGCGTCCACCCCTGGGTTAGGTGGTAGCAGGCAGGAGTTAATCCTTCCCACTCCAGCAGCCCTGTTCCCCTAGACTCAAGGCATGTGCAAATCCTTGCAATATCCATGGCAGCGTCCCCTCGCCTGGCTTCCAGCCTCGAGTTCTCTTTGCTTGGTACCCAGGCTCTCCATATTGCTAAGTGGACTTCGGAGGAGAGGAGTTTTGTGTTCAGCTCCCACCTCAATCATTTCCTCATCTGACTCCTGGTCACCTCCCACCCTTCTCCACCAGCCCCGCTGTTCTCCATAGTAACCGGTTCACGCATTTCTCCTCTGGCATCACTTGAGCTCTAAGCAAACTCCCTCTCCCGCTCCTCATGAGACGTTGCCCTGCTTGATCCAGCTTTTGTGGATTCCGGGCCAGAAGCAAGAAAGCCAGACACTGCTTGCGAACAGCATCAGTAGACCCAGCCGATGTCCTGCCAGTTCTCTGCTCTTTCAAAGTCAGTGGGAAAAAAGCCATGAAAGTACCACTCAGCTCTCTTGAGTTCCTCAGTGTCCTGCCCAGACCATAAGCACATGCCTCTCTTTCCCTGTGGGCTTGTCCGGCCCCAGGTGGGTTAACAAGAGAGGGGAGTGGCTGTGGCCGGTAAGGCTCAGCCATACCCCAGGAAGGTGGCGCCTCTCCCACTTGGCTGTGCGCCCGCAGCAGTAAGCAGCAATGCTGTCCTTGTACCCACTAGGGCTGGGACTGTCTTTATAGTTGGTTGATGTTGGCATGAGGGTATGGTCAACACGCTTTGCCTACAGAAGCTCGAGCTTCCCCTCATGTGTGCTCAGTGTTCCAGCTCTTGCCTCTGGCAGGAGCCCTGAAGCAACTCCCTGAGGTCCCTGAAGCTGCCTCCTCGCCTGCCTCCTAGGCTCTGGGTCCCAGTCGGCCCGTCCCGTGGGATTGTTGTGAGGATTAAATGAGACAAAGTAGATGGAGCACCTAGCACGCAGTAGGTGGTCCGACAGCTGAGTTCCCTCCTTCTCCTTGCTTCTTTCTGCTTCCCCAGGGCCTGTCTCCTCCACTTCTGGTCAGACACAATCACTTCACTAAGGCCAGGCTTTCTTCTCTAGCTCTCTTGGCTAGCAGTGCTGTAAACCAGTCATAGAGACACGGACACCCCCTCCATACCCAAACTTCTGACTGCGGGATCTTGCCGGGCCCAGGTTGGCAGGGACTGGATCTTATCTAAGGGTGGGTGTCTGGCACTCTGTCCTCCATATTTTCGCTGAATGGGTGAATGAATAACTTGAGAAACGTGGCAGAAAGTCCAGATTCTGAAGCTGGAGACCGAAGCAGGCTGATGCTATAGGGCTGATTCTTTGTGCTGAGTTCTCTTCGGAAGTCTGGGTACCGCATTAGATCCTGCTCGGGGCCCAGGCTGGCTCGCACCTGAGTGAACCATGAGTTGTTTCCATGGTGAGAGCATCAGGCCTGGCTGCTTTAACTGCAGATGTTCTGGGGAGTGAGGAACCCAAGCAAAGTCAAGATGTGGTCAGGAAGGGCTTCTGTGATCCTGGCAGAAGCCATGTCTATCCACATCCTGCATGCTGGCTCAAGCAAGGGTCCCCAGGCCTTGTTATACACTCAGGATAGGCCTGATTGAGGCTTGGAGCTGAGTGAGCAACTCAAGACATATTATTTGGGGAAAAAAAGCAAAAACAAAAACCTCACTTGCTTGGGTTTCTGGAACAGGACAGCCTTTTTTGCTGCTCCAGTACATTTTTTTAATTAACAAATTGATGAAAAGTATTTCCTGACATTTCAGCTCATCTCTCAGAGACCTTTAGGTGGGAAGACTTCAAATAAACCTTCCTTATGACTTCCTAATACTTTTTGGCCCAGCCTTCAAGGCCCTTCGCAGTCTGCCCACCATCCCCGTATCTAACATCCTCTCCCCTCATTCCCGCAGGCGGCGTGCCTGCCCCTCACCCCTTCCCAAACCTGTCCTGCATGTTCATGCCCCTCCACCTTTGTGCACGCAGTGTTTTTCTACCTGGGACACTCTTTTCTGTCCCCTTTCTCTTCCCAGCAAAGCCCCCTCCTCCATCCATTTGAGACAAACTCAGATATCATCCCGTAAATCTTGTCCCATCCTGCACTGTGTTGTCACAGCACCTTGTGACAGCCACTTTTGGAACATATTTCAATGCACTAAAATGATCTGTTTAATGATTTCCTCCCGCTTCCTTGTGAGCTTCTTGAGGGGAGAACCTCTGACTTACCCCACATGCCCAGCACGGAGCACGGGGCTGCTGCAGGGCTTGATGAATGTCTGCGGGCGAACACGTGAGTGAAAGGAGCGTGGTGGGGACGTGAGGCAAGGAAGAGCAGTATTTTCCATCTCTGAGGCACGTCTGTCAGGGAAGTAATATTTCTTGAGTTTTCTGAAGTAAGTCTCACTGGAGGAACAGGATGATCTATGTTCCTGAAATAAAGGGGTCTGAAAGAAATCAATAATTCTGAAAGGCCTGGCCAGAGACACGTCAGCAGCCCGCCAGCTGCAGAGGCTGCGGACGTGAGAGGGCAGCTCCTTGGCGAGCTTCTTCCCCCCATCCTGGAGTCTCCGGCCAATGCTTCATGTGCCCGTACTTACAGTTTATCTCGGGCATCCTCGCAGCATCAGCATCTCCAGGCCCCGGGCTCAGCCTTTGCTGGATTTAAAGGAAGAGGAATGCACGTGCAGGGTGGGCAGGGGCCCCCATGGCTGGGGATGGAGCCCAGGAACAGGCCCATGGTGGCGGTCCATGTGGAGACGCTGGCAAAGCCATCTCCCTAAGCCTAGGCTCTAAACTTAAAAATGCTTCCAGCATTGATGGTTCTTGTCTCTATGTGGGATTCTGTGCAGGCCTAAGCAGACTCCCGCACTTAGTGAGTTGTATCAGACAGCTCTGTGCCCAGGAGTGCGGGCAGTGGCCCAGCCAGGGCTCAAGCCTGGATGTGAGTCTCCCTCAGTCCCAGCCTCTTCCAGTCGCGCTGGAACCTGCATCGGGGACAGAAGAGGCTTTTCCTTGGGGGCAGTGCTGGCCCTCCCCCTCCTCTGATCCCCTCCCTGCTCAGGTGCATGGCTGAGACTGGGCATCCCCAGGCTGAGAGGGTGCAAGGGGGCGCCTGGCGGTCTGCCCGACCTTCCAGGGGGCTTCCTGCTCTGTTTGTCTGGACGTGCCTGCCGGGCCGAATGAACACCTCCCTGCATTTCTCTGCCCAGGGCCTTTCCCGGAATCCCAGCCCCTCACTTAGGCCAGACCACGTGCCTAGCCCTTTGCTGGGGTTTCTCCTGAGGTCCAGACTGCGTCTCTGGCTTCCCAAACGCCAGCAGCTTCTTCCTCCGTATTAGATAGATGGCATCACTGCCCCTGTGCAGTTAATGTTACCCCCACCTAGACACCGCAGCTGCTAGTCCCCTCTCCTATTGCTGTCCGCCCCTCACTGTGCTTGCTTTTTCCACGTAGCATAAACTCACTGCCTGACACCATAGTATACATCCACTTATCTAAGTATTGCTGGTCCCCCTACTCATCTGTGAGCTCCTTGAGGAAAGGGAGCTTAGCTTGCTGTCTGTCCATCGAGAGCAGTAGCTGGCCCAGAGAGACACTCAGGAATATTGTTAAATGAGTGAATGCCCAGGCAACATGACATCTCTCCCTGGAGCCAGAGTTCGCATGCACACTTTGCCCCGTGAAAGGTCCACATCCTAGAAGACTGGGTACTGGCACTGGACTTAGAGCCAGACATGGATGATTTGGATCCAGGCTTCACCACAAGCAGTGAGATTTGGGGCAAGTTGAGTCTGCTTTCTCAGCTCTAAAGTGAGGGTCATCATAGTTCCCTCCTCCTAGCTCGGAGTGAGGACTTGGTGAGATAAGTCATGTGGAGGGTCTAAGACAGTGCCTGGTGCACGTGTGCAATACCCAATACAGGTTAGTTCTAAAATGTTTCCAGAACCACGGTCAGGATGGGGGTGGGCTGAGGGAGTGTGGCCGCTTGGCTTTAGCTGACCCCAAGGAAGCAGCAGATGCCTGCAGAAAGCCAGTGTGCAGTAGGCAGATTGCTGGGGGAGAAGATGACACATTTTCCAGTGTTATTTCATTTACCCTCGAGGGAACTGAGCAGGCAAAGGGTCTAAGGAAGGCCAGCAGTGACCTTGAGGAGGGGCTGCCTCATGCCCCTGGGATGGGGTGGGGCCTTGCCGCTCATGAGCTGTATGATTTTAGGAAGAATCTTGGTGTTGCTAGGCCTCAGGGTCCTTCCGTTAACAATGGCCATGGTAGTATTTAACTGGCAGTGTCCCCTAAGGACTGAGTGGGACAATGTATGTGAATCAAACCCAGGGAGCCCACGGCCCACCGTGTGTCAGGAACTGTCCAGTGCTGAAACTTCAGAGAGTGGGTTCCAGACAGTGACTTTTTATTAATATGTAGTCATGAGGCTTCACAATGGGACCACTGGGTTTTTCTGGGTATTTCCAGAGACGTCCTCAAGCCTTCATCCAAGGACCTCTGTTCCATGTGCTCTCCAGCAGGCCAACAACCCTCTGTTAAGCACCAGGCTCTGGCAGGACTATCTGGACACACGGATGAGGAAGACCCATCTCCCTCCTCCAGGAGCTCATGGTCCAGTGGGGCATTCGGTAAATCTGCACAGTGAGGGAGACAGGGCCAAAGGGCAGAGGGAACTGAAGAAAAAGAGTCCCAAAGTCTTCCCGGAGCAGCTGAAATCTTGGTCATTAGAAAGCATTGAGCCAACATGAGTCATTCCTTTATTCGTTCATTCTTGTAAACATATTTATTAAAAACAATACAAACACCTCCAGTCTCCCCACTGTGTGCCAGGCTCGGTGGGCGCCCCAAGCTAGGCCCCTGTAGCAGAGAAGGCGATGCTGTGCCACGTCTCTGGCCTTAGCACTTAGGTTCGCACAGCTGATTTCACATTGCCCACATCTTCGTCTCTTTACCTGAGGGCTTTCTCCAAAGCTGTGGGAGGTTTCTCTGCTGTGCACAGAGCAGACTGGATGTGCTGGAATTAGCACACCCCAGGAGCAGCCCTCAACAGTGACTGCTGGGAATTGGTTTGAAAATACCCTGATGCCCTCTCCTAGCCTCATTTTGTTCATTTGTAAAATGGGTCTAAGAGGAGAAAAGGTCACTGCCTCACGGGGTGCTGTGAATGAGAACAGAGATGGCATAGTTCCTTGATGTTTTCATCTGCTTTAAATCAAAAGTAAGACTGATGAGACATGCTGATGTGCCTACCACAGAGCCCGGGCAGCTGCCGATCAAATGTGCCCTTCACTTCTAGTCCCAGGTAGGAGCTGTGTCAAGAACGGGAGCTCTGGGCTCACAGCTCAGGGCTACGCGGGCAGAACTTGGATCTCCAAGACTGGGCATCTGGAGCTCCTCAGTGTTTCTAGTGCCCTGTGTCTATACCCCAAGGAGAAAGAGATCCCCTCCCTTCCCCTAGCCTTTCCTTCCAGTGGGAGAGCTGCAGGTGAAAGAAGGGTTCCTAAGAACCTGAGCTGGATCAGATGAGACAGGAAGAATGTTCCAGGCAGAGGGAGCCATTAGTGCAAAGGCACTGTGGCATCACTGAGCTTGATGTGTTTGAGAATGTGACCTGAGCAGAGTCTAGGAGGGGAGGCTGAGAAGCAAGCAGGGACCAGGACCTTCGGCGGTGAAGGCCAACAGCAATGGCGGGGTCGGGCACGGGGGAGCTGTTACTCTGACATTTGCAGAAGCTTTGACTCCTAGGATCCCAGGATCATGGGAGTTAGTATCTGAGAATCACAGACTCTAGGGATCTCGGAATCTTGAGATTTTGGACTCAGAATCATAAACTCTTGGACTCTCAGTCATGAGATTTTGGATCTTCAAGTTTCTGAGCTGGGCAGCCCTCTAAACTCTCCAAGTCTTGCAGAAAATAAGTTAGCACCAAAATTCCAGCCAGCCTCTGGCTTACCTGCCAGTGGCAACTATCCTCCCACGTGCCTGCACACAGGGGTGGGAGAGCCTGGCCCTGGCCCTCCTTGGACCCTGTTCGCCTGATGGTACACCAGGAGGGCTTGTCCTCAGCTTGGAGTTGCTGCTGTGGAATGCTGGATGCCTGCACTTCCCCAGGCTTTGAGTTCTTGGTCACGTCCTCCCTGGAAGCTCACTCCGGAGCTGGAGGGGCAGGGGCTGAAGCAGTGTCCACCCTGCCTGGACGCGGCTGGCATTCATCACCCATCCTGGCATTTTTAATAAGTCCTGGGATTCCTGCTGAAAACCATCAGAAGGGCAGGAGTGTTCTATGCTTTTTAAGTAATTTCGCAGCATTTGGGCTGCTGCCCTCCTTCTTTTGTAGGGGTTTCCTCTTCTCACAGCCCCCAGGAGGCAAGCAAGGCAGAGGCAAGCTGGCCCCTTTCCAAGGTCGTTTAGTCAGTGCAGACAGCTGAGTTCTGTTAGCCCCTGCTTCTCGTTTTTATTTTCTGCCTTACTCACGATGGACAAATAGAGAGCCGGTGGTGGAAAAGGGAGCCTGGAGCTCCGGCCATGGAGAAAGAAGAGCTGGATTCTATTCCTGGCTGTGTGATTACCAGCTCTGTGATCTTGGGCAAGTCTGGGGGTGGCAGGAGTGAAGAGGGTGTGAGCACTCAGAAGTGCCTGCCTGGAGCTTAAGGATACGGGCACACGGGCCAGCTTCCCAGACAGGACCATGGTGAACACCCAGGTTGATTCAGGCGACCTATGTCCTTGGCCCCGTTGGGTTTCCCAGGCACAATTGTATGGTGGATACAAAGGTGAGTAATAAGTGCTCTAGGAAACACTCATCCCAACCCTCACCTGCTTCCCTCGTTTCTTGTCTTGCTTGCTCAGGGATTTGTGTCCCAGAGAAACTGGATTCTGTGTGTGACACTGTATCTGCCCTCCAGTCAAAAAGAGCTGAGTTTGGCTGTCTAATCCCTCCCCTCGGGTTCTAAGGATCCAGAGTCGTGAAAAGAGGATGTTTTCTTCCTGAAATGAATCAGCTGATCACAGGATGCGGTTGAGGCCTGACACATGCGGCTCCTTGGGCGAGGCTGTGGGCAGAGTGACAAAGAACGAAGTCTTCAGAGTCGGGCAGGTCTGAGTTTGACTCCCTGCTTATTCCTTCTCTTCTGTGTCACTGTGGGTATGACATTTAAAACCTGACCCTTGAGTTTTCTCCTCTGTCATTTGAAGATGATAACGTGTGAGATTAAGAGCATGGGCTTGAGCTGGGGCGTCTGGGTTTACATCCCAGCTCTGCCCCGTTCCAGCTCTGTGACCCTCAGCAGATCCCTCCACCTCTCCGTGCTCTGATTTCCCAATCTATGGCGTGGGGATAAGAATACTGCCTACCTGGAGTTGTGTTATGATTGTTGAGAGGGTTGAATGATCAATACATGAAGCAGGTTTAGGACAGTACCTGGCACTTAGTAAGCACTAAATAAACGAGCATTAGTTCTAAACGTCGTGGTTTGATGGGTGCTGGTGTGATGTCAATAAGTTGAGAATCTAGAAAAATGTAGGGTATTTCATACGTACTTAGTGTGTAATTGCTGAATGAATGAATGAAGAAGGGGATGGATTGATGGACAGCACTGAGCACGGTGCCCATTGTCTAGTAAGTTGGGGAAGTGGCCACAGAGCTGCAGCCTTTCTGCCCTGGCATCAGAACCAGGGTGCTGGGGCTGGCCTGGCCCCTCACCGGCTGCTCATCACACCATTTCCCAGCTCTGCGCATCTCTTCCCAACTCAGAGTCAGTGGCAACATGTCAGTAGCCTGGAATTGGCTATGGTGCGATATTTACACCACAGACATTGGCAAATGTTATAAATCAGGTTTCTGTTTGTTGTTGCGGTTGAGAGAGAGAGAGAGACAGTGTTAAATATTGATTACCACTCAACACATCCCTCACTGGTCAGGGGACCATTTTTACATCATCTTCAGAAACCAGTTCTGACCGTTTTGTTGCAGGATGCAGGGTCTTTGGGAAAATAAGTCATTTTGCAGCAGATGAGAGGGCTAGGGGATGTTGAGAGCCTGGCTGTGCAGACTCCTCTATCTGAGGAGTGCATATCTCACGCGGGTTTTATGGTCACTAATACCTGGCCAAGACACGAAAGAGCAGACCCAGAAACAGATGGCTGGGTCTGCTAGGAGGTGATTCTGGGACTTTCTACACCTTGCTAAGATTGAATTAATGCTGCAGTTTCCCAGGAAGATTGTGACACTCTGCCTGGACCCTGTAGCCATTTTTCAAATGCCATCTGTGGGGCTCCCAGGTGGAGCCCTTCTCCAGGTCCTGAATAAGGAGAACCCTTTAAGGCTATTCCAAATCTACTTCAGTATCAACTGACTTTGAAGAAGAGCAGCCATTAAAGGAGCTGGACCGAAGTGCGGCTGTTAAGTGTCTGTGTCTTAAGTGTGTTGGACTGAAGAATGGACCCGTGGAAGGCATTTGTAAACCCCAGGATTTGAAAGCTTGTCTAGAGTGATCTTAAAGAGAGAGGAATGCACAAAACAAGGCTGCCCCAGGGCTCGGGGCTCAGGCTGATCTGCTCTGGGATTGCCACTGCCCAAGCCCTGCTCACCATCGTTCATTAGCAAGACCGTCTAGTCTAGAGCTCCTCTCCAGATTGTTCAGGGGGTGAGGGTCAGGTGGCATCTATATTTATTTATTTTTTAGCTCCTCAGGTGAGTGGGTGATCAGCTAGCTTTGACAACCATTGCATCCTGATGAATAATCTCTCTCTTAAAGTGTGTTGACATATCCTTTATGTTTCAACGACCCTAAATGGCTTTAGAGGAAAACCAGTTAATCTTCTGATCTGAGGAAGACCAGCCATGGTTCGCTCTTAGAGGAGTAAGCAGAAATGTACTGTGCTTTTAATCTTTAAATTAGCACCACCGGAGACTAGCAATTATTAACACTTCTCAGCGGGGCCTTCACACTCCCCTCCCAGGCAACTGGAGAGTGCGTGGCCACTGTAATCCGGGGCTGGGTTTCTGGGGACAGCATTGAGCTAGAGAGGGGGGCAGAGCTGGCTGGCCTGAAACTGTGGGGGTGGGCGGAGGGGACAAAGGCGGTACCGTGTGCAGAGGGCAGCTGGGGACAACAGGGGCCAGTGCACAGCATCAGAGCCAAAGAGGCCATGCAGGGAAATGAAAACTGCAAAGTGAGGGGTCTGCGACTGAGGCCAGCAAGAGGAGCCAGTAGGGTGGGTCTGGGAGAATGAAGAAAAAGACTATCCGGGCATACAGCGGGGGAGCCTTCTGCGGACAGGGTCTGAGGCCTTCTGTTAAGGCTGGAGCCACATGCCATTGCAGAGGAGGCTCCTTCCCCGCCCTGTTACAAAGCCGATCTGTGTTTATGTCAGTTGTTACCAGGCTTGGCTGCCCGTCAGAATCGCACAGGGAGCGGGCGCGAAATTCAGTCTCTGGTCCCACCCCTGATCCACCGACCCAGGCTCTGCATGGGGCCGTGCCCTGACCCTGTGTTTGTCACAAGCTGATCTTATGCAGGCCAGCTTCGAATAGGCTCCAGGGGAAGGGGAGGGATGGGGACAGCCCGGTTGGATCTAAATCCTGACTCCACCACTTACTAACCGGGTGACATTGTGCCTTTCCTCATCTTCAAAATAGAGTGGTAACAATAGCAGCTACATCGTAGGGTTGTCAGAGGATTCGATGAGTAATATACGCAAAGTGCTTAGAACAATGGCTGGTATGTCATTTTTATTATTGATTCCTTTACTAACATTAGCCAGTTAATGCAGACATGAAGGGGTGGAGGGGCTTAAGTCACCATACACACGTATGTATTAGACACATCATATGCATGGGTCATGGGCTGAAAATCCACATGTTTTCGAGGACCAGGTGAGAGTGAAGTAACTGGTGGGGACGGTAGTGACTCAGAGAACACATGACTGTCCTAGTTTGGGTGCTCCCGGAAGCAGACCCCATACATGAATTGAGGCCAAGTCATTTGTCTGGTAGATGACCCCAGGAAACATGATGAGGGAGTGGGGTCATGAGACAGGGCAGACAGGAAAGTTAATGCCATGAGCATCACAAACAAGGTACCTCTGTGGGCTGCCAGGCCCAGTCCCCCTGGGAACCACCCAGAGACTGTGGACAGCCTGCCTCAGCTTTGCCCCACCTGAGGGGTGTGGAAACTAGGAGGGTTTGTGTTTGTGTTTTTTTTTTTTTTTTGGTGAGGAAGATTGACCCTGAGCTAACATCTGTGCCAATCTTCCTCTATTTTGTACATGGGACACTGCCTCCACATGGCTTGATGAGCAATGTGTAGGTCCACGCCTGGGATCCGAACCTGCGAACCCCGGGCCGCTAAAGCAGAGTGTGCGAATCTAACCACTATACCACCGGGCCGGCCCCATGGGACATATTCTTTTTTAAAGGCGGCTGTAACAAAGGACCACCAACTGCGTGGCTTCAACAGCAGAAACTGTCTCACCGTTCTGGAGGCCGGGAGTCCCAGATCGAGGTGCCAGCAGGGCTGTGATGGTGAAGCTGCCCCAAGCTGCTCCCCCGCTTCTGGAGGTCTGCCAGCAACCTGTGGCGTTCCTTGGCCTGGAGATGCATCTGTCCGTTCTACACCTTTGTGGTCGCGAGGCGTCCTCCCTGTGTGTCTCTGCCTTCGTATGGCTGCCTTCCTGGAAGGACACCACTCATGTTGGACCAGGGGCTGACTCTACTCCAGTAGGACCTCATCTTAACTAATTACTTCTGCAGTGACCTTGTCTCCAGATAAGGCCACATTCTGAGGCACTGGGGGTTAGGATTTCAACATATGAATTTGGGGGGGACACAATTCAACCCATAACATGAGGTATTTATTTCGCACCTCCTTCCCCTAATTGACTGGGGACTCCGTCTTTAGAGGGTAACTCCACAGCCCTTCCGGCTTGCCCTCAGGGCAGGCTGAGCGCCCCGCTGTGGTCAGAGAAAGCCCTCAGGTGGAGAGAAGGAAGCTGGCAGTGTGAGTGGAAGGTGAGCGCCGAGGGCTGTGGGCAGGCACTCGTGGTCAGGAGCGCTAAACCGTGTGCAGCCCCTTCTGAGTGCAGGCCGGTGGGAACGCTCAAACGGCACGCCCACCAAGCTGGCCCGCCGGCAGCCCCTGTGTCAGAGCCCTTCGAAAGGGCAGCTCCCTCAGCTCCAGCCAGTTGTCACGGAGCGGCGTGCCTGGCAGGCCAAAGAATATGCTCCGAGCAGGTGCAGCTCCACTGCTGCCAGTTTGAAAACGCTGCAGAAGTGCATGCTCAGATTTCCAGATGGGGCCTCCATCCTGAGTTAAGGGCTACGCACAGTTTCTCAAACTCAGCACTTTGGATGTTTTGAACTAGAGGATTCTGTATTGTGAGGGCTGCCCTGTGCACTGTAGGATGTTTAGCAGCATCCACACCTAGGAGCTCCCTCCCAGCTGTGACAATCAGAGCTGTCTCCAGACGTTGCCAAACATCCCCTCAAGGCATGGAAGTGTGGCCAGATCACCCCCACTGAGAAAGTAACAGGGTGTACGTCTTCTAGCTTCTGACTTCAGCCCGTGGCCCTCTGTCTTCCCGCCAATTGGACCAGGCGCTGCTTCTCAGGCCCTGCTGGCCCAGTCATTCAAGAGGCCTCGGTGCCTAAGATGTCTCAGTGTCACAAGTTTCTGAGATTCTTTTTTAAAAATCTCTCCCTCTCCCACTCCCTCTCTCTCCCCACCCCTTCTTTCTCCTCCCTCCCTCTCTCATCCTCTCTCCTTTCCCCCAACTCTCTTTCTCTCAGTGGGGTACAGCACATGCCTTTTAAACATCAGTAGGATGGCAGTTCCAGAAGGACTGTCTTGTTCACAGCTATTGCCACAGCAGCTGGATCAGTCCTGGGTACTTAATGAGTGCTCAATATTTGTTGAATGAATGAATGGGTGGCCTCTCCCTTCACTCCCACTTCCCCCCAACCTGGAGCGAAAGTGGGAACCGAGCATCGAGGGAAGGAGGAGGAGCTGGACCAGGTGCTCCACAGATGCCAGTGCAGCTGCCTTCTGAAGAGTGAAGTCCCACTGGGCATCACTTTCCTGATCCTTTATTTTTCCTTTATGCAAGAGAGAGAGAGTATCTCATTAGGTGTTTAAGTCAAATTAACAGCCATTGTACCAGACTTCTGCTCAGCCTGCGTTTTGTGTCTTTTGGGGTGATCCCTTGGCGCTAACTGCTTTTTATGGGATCAGTAAAGGTGCATAGATAGAGAGGGAAGAAAGGTTCTGTTTGACCAGGCTGGTGGATCTCGACTTTTTACTTGGCATCTAAGTCTGAAGGATGGAGCGCTGCCTGCACTTGGCGCTGAGCGGAGGCACCAACTGGGCCGATCGAGAGTGGCCTGGGATCTCCTGAGAGGCGGATGGCGTTTCATCAGCTCGGTTTCCAGGAGCGCTGATTTACAGAGGCCGTTCAGATGTCAGCAGAGCAGGGGTTTGCGGACAGCAGGAGAGGGCCGGGGGAGCAGCACACGCTGGATGACACCTGGCCCCATGCAGGGTGCAAATTGTATTTCTCTGTCGACGCCGGCTATCTACAGCTCCGCCATTGATTCTAAATCTGGCAAAGTCACAGAGAGCAGACTCCCTGCGTCTCCCTTCCCAACACATTACAACAAACATAAAAGACAGCCTTCCCCTTTTTTCCACAATACTGTGCCTGTCCTGCTCTACCAAGACTCTTCATTAAAAGCTATTCATAGATATTTCAAAAAATAATTAAAGGTAGCTCACGTAGGAGAGAAAGGTAGAAGACAATGCAGCTTTTAGACTAGAACTTGAAAATCAAGCCTTTAGCAAAGGTAGAGAAGCAAAAATGCTGATAAAACCCTGTGGTTAGTCATTGTATTTGTCTCTGAGCTTCCTGGCAGCCTTGGCAAAAACGTAAATTTGATGGGTCATGTGTTTGTGTTTAAGTATAAATAAAACCATAAGTTCTTTATCTGTTTTTTGAGCTAAGTTCTGAGAGGTATTTATCATATGTATATTATAAATGATATATAATAGACAACATCTTGGACAACAGTTTTCTAGCGAATGCAGAAGTGCTTTTGAGACGGTTCTTTCTTGCTTTGGCTATTGACGTGGGTTGAAGGAAACATGAATGCCTAATTAGGTCAGGTGCTTTGCAAAGACTGAGGCCATGTTATTCAGGGTATTTCAGGCCTTTTAAAATTTTCCGATAGTGGTTGTTTGGTTAGGGCTAAGGGAATTCTCTCTTCTAATCAGTAGCCAATGTTTGGGCTGCAGCTGGCTGAGAACAGAATTTTTCTCTCGCTGGTCCCCAGAAAACTTTATTCTAGTTCCCTGTTAACAGATCTTCGAGGTGCAAAGGGGCAGGCAGCTCCTACAAGAAGCAAAGCTTTTTCATCTCCCGCCACCACCATCTGAGCTGGCTTTTCTGTGTCTGATTTCATTTCCTGTGCATTGAGAGTTCACCATCTTATTTTAACCCCAGCACCACACCAGAACAGTAGATCTTGTTTTTTTAAACTTTGTGTATAACAAAGTACCCCAGAAGTTAGTGGCTTAAAATAGCAGCTATTCATTGGCTCCTGATTCTGTCGTAAGGACTGGGGTCGCAATTCTGAGTAAGGGCGGCGCGTCTCTGCTCTTCAAGGTGTTGGCTGGGCTCCCCCATGCCTTTGCAATCGGCTGGTGGCTGAAGGATCCAACATGGCCTCCATCACATGTCTGGGGCCTCAGTGGGTGGCCTGAGTGACTGGACACTCCCTGGGCCTCTCATCTTCAAGGAGGCTGGCTCGGGCTTCCTTACTTAGGGAGCAAGAGAGTGAAAGCAGAAGCTGTCAGATCTCCTAAGGCCTAGGCCTGGAGCTTACATGGCACCCCTCCTGCTGCACCTGTTGTCACAAGGCCAGCCCAGGCTTAGTGTGCGAGTCAGCTTCACAAGGATGTGAATTCAGAGAGGTGGCATTCACCGGGGATCATCGGTGGCAATCGTCCACGGCCCTCTCCATCAATACCTCAGTGACAGCGATCCCCATAGGCAGCGAGTCTCACCTGAGGGGTAAGGGGGAGAAGGGGACAGGTAAGTTCTCCCTGGGGGCCAGGGAGGAGGGTCCTTTGGTTCTGACCCAGTTCTCACTGCAAGTTCTGTGCACTCGCCACTTAACTGCCAGCGTCAAAAGCCAAAGATCAGGCCTTACGAGCTCTATTTAAAATTTCTATTTAAAATGACTTTGAAGTGATGAAACAGGAAACGTTTAAAGAACCTCCTGACAACTGTCATGAAGGCCTTGTAAGCGTGGGGCACGTGGGGTTACGCTGCTGCGTGGCTGACCTCCTGCCATGTGTGAGACAGTGGCCTCCCCAGGCCTCCCCGGGCAGTTGTGCAGCTGGGGATCACAGAGTCATCTTCCTTTTAGTTAAAGTGAGATACACAGTGTGTTAGTGACAGCCCCAAAGTCAGCTGCATCTTCTCCAGGCTGGAATGAGCACGCCTGACAGCCCCCACTGTCCCAAGCTCCGGACAAGGGTTACACTGTTGAAAAGGATGAAAAGGATGACTTGAATGACAACAAAGGCCACATGCTCATTGCTTTTGCAGAAGCTGGAAAGCTGGAAGGGCTAGATAACCAAGACACTGGGTAACAGAAGCAGGGAGAAAGCGTTCTGACTTCGCAGAAACAGTGTAATCTTGAAAAAGATTGAGTTAGGGGCTGGCCCGGTGGCACAGCAGTTAAGTGTGCATGTTCTGCTTCTCGGCGGCCCGGGGTTTGCTGGTTCAGATCCCGGGTGCGGACATGGCACCGCTTGGCAAAAGCCATGCTGTGGTAGGCGTCCCACATATTAAGTAGAGGAAGATGGGCATGGATGTTAGCTCAGGGCCAGTTTTCCTTGGCAAAAAGAGGAGGATTGGCAGTAGTTAGCTCAGGGCTAATCTTCCTCAAAAAAAAATACATTGAGTTAAAGAGGACTAAACATAAGATCCTATGTTTTGGCTCCGAGCATGCAGGTACACACACAAACACGCACGCGTGCATCCATGAAGAGATGGGAGGAAGGAGGCCTGACTTAGCAGCACTTTGTGCAAAGAACCTATAGGTATGTGTTTCCAGTAAGCTCAGTTTGAGTCAAAAGTGGGCAAAGTTAATGTGACCTTAAACTGTATGAATAGGAGCATAGATTCTAGAATAAGGGAGGTGATTGATTCCCTCTATTCTGTATAGCCCAATTTACTCCAGAAGTATTAGGCCAATTTCTAGGTGCATAATTTAAAAGTGTTAGTGAAAAACTAACATATTTAGAGGGAAGTTCAACAGAGTAAAAGAATTTGAACTCAAAAGATATGAGGAAATATAAGGAGGAACTGAAGACATTTGACCTAGAGAAATCCTCAGCAAGGACTTAAGGATGCTCTTCAACTCTAAATGGTTGTCATGTGGAAGAGGGACTTGATCTGCCCTCTTTGGCCCCAAAATAAGTCTTAGACCAATGGGTAGAAGGCTGAGGGACCTTGGCCTTTGGAGGGCAAAAAAAAAGGCCATCTAAAGTTGGCAAGGCCCAATAAGGAATGGACTGCGTAGATTCCCAGTCACTGCGGGGGCTGGGAACCACTCATCAGGATAGACAGGGGGATTCAAACCTTAGGTGGGTAATTGGTTCAAGACAAACTTTAAAATCCTGTCCTTCTAACTAAGTCTGAGGTCCTGGGAGTCACAGGGACTTGCTCAAGGTCACAGAGCAAGTAAGTGGCTGTCCAGGACCAGGCTCCAGCCTGCCTCTCAGCATTTAGGCCTCGGATGGCTAGCCTCTTCACTTCCTCCATAACTCGAGCTGGGATGCAAAGAGCAGCCTAGGGACCACATCCTCCCCATCCCTCCAGGCCTAACTGTTTAGCCAGCATCATGTGTAAAAAGATGTGAAATCAGTGTCCATAGGAGGGCACACCGACTCTGGCAGGACCACTGTGCCCCCCACCTCCTGTCTTCCCTGGCATGAGGCCCTTGCACACGTTTCCATCTCCTGCTTGGCCCCTGCCCTCACTGCTTGCAGACTTCTACCCTAGGGGCAGGACCGGGCAGGGCAGGAAGACGTGGTCCTGGGCGGAGCGTGCGAAGAAGGCTCTGTCAGCCAGGGATGGATCCTCTGACTCCTAGGGACTTCAGCTTCCACGCCCAGCCCCTCGCAACTGCCACTGTGAGGGAGGGGGGAGGGAAGGAGAGAAAGGAGGCTTTCTTTTTTTGAGCATCTGCTGCGTGTTATGCACTTTTGACACGGGTTAATCCCATTGCTTCCTCATAACAGCCATATTCGTTTCCTAGGACTACCCTAACAAAGTACCACAAACGGCATGGCTTAGAACAATAGAGATTGGCTCTGGAGTCCAGAAGCAAGGGGTCTGTGAGGCCGTGCTCCCTCTGCAGTGGCACGGAAGCCTCCGTCCCGGCCCCCTCCTAGCTTCTGGTGCCCTCAGATGCTCGCTGGCTTGTAGATGACCCTCTTCTGTTTATGTCTCCTCACTTGTCTTCCTTCCGGGCGTCTGTCTCTGTGTCCGTATTTCCCCCTTTTGTAAGAATACCAGTCATATTGATTAGGGCCTAGGGACCTTATGTTAACTTGGTAAATCTGCAAAGACCCTATTTCCAAATCAGGTCATATTCGGAGATACTAGAAGTTAGACTTCAGCATACCTTTTTGGAGAGATACAATTGCACCCAGAACAGCCCACCCTCTGGTTCCCCAAATTCTTGTCCCTCCTACATGTAAAAATACATTCACCCGTCCGAACATCCTCACGGACAGCAGACGCTGGTTTAGTAACAGGCCCAGGACCATAATGCTAACACGGAAAGCGGACTTAAAATGCGGCGTTGCTGACTCTGGACACGGCCCTCTTTCTCCAACACTGCGCTGCTGCGTGGGCCACGCCTACCGTGAGCCAGGCACTGTTCCAGAGCCTCGTGCCCTTTCCTCACACTTAGTGGTCCGCTTGTCTGGTGGGGCCCAGAGTGGGCACCAAGGGACACGGAGCTCCTACGGTCCTCTGCTAAGGACTGGGCCCAGCCCAGGTGGGTCTGGCCCAGGGCCTGGGTGTGGGCAGGCCGAGAAGATGGGAGGAGGGCAACTGAGGGGCAGGTGCGGGGAAACCCAGGCGAAGAGTGGGAATGGAGTCCTGGGGAGGTGCTCTGCATGCAGGTGGGAGAGTGTGGCCCACTCAGGTGGTCTTTTGGGGGAGCCAGCCGTCACAGGCTGTTACCTGAGCTTCTGTGGAAAACGCAGTGAGCGTGGCTGCTGTGCTGTCACTACTGAGGAACGAGGGGCAGCTGGGGCCGGTCCTATTGCTGCGGGCCCCGTCTACAGTGGTGGAGAAGCAGGGGAATCACATTCTGAGCCAGGCCCCACAACAGCAGGCAACAGACTAACGCCAAACGCTCACACGGCGCAGCTCCTGGTTGTCCGCTTCCCGGAAACATGGAGGTCCAGGCAGGAGTGAGAGCCGGGCGGTAATCTTCGCAGATGGAGCTTTCTCTGGGGATCAGGGAAGGACCAGTGGAGGGTGCTGAGGTAGAAGGAGCCCGCTGAGCTGATGAGAAGAATGTGGCTTTTGAAGTCATTAGGCCCGACTTGAAACCACACTCTGTCACCCACAGGCTGCATGACATTGGACAAATTGATAAACCCTTCTGAGCACCACTTTCCCACAGGCTTGTTCTGAAGGTTAAATAGACAATGTGTGTGAGGAGTGTGACCCTGTGCAAGTTGCTGGGCTCAGTGAATTCTCTTTCCATCTCTGTTTTTCCCCCCAAAGCTGAACTGCACTGGCCATCCTGGGGAATAGCAAGGAAGACCCCGGGAGAAGGGGAACAGACCCCGTGCCTCTCTCTGGGGGTCAGTTCACCCTAAGATGGGGAATGTCTTGATTGCTCCTGCCCCATCACGCTAAGGATGGCTTTTTCCCCTCACAGAGGAGCTGAAGGAGAAGCTGACGGAGTATGTGGACAAGGTGAACGGCCAGAAGCCCGGCTTCATCAAAGTCGTGCGCCACAGCAAGCAGGAAGGCCTCATCCGCTCCAGGGTCAGCGGCTGGAGGGCGGCCACCGCACCCGTCGTGGCGCTCTTTGATGCCCATGTGGAGTTCAATGTGGGCTGGTAAGTGCCCGTCAAGAGAGAAGGATGAGTCCCAGTGCGGTCCAGACGCTTTGGCGCATATGGGTGCAAAGCATGCTGGGATCTCAGTCATAGTGGGGAAAGATATGATGAGTCATCTGGGAACAGATGAGATCTGGGCGTGTGAGTGACCTAGGCAACAGGGCTGGCCCTTCCGGTCGGGGAGGGTCAGGGGTCAACAGGTCAATACACGGTGTCTAAAGGGTATGGTGACATAAGGTGTGACTCCGGCTGGTGTGGTCCTCTAGGAGACATGATCTGGGAGAGGGAGAAATGCTGAGAGCCAAGCAGAGAGTGCCAGGCTGGCTGAGGCCAGGGCTCAACCCCCAGGAAAGGCAGACTGGACCAGACATGAGACAGAAGCCCAGCCCCACAGCCGGGGCCAAGACCAAGTGAGCAGAGGGGCCAAGGTGGCTTGATGTTGTCAGAGGTGCCCTGGGCTCCCCTAAATGCCAGGCCGATAGCACAGAATCTGAGATTCTCCCTACTGGTGAAACTAGCTCTTAGAAAACCTTTCTTTCTCTGTCAGGGCTGCTCAGGTGCTGCGTGGGGCAAGAGAGCAGATGCAAGGCCTCAGTGGCTGCAGCCAGGCTGGGATAGGGCACCTGATGCTGACTTCCCTGGGGGCTGGAGGGCACACTGCGGCCCACTGTGTGTGGCATCGAAGGCCAGGCTCTGGGGATGACTGAGTGTACACCCTCCTAAGCCGTGTGCCTGACGACACTGCGGTCTGCCTCCTCCCAGACTCCAGGGCCATCCTGTGCCTCCCCAGAGTGGGCTGTGGAGGGCCCTTTAGCAAGAGGGAGCAGCCGGGCGCGCACACAGCATGACAGGATTGGGGCCTCCTTTTACATTACAGGCTTGAATTCAGGCTGCGGTGCAGCCATTTGTCATAGTTGAAGTCCCTGCTTGCCATTTGTGACTGTTTAAAAAGCATTTTCATTGGATTTATGGCCAGAAGAGAGGGACACTTACTATTTCAAGCTGATTTGAATAAACAGTTATACAACGAATGCATTATTAATGAGAAGCTTATCATTCCTGTCTGCAAACACTTCACTCGCCTGGTGCCCAGAGGGGCCTTCTGGCTCCCTGGGGGCCCCGAGCCGCCCTGCTCGTGGGGCAGTAGGGAATGCGTGGGGTGGGCGTGCCCATGGGGAAGGACCAAAGCATCACGGCATGCCTGGTGGAAGTGAGTTTGCTCCCACCTCCCTGTCTCCACCACCCTCATCTGCCTTTTCCTCCTGGTGGGTACACAGAATTTTGCAAAATCAAAGCCCAAGTTGAAAGCTTCCCGTGGAACCTCAGATCTGTTCCTTTCTTCTTTCTTGAGGCTTGAATTTTTCTCTAGTGGAAAAGGGAGAGCCAGCAGACACAAGGATCTGAGGCCCTAAGACGCTCTCAGCTCAGACCGGACGAGCTGAAGGAGTGAGCAGGCCTCTGGCCAACCCAGAAGTAGGGCGGATGGGAGTGACCAGGAAGCCCTTCCCAGAGGCCCTAGCAGCTCTCCCCTGGAGGGGTGGCTGGGTGGTTTTCCTCTTTCTGCGGGGCAGACGCATCAGGAGTTGCCAACCTGGTGTTCGTCCGGCTTGGAAGCACTTGCCGTCTCTCCCTCCCTCCTGCTCAGGGCGGAACCCGTGCTCACCCGCATAAAGGAGAACCGGAAGCGCATCATCTCGCCATCCTTCGACAACATCAAGTATGACAACTTTGAGATAGAAGAGTACCCGCTGGCCGCCCAGGGCTTTGACTGGGAGCTGTGGTGCCGCTACCTAAACCCACCGAAGGCCTGGTGGAAGCTGGAGAACTCCACGGCCCCCATCAGGTAAAGCCTCCTTACCTGTGGGTCTCTCCACCTTGTCTCCCAGGCAGGGGCTCCCCTCCCAGCCCAACCTTATTCCCTGAACTCCAGCCCCATGGTGGGGGTGGGGGTGGAGAGCAATGACAAATGACCTCTGGTCACTGCTCACAGGCTCAGATGATGCCTTTTAAAAGAACCATGGTGCCCAGAATCCATTCAGAGGCTCAAAGTTCCTCATTTCAACCCATCACTGTGGGACACCTGCTAGGTGCCACCTGCTGTGTGGGTGCTGGGACTCTGGAGTGATTAAGACTCGATTCCTGCCCCCAGAGCCTGGAGTCCAGTGAAGACAGACAAAATCATTAGAATAACTGATGACTCCGCCACACCGTGGAGACTGCATGAACAGCGAGGAGAGTCCTTTTCAGAGAGTGTAGCATTTGCACTTGCTCATAGGGGCAAGTAGGAGATGGCAGATGAGTTCATGGACACGGAGGGGGTTCAAAGGGCCTGGGAGGAGGGCCGTGAGGGGGCAGCCCTGGCAGTGAGGCTGGAGGGGCAGAGGCAAGAGCAGACCCAGGCACCTCATGTGCCTCACTGATGTTCGAGCTTATCCTGTAGGACTCAAACAAAAGTGGCTTCAAACTGCATTTCAAAGATCCCAAACTCACTCTGCTTTTGCTGTGCCTTCATAGGGCCCAGAAGGACTCCGCGCAGCCTGTGTTTTATGGGTTAGGATTCCCGAATCAGCAGCCCCCACCAGCCCATGTTTCTGTCTGGTTAATCACAGATCAGGTGCCTTTACACTTTCTGCAGAGTCCTGCCCGTTAAACACACAGACGGCTCCAGAAGGTGGCCTAGGGGACAGTCCCTGGAATGAAAGAGGAGATTAGAAACTGATGTTGCTTTGTATTACATGAGGGAGAAAGATTATGAAAAATTTAATTGAAAATGGGCGATTATTATCTAAGATCACATTTTTCCTTGCCAGAAGAAAAAACTATGTTCCTATTTCAAACAGGATGGAGGCGAACTCCACAGAGCTTTACCGCAGTTCTCTCTGTTACCTATTTGTTAGCCTTCTGCCACAATTTTGTGGGGTTAAATACTTGTTTGGAGGTTACTATGTGCAGGGGCCTTTTACACACATAGTCTCATTGGCTCCTCATCGTAACCTGGCGACAGCTGTTTGTGTCAGCCCTGTTTTGTAAGACGAGGAAAGCAAGACTGACAAAGGAGAATGGGCCGGGCGAGGGCTCTGGGCAGTGGAGCCAGCATCTGAACCCAGATCAGCTGGATTCCTTGCCCCCGTTGCCATCTGCCTAGTCACCCACTGCTGAGCTGAGAACTGGTGTGGCCGAATTCTGCCCTCAGGCCTGTTGAAGGCTGCTTGGGGGAAATATGCCATCACCCAGTGAGCGTTCTTGCAGAAGGCTGCCCTGACAGTAGCTGCCTCTGCTCTGCTCGTCTCTGAGTGTAGTAGCCTGGTCGTAGGAAACCTGCAGTCTGGGTCCTTGACAGAGAATATCCTCTCAGCTTCAAATTTTCCATCCCCAAGTTTTTATCAAAAACTTGGCTGGGGGCCAGCCCCGTGGCCGAGTGGTTAAGTTTGTGCGCTCTGCTTCAGCAGCCCAGGGTTTTGCTGGTTCGGATCCTGTGCGCGGACATGGCACCGCTCACCAGGCCATGCTGAGGTGGCGTCCCACATTCCACAACTAGAAGGACTTACAGTTAGAATATACAGCTATGTACTGGGGGCCTTTGGGGAGAAGGAGGAAAAAAAAGAAGATTGGCAACAGATGTTAGCTCAGGTGCTAATCTTTAAAAAAAAAAAAGAAAGAAAACTTGGTCGAGAGAAATGGTATTAATGGAAGGTTTTTAGAAGAACATTCCTGGTTTTATCCCTACATGAAGACAGCCCCATCGAAAACTGTGGGTTCTACAAATTTATCTTTCCCACCTCGGCTCCTATTTCCTTGGAGCTTCACTTTAGTGCTTTGTCCACACATGATGTAAGTTATAAAAAGAGCCCAGAGATATCTTCTATTACGTCCTAAAGGGATGTCTTTGAGATGGTTGTTCACTACATCCCGAAGTAACTTCTTTAAGACTGACATGAGAAATTCCTTTCAAACTGACTATAGTCAAAGAAAGTCTTGCCATCCCTGAGGAATTAGTATGAGATTTTCACATGGAAACTGTAAACCTTATTTCTAAGACCATGGATGTTCATTTTTACCTTGGCCACTGGGAAACTCAGAGTCAACTTTGTGCTTTCACTTTAAGAACTATGAAGGACCTAAGGCTGCACATGCTTTCTAAATGGCCCCCAATTTGTAATGAACTTTTGGTCTTTTCAGACATTTATCTGTTTTGCTTTTCAATGTATTTTACATTTTCTTGTAAGCTATTTCTAATCTTTTTGGGAATGAGGCAAGGTATAAATCAATAACACTTTCAGGGTGATTGGGTCCACTTAATGCCCTGGCTGGTTAATAAATAATAGACTGCCTCGGGCGGCCTGTGCTCATCCCAGAGTAACTGTTCAAGATTCTGTTCTTTCCCTGACTGGGCCTGGCTGTATGGAGAAGGCCTTAAATGATCTTTCGAGTACCAGTTACATCCCAGAGATTTCGAGTGCTTTCCATGATTTAATTTAATCCTCTTAAGGTTATGGTTGATTCCGTTTCATAGATATGGAATCAGAGGTTCAGAGAGGTTAGGGAGTTTCTCTCAGAGACACACAGCCAGAAAGGGGATTTTTTTCCATAGCGCTCACATCCAAGGCCAAGGTCAGGCGTCCCCTACCAGAGCAGGAACTCGACCTGCTTTAGGAGCAGTGGACTGAGGTAGATTGACCTCCCAGATGCCCGTGGTCTATGGATGGCGAGGCCATTCAGAGTAAAATGCTGTGGTATGAAAGGAGGAGAGGCAGGGACCCCCAAGCTCCAGTCTCTGCCTGAGTGGCTTCCTGCATCAGCATTCCCCAAAGAAATGGCCTACAAAATACTGTAGCTGTTTCTCCACCTTGATGGTTTCCAGTTTCAAAAATGGGTCTATTTGCATGTTTTCTCATTGCCAAGAATTCTTTATTTCTCCTTTTCTTTCTCTTTCCCTCCAAATCCTTCAGCCACCAGCTGATAAGATGCTACGCAAGGGCTAGAAACGGTAGCCGTGTGCAGTGGGACAATTCAAAGTCAGTTGTGTGAGTTAACGCTCTGGGCAGAGAGGCAGTCCACGTGCGCTCCTGCTGCTTCACCTGACGTGGCTCGTTCCTTGTGAAGTCCTGGGCTGGGTGTCTGCGTGTAGCCGGCAAGCCCCATGCTCACACTCTCAATAAGGAAAGGACCTACTGGGTGTTAATGTCTTGCTCCAGCCTAAGCCCCCTGCTAATTTCCAGACCCAGGCCGGCTCTCTGCACCCTGCCTGTTGGATCTCCCCCTAGGGTCCCCCAGGCATTAAGATCAGCTTTCCCAGGACAGAATGCTTCTTCCTTCTGAAACCAGCTTCTTCTGTATACCCCGGATTGATGAGTGGCCCTCACCCCACCGCCACCCAAGAGAGAAAGCCTCCAGGTTCCTCCCTCACTCTCGTAGGTCATCTGTTTATTTTACATCAAAATACGTCTTTTGACAATCCCTATCTCCATTCCAGATTCTCTGGTCGAGGTCCTCATCATTTGTCACCTAGATATAGCAACAAGCTTCCCAAGTGGATTCCTCAGTTTCCACCCAGTCTCCTCCAGTCAGTCACCCCACAGCTGCCTGAGTATTCTTTTTAAAAACATGGATCTGCTCATACTGCTGTCTGCTTAAAATTCCTTGTTGGTACTCCTTTCCCTCCCGATAAAAATCCAAATTATTTACCAGGCTGTCCAAAGCCCCAGCGAATCTTTCTAAATGGAGCCAGGTTGGCATGCAGAACCCTAGTTGGGGAATGATGGGGAAGTTGGCATGGGTGCCCAGGTAGAAACAGAGACTGGCTATGCAGCTCAGAGTTCAGGGTCAGGGCAGCTGGAGAGACAGACATTCAATCCCCACTAGCAGACTGCGCACTCCTTCTCTGCTAACACACACGCAGGCACCACTGGGAATGATGGCTGGTCCCAGGAGAAGAGCTATCTACCACTGCCCAATGAAACAGCCTCCCTGGGGCAGCTGGTGAGGGTAGACCCAGGAGGGTCCCTGAGAGAACCAGATCCTCCTGGTAGGAAGGTACCACTGTTTTCACTCCTCTGGCGACCGCCATGACACAGCCCCTCCGCTAACTGCTGGCCCGTCTCCCCACACCCCTGCAGGAGCCCTGCCCTCATTGGCTGCTTCATTGTGGACCGGCAGTACTTCCAGGAGATCGGCTTACTGGACGAGGGCATGGAGGTCTACGGAGGCGAGAACGTCGAGCTCGGGATCAGGGTGAGCAGGGGTTCCCACCCCCAGAGCTTGGCTCAGCTCCCCAGAGGGCGAATGAGCCTGGGGGGTGGAGAAATGGGGATCAAAGTTGAGGGCCATTGACTGATTCTGAATATCCAGTCCCTAATCTTGGCCCATGCGTGTGTGATTAGGGCTGATGAGGACAGGATGGAGACACAGGATGGGACTCATAGAATTTTCAGGAAGAAAAAGACTTCAGAAACCGCTTTGGCTGGAGGTGGGAAGGGACATGGGAGAGTTGAGCTCCCAACTCAAGGGAACAACCTCTTTGTTGTTCCCAAGGCCAAACACAGGCTCCTTGGGGGGAGTGAAGGTGAGCTCCAGGAGAAGACTGCAGGCACCGAGGTGGGCTGGACAAGAGGGACCCTCAGAGTCACTTCCCCCCAGAGCCACCTCCTCTTGGGATTTCTCACTCTGGTATTCCCTGTCTCCTCCACAGTGACCCACACAACTTTCCTAAAGACACTGTCAAGAGAGGGCTACAGGGAAATAAGCTCATGGTACATAAACAGCAAAACACAGCCGGGCTCACACTATGCTGGTTTCGGACGCCACCACATGCTGGTCCAACCCTCAGGCCCGTTCATGCCTCACACCATTCTCCGGAGGTAGCCACCATCCTGCCCCAGGGTACAGGGCCCTTTGTGACTATCCAGCACATGGTGTGAATCCACAACGGGCACCATTTAATTTCTCATCCTACTGAAACATTTCCTAGGCTCTGGCCCCTTTCCCTGGGCCTATGAAAAGATAACTCCAAAATGAACCCATCCCCCATGCTGAGGGACATGTTGGGTCCCCTGATAGTTTGTGTGAATGTGATGATGGATACAATGAAGTGCCTCATCCTAGAGGGAAGCCTACCCCTCTGTTCAGGTTGTGCTTCTATCCTCATGAAAAACCCAACATTCGAGCTGTGGCTTGTCCCCGTGATGGTCCCCACGGTCCTCTCCATGGGGATCTTTAAGCGGCCTGACACACCCACGCAGTACAGGCTTTCAGCCCTTGGAGGGGACCTGGTACCTGCTGGTGATCATGGCAGTCATCCAAGACGTTCCTCCTCACTGCCAGCCCTCCGTGCAGACCACCCCAGCATCTGGCTGGCTCCTAGTAGGGACCCCACTCTTGCCCCTTTAGCCTTAGCCTCTGCATCTGGCATCTCTAGTTCCTGATGCTCACTTCCCACTCAAGGACTCCAGCTTGGATACCCCCTCCTCTCAACTCCAACCTTCCCGGCCCTCCCACCTGCTGGACAGCCCTCACCCTGCCCTGAGGGGAGACTGGGCACCTGCAGTGAGCATCTCCCTCCTGCAGCGGCCTGCAGGCACCATGTGGGCCTGACTTGTCGCCCAGACTTAACACTCGGGCTTTGAGGACTGGCAGTGGGAGCAGTTTGTCTGAAGGCGAGCTTAGAAAACACCTCCAGACACCCGTATTCACTGAAACCCAGAGAAATTGCTTTGGAGGAAGTCAAAATGCATGGGCTTATTGGGGAGCTAATCTATTCATGGAGGACAGCGCCTGCATAATCACCTCATTTCTCCAGCTGGCCCTGCACGGGGCATTCATTCACTATTTGCATCCTCACCGTCTCCTTTCAGCAGCGCTCCTAGATAAATTCTCTCCCCCAAACAACATTTTTCACTAGGAGCTGCCGCCGGGAATTGGCTGAGCAGACAGGACCGCCTCTTGTCACTTATGCTCCCTGGGTGAAGGTGTCTGGGATCGGAGAGAGGAATTAGATTTGTGAACTCTGCTTCCAACACGTATGAGAGTCCGTCATACGGTGATGGGAGCAGTCTGCGTTTTCCTCCCTAGGTTGTAAAGCTGGTCTGGAGTGTGGGCCTGGGGGAGGCTTTCAAATGCTTGTTGAAAATCTTTGGGTGGTTTTGTGTTCGGGGTATAAAATGCAGTATGAAGTGTTGACTGGCTTTTTTTTTTTTTTCCCTCCATCACTTCCCTCCCGCTTGATGGAGGTGAAGTGCTGTAGGAGTTGAAGGAAAGGTGGCTTTTAAAGCAGGGGCCCAACAACCTGTTGGCTGGCCGAGCTGAGAACAGAAGGAGGGGCTGGTTAATTCGGATTCAGTCCCCCTTTAAGGGATACAGAGCGCCGAGCATCTCCAAAATAGATTTCCACATTTTGCGTGGTTAGCCACATTTTCTTTCATGTTCTGTGAGTTAACATCTCGGTGCCTCACTCTCCTGGTCTAGGATCTCCCCTCAATTACCCCACAGGATTGTGCGTAAAAATGAGAGACAGTGCTTTTCTCACCTCAATATTCAGAGGCAGCTTATTCAAAGTCCTTGCCCATTTGGAACACACAAACAGAATTGTTTGCACAATTATTCAGTACCTGCTTTGGCACTTTGCATCCATCTACAAAACACCCTAAAAAGTAGCTGTTACTATAATATATCCTTTTTTCAGATGAGGAAATTGTGAAATTAAGAGTTTACATATGTTCTCAAGGTCATCCAACTTATAAAAGGTAGAGAAAAGATTCAACCCCAGATCTTTATGATTCTAAAGCCTAGACAGATATGCCACAGTGATCTAGGATAAAGGTCCTTTAAGCATCCACAAAAAAGTATTAAAATGTCCATGCAGTAATTTCCTTCTACTTTATTCACAATCATGTCTACTGAGGCCCTATTTAAAGCCTTTTTCTTATTTTGCACTCAATTCTAATTGGCCTTTTGTCCTCCTGATTTCTAAGTCCACAACTCAGGTGGGGAGAGGAAGGGAACTGCTGTGGGCAAGGAGAATGAAAAGAATGAGAAATAAGAGTGAACACCGAATAGGAGACAGAAAGACTGCATAGATGGTGGCTATGAAAATGCTAGAATATACAAGAAAGTATTCAAGAGCTGGCAAGGAATTAAGAAATTGTTAGAGGCTTTTATGGGTTGAATTGAGTCCCCTCAAAATATATTGAAGTTCTAACCCCCTGTATCTGTGAATATGATCTTATTTGAAAATAGGGTCTTTGCAGATGTAATCAGGTTAAGATGAGGTCACAATGGGTTAGGGTGGGCCCTAATCCAATGTGACTGGTGTTCTTATAAAAGAAGGAAGATTTGGATACAGACAGACACAGAGGGAAGATGACCATGTGAAGATGGAGGCAGAGACTGAAGTAACGATGCCACAAGCCAAGGAATGTCTGGAGCTACCAGAAGCTGAAAGAGGCAAGGAAGGATCCTCCGCGAGAGGCTTTGGAGAGAGCATGGCCCTGCCAGCCTCTGATTTCAGCCTGCTAACCTCTAGAACTGTGAGAGAACGAATCTCTGTTGTTATAGGTGATGTGGTTTGTGGTGCCCCATTATAACAATTCAAGGAAGTTTAATACAGAGACGGAAACCTAAGTGAAAGAGGGAACCTAGAAAAGGCCAGGTCTGTTGTATTTGGAGAACCTGGTAACGTTAACGTTATAATTTCTGAATTTCATAAAGTGTGGAGGACAAGATATAAAGCCTAAGACTTGCCCAAGACGAAAAGTCTACTAAAATAATCCCACTTACCCCCCATAAAGCTGGGGCTCCAAAGGCCAAGTATTTTACTATAAAGATGAGCTAGAGTTGCTCCCACCCTCACCCCCCCATGTTATAGTGAAGATGGCCTCTCAATCTTGTGCGGGGAGGAGAAGAAAAATTCCCCTCTGTGAATCCCTCCCTTGGGTTTATAACTTAAAATCAAAAGACTGCATGGTCCAGAAAATCTCAGGAGTGGAATTTAACATAAAGTTTTTGCAAATTCTTAGGCATCTGCAAAAATGTATGCAAATCCTCTCCAGAAAAAGACCCCTTTAACTCAGGGCACAAAACGTCCCACACCTAGAGGTCCAAGAAATGTGAGTTCACTTTTTAAAAAAATCACAAAACAGACAAGGGAAAAAGAAAGTGCCAAGAGCAAACACCTGCAAAATCATCAGACAGTCAAGTTTGATCTACAGAGTCCTCAAGTCTTGAATCTGTCACATGCAGGATATAAAAGAAGTTGTATAAATGGAATACTACTCAGCCGTAAAAAAGGACAAAGTCGTCCCATTCACAACAACATGGATAGACCTTGAGGGTATTATGTTGAGTGAAATAAGCCAGACAGAGAAAGACAAACTCTGTATGACTCCACTCATAGGTGGTAGTTAACATATGGGCAAAGAGAACTGATCGGTGGTTGCCAGGGGAAAGGGGGGTGGAGGGAGGGCACTAGGGGTGAAGTGGTGTACCTACAACATGACTAATAATGATGTACAACTGTAATTTCACAAGGATGTTAACTTTCATAACCTTAATAAAAAAATAAATAAATAAATAAAAAAGTTGTATACTATTTAAATAAGTAAAAGAAGAGATTTAAAATATGAATAAGAAGCAAGAGGCTATAAAAAAAGACCAGTCATCATATTAGAATAAAAATAGAATTTCAAACATAGGGGCTGGCTCCGTGGCCGAGTGGTTAAGTTCACGCTCTCCGCTGCAGCGGCCCAGGGTCCGGATCCTGGGCGCGGACGTGGCACCACTCGTCAGGCCATGTTGAGGTGGCGTCCCACATCCCACAACTAGAAGGACCTGCAACTAAGATATACAACTATGTATGGAGGTTGGGGGGTGGGGGGGGGCATTGGGAGGGTAGGGTTGGGAAATAAAGCTGAAAAAAAAAAAAAGATTGGCAACAGTTGTTAGCCCAGGTGCCAATCCTTAAAAAAAAAAAAAGGAAGATTGGCAACAGATGTTAGCCTAGGTGCCAAGCTTTAACAAAAAAAAAAAAAAAAAAAAGAATTTCAAACATGAGAAATATAAAAATAGAAATTAAAAGCTTAATAAATGGATTAAACCATTAGATGGATATTGTTAAAGGAAAAAAATTAGTAAACTGGAAAATAGATCTGGAGAAACTATTCAAAATCAGCCCAGGAAGACAAAGGCAAAAAATATGAAAATAAAGAGGTTGTGAGCCATGTAGAATTGAGGGATAGGGTTTAATATCTTAGAATTTGAAAGGAAATGATAAAAAAAGAGGATTAGGCAAAAGCAATGTTTGAATAGATAATAACTGAGAATGTTCCCAAATTGGTGAAAGACACCAACCCTCAGATTCAAGAAGTCAACCTGTCCAAAGCAGGATAAATACAAAAATATTCACACTTAGACGTATCATAGTGGAATTGCGGAGAGCCAAAGACAAAGAGAAGATCTTACAGCAGTCAGAGAGAAAAGATAGACTACCTAAAATTGAATGATAATTAGAATAACAGTTGACTTTTCAGTGGCAAGAATGGAATCCAGAAGACCATGAAATAATATCTTAAGTATGTAGAGAGAAAATAATTATCAACTTATATATGTATACTCAATAAAAATATTGTTCAAAAACTAGGGTAGAAGAAAGTCATTTTCCAATACACAAAAACTGAAAGAGTTTGCCACTAACAGATCCTCACTAAAATAAATTATAAAGGATATACTTCAGGTATAAGGAAAATGAACCTGGAAGGAAAGCTGAGATAAAAGATTAGCTCAAAAAGTAGTAAATACATGAATAAATCTAAAGAGATATTGATGGTAGATGACGCTATAGTAATTCCTTGTGGGGTTATAAAAACACATTAAAATGACAATGCATGATGACAATCGCAAATAAGTTGGGAGAGGTGATCGTAATTTAAGTGTTCTAAAATGCCTGTATTATTAATGAGGATGGAAAGGATACTGGTTGGCTTTAAATTTTGATAAAGTAAGCGATTAAGGGGCCGGCTCCGTGGCCGAGTGGTTGAGTTTGCACACTCTGCTGTGGTGGTCCAGTGTTTCATCGGTTCGAATCCTAGGCGCGGACATGGCACCGCTCATCGGGCTGTGCTGAGGCGGCGTCCCACATGCCATAACTAGAAGGACCCACAACTAAGAATACACAACTATGTACCAGGGGGCTTTGGGGAGAAAAAGGGAAAAAACAAAATCTTTAAAAAAAATAAGCAATTAAAATTTCTAGGAAAACCATGAAAATTGTAGATATAGAAAGCATAACTTCCAAAGTAATGAAATAATAAAATGGTAAGAAAGAGATAAATAGAAAAAGAACAGGTGGTACAAAGAGAAAACGTATAAGATGGTAGAAATAAATCCAAATATATCAGTAAATACAGTAAATTTGCATGCACTAAGTTAAAAGACAAACATTTTTAGACTAGATTTTTAAAATTATCGCTAGGCTATTTATAAGAAACATGTCTGAAATATAATAATACAGAAAGCTTAAAATATAAACGGATGGAAGAACTCCTAACAGGCAAATATCATCAAAAGAAACTCACTGTAGTTTTATTAACATTAGAAAAAATGCTATGACAAGGTGCTTTAGTATAAGTAAAGAAGATTTATATATATGTCTACAAGATATAACGTGCAGTTTGTCAGGAATATATGACAATTATAAGCTTTTAGGCAGCTAATTGCATAACTTTAATTTAAATAAAGTAGAAATTGACAAAATTACAAGAAGACATGGATAACTCCACTAACGTAGTGGAGGATTTTAATAAATTTCTCCAAGTAATTGACAGACCAACACAGTTAATAGTTTTAATTTAATGGGCACATATAGAACACTGCATCTAACAACTACAAGATTCAACAAATTTTAAAGGATTAACATCATAGAGAACATGTTCTCTGATCATAATAAAATAAATTAGAAATCCATAACCAAAAATTATAGACAAAAGCCATATTTTTGGAAATTGTGAAACATTTCTGAATAACTCATAAGTCAAAGAAGAAATTATACTGGAAATTTGAAAATATTTTGAACTGAACGACGGCAAATATACTACATATTACAGTATGCAAAATGCAGCTAAAATAGTAGTTAAGAAAAAATGTAAATCAAAACAGTATGATATTGGTATAAAATCAGCAACATAGATCAATGGAACACAATGGAGAGCCCAGAAATAAATGCATGAGAACCCATGCATATATGGTGAGTTAATTTACAACAAAGGAGCCAAGAATATATAATGAGGAAAGAACCGTCTCTTCAATAAATGGTGTTGGGAAAACTGGACAGCCACATGCAAAAGAATGAAACTGGACCCCTATCTTATACGATACACAAAAATAAACTCAAAGCGGATTAAAGGCTTGAATGTAAGACCTGAAACCGTGAAACTCCTAGAAGAAAATAAGTGGTAAACAACGTGACGTAGTTCTTGGCAATGACTTTTTGAATCTGACACCAAAAGCAAAAGCAACAAAAGCAAAAATAAACAAGTGGGACCTCATCAAACTAAAATACTTCTGCACAGCAAAGGAAACCATTAACAAAATGAAAAGGCAACTTACTGAATGGCAGAAAATATTTGCAAATCATATATCTGATAAGGGGTTAATCCAAAATACATATATAAAGAACTCATACAACTCAATAGCAAAAAATCAAACAATCCAATTAAAAGATGAGCAGAAGATCCGAATAGATATTTTTTGAAAGAAGACATACAGATGGCCAATCGGTACGTGAAAAGATGCTCAACATCACTAATCATCAGGGAAATGAAAATTAAAACCACAAGGAGATATCACCTCACATGTTAGAATGGCTATTATCAAAATGACGAGAAATAACAAGTGTTGGCGAGGATGTGGATAAAAGGAAACCCTTATTTACTGTTGATGGGAATGTAAATTGGTGCAGCCACTGTGGAACAGTATGGAATTCCTCAAAAGAGTAAAAACAGGACTACCATATGATCCAGCAATTTCACTTCTAGGTATTTATCCGAAGAAAACAAAAACACTAACCAAAAAGATAGATGAACTTCCATGTTCATTGAAGCATTATTTACAATAGCCAAGATATGGAAGCAACCTAAGTGTCCATTGATGGATAAATGGATAAAGAAAATGTGGTGTATATATATATACAATAGAATATTATTCAGCCGTGAAAAGAATGAATCTTACTGTTTGTGACAACATGGGTGGACCTTGAGGGCATTATGCCAAGTGAAGTAAGTCAGACAGGGAAAGACAAATATCCTATGATCTGATTTATATGTGGACTCTAAAAACAATAACAACAACAACAAAAAAAACCCAAGCTCATAGATACATAGAACAGATTGGTGGTTGCCAGAGGTGGGGAGCGGGGCATGGGAGAAATGGGTCAAGGGGGCCAAAAGGTACAAACTTTCAGTTATAAAATAAATACGTCATGGGAAAGTAATGTACAGCATGGTGGCTATAGTTAATAATACAGTATTGCATATTTGAAAGTTGCTAAGAGAGTAAATCTGCAAAGTTCTCATCACAAGAAAAAAGTATTTTGTAACTATGTAAGGTGACAGGTTGTTAACTAGACTTATTGTGGTGATCATTCACAATGTATAAAAATATTGAAGCGTTACATTGTACACCTGAAACTAGTATAATGTTATATGTCAATTGTACCTCTATAGAAATAAAATAATACATGTTGCAAAAAAAGAGAAATTGTATAGCATCCCATTCTTATATTAGAAAGAAAAACTGAAAGTTAATAAGCTAAATATGGTAGTTAGAAAAAAATAGAATAAAAACTGTAGATGAAAATAATAAAGATAAGAACAGAAATTAATGAAAGGAATAAAGGACTAATATTAGTTCTTTATTAAGGACTGATAAAAGCCAAAGGACTGATAAAGCCTAGGCTTGATTCTTTGAAAAGACTAATCAAATTGATAAACTTTTAGCTGGGTTGAGAGAGAGAGATACCACAAATGAACAATATTAAGAATGGAAAAAGGGCCGTAATTATAGTTGATACAGAGTATATGAGGAATGTTTATGCCAAAATTTGAAAACTGAGATGAAAAGAACAACTTTGTAGAAAAATATAGCTTATGAAAACTGACACAGGAAGAAATCAAAAACCAAAATTATCCTATAACTGTTAAAGAAGTTGAACCAGTGGGTTTAATATATTCTCACAAATAAAAAACTAGGACCAGATGTCTTTACCATCAAGCCCTGCTAAACTTTCAAGGAACAAATTATTCCAAACTTCTGCAAATCGTTTGAACACAGCTTGCAGAGTGGATACTAAGTGACTGAGCACACTGTCTTGGGTCTCTTTCTTCTAGAGCCAGACATCCAGGCAGACCCCTGGGTTTATAGCACAACACAGTACAGCACAATTATTGATGATCTTCATGATAGTCCTGAGTCATAAAGAAAAGTCTGAATTGTATTCTGTGTACTCTGTTCAGTAAGACAAAGGGAGCATAACCATACCTAAAGATTTCTTTAGAAAATGTAAAACTTAGTAAACTTTTGATACTGAAAGAGAAAACTCTTCAGTTATATGGAATTGAAAGAGGGGAAACTGATCTGGAAGTCTAGCCTGTTTAGTGTTCCTTGAAATTAAATTCTTTAATATAAATAACAGCTGTCTCCACCTTTCTGGAATGAAAACCATAGAAGTGGGAAGGAGAGGAAAAGAATGCCACCATGACTGCCACCAGCGCCCTCCCCATAGTGTCCAGAGCAGGCATTCAGATGAAAGAGACCTCCTCTCTGTCTTGCCCCGGCTGTAGATGGCTCTTGACTGGCTTGAGCTCTTTGGAAGCTATCACACAGAAGAGAGTCTACTAGACAGGAGTCTCTGTTGGACACCCACTTGGACATAGCTGCAAGCCACGGACTCCTCGTCTAGATGTCTAAGCTCTACTCACTTGGGGTTTCTTATTGGCATTTTAGTGTCTGTGTCTTGGAACATTCATTATCATCTGTCTCTTCAGAATATTGTCTGCCATTCTGCTGCCTCTTCCACAGCTTTTTCATCCTCCAAGTTGACTGGCCTTTTAGCACCTGCTCCAAAGGCTGGATCATTGCCTTTATCCTGGCTCCCCCGGATTATCCAAGCTCCAGTGCCAGCCTTGCCTCTTCTTGCTCTTGCCTAGCCCATTGTGAGGTCTGATTGGGCATTGAATCTCTCCCTGCGATTCTGCCCCTTCTCTCTGTCTAGCTGAGCAACATCTAGGGCAGGGGCAAATCCAGCTCACTTGCTCCACTTTTTGGCCTTGGGGTCCCATGGATCAATCAAGGTCCTCCTTATCTGAGTATCCTTATTTAATAGCTTAAAAAAGCAGAAATTTGTGTTTGAGATTTCTCAGGACCTCAGACAGTGACTTTATTCTAAATTCATGACATCTTTCTGTTGTCCTGGTCTATCAGTTTTTGTCACCTCTCTTAAATCTTCCCTCTCAGCCATGGAGACTCCAGTATCTCTAGATGCCCTAGGAAATGCTGTTGGCTGTTCCACTGGACATGTGGGCTGAAGGAAGCGAGGAAGGTGTGGAAACAGTAGGAGGAGTAGACTTCACAAATTGCATAGACAGCAGGTATCAAAAATCCCTTAGTTCCCGGACTAGGTTCGTCTGGAGCTTCTATATCAACTAAGTAATGATGGCAATGCCTTTCATCTGTGCTTTCAAAATTCTTTCCCTGTGATTATCCTATTTAATGTACACAGCAATCAGGTGCTATAGGCAAGCCAGATATTATTATCCTAATAGTGTTATAAGATTAAAAATGGTTATGTTGCCAAAAAACTTGGCATCATTAATAATAAATAAATAAAACGTCATTCTTATGCTCTATTATTTCATTATTATAATCATAATTTTAACAATATGGATAATAGAAATCAATGTAAGTATTTTGTAAACTATAAAGTGCTCTATACAAAACATGGTCACATCTACCTATACACGTAGATATATATGTTGCATACCATACACTTTATATAGTGCTTTACTTTTTAAAATGTTTTAATTTATATGTATTATAGTCCTGCTGAATTTTTATTCAAAAAAACTCAGGAATCTATGTTGTAAGCAAAGAAAACTGACTCACGCCAACTTAAAGAGAAAAGGAATTTATTGGAAGGCTGTTGGATAGCTCAAAGAATTAACAAGTCTGGAGAAGCAGATTCAGAAAACAAACGGAAACCAAGAGAGGCTAGACAGCAGGAACCACAGTCAAAGCCATGTGGCAAGAACAGTCTCTTTAGGATAATACCCCTACCCCACTGCCGTGACTAGATGGTCCTACCACTGGATACTGGGCGCTGCTTCTTGGGTCTTGGTGACGTTTACCAAGATTCAAAGTCCTGAGTGAGAGCATGCAATTGGCTAAACCTAGGTTTATCGGCCCACGCCTTAGCTTCCATGGGACAGAGACAGGTCATATATGCCTCCTTTCAGGTTCCACAGGCCCAAGAATTACACATGATGCAGTCCCTCATATAGGAAGGGGATTTAGAACCTGGGTTCAAATGTCCTCTACAGCAAGTAATATATCTGGAGTATTGCACTTCGTATTCCCGATACTTTATCATAAATGGGATTTACAAAACCCTCTTCACTATGAACAATTTCAAACATATGCAAAAATAGAAAGAACAGTGTAATAAATCCCCTTGCAAACAATCACCCACTTTCAACACTGTCAACTCATGGACAACTTGCCTTTCTCTCTCCCCCTGCCCAATCCTCCCCCAACTCCAGTTACTTTGAAGCAAATCCCAGACATTACCACCAAAAAATATTTCAATGTGCATCTAAAATAGATAAGAACTTTTTTAAAAACATGACCACAATACCATTTTTAGCCCTAAAAATGTTGAAAAGAATTCCCTGAGGGGCTGGCCCCGTGGCCGAGTGGTTAAGTTCGCGCGCTCCGCTGCAGGCGGCCCAGTGTTTCGTTAGTTCGAATCCTGGGCGCGGACATGGCACTGCTCATCAAACCACGCTGAGGCAGCGTCCCACATGCCACAACTAGAAGGACCCACAACGAAGAATACACAACTATGTACCGGAGGGCTTTGGGGAGAAAAAGGAAAAAATAAAATCTTTAAAAAAAAAAAAAAGAAAAGAATTCCCTGATACCATCAAATATTCAATCAGTGTTCAAATTTCCCCAATTCTCTTATAATTTTTTGTTTTATTTTACAGTTTGTTTGCTCAGATCAAGATCCAATTGGTCAATATGTCTTTCAGTCCACTGAATTTCTCTCTCCATCTCTTTTTTACCCCTTGTAATTTATTGTTAAAGAGATCAGGTCATTTGTCCTATAGAGACTCCCACAGTCTAGATTTTCCTGATTGCATTCCCCTGATGTCATTTAACATGTCCTTCTGTTCCATGTACTTCTTCTAAATCAGTAGTTAGATCAAGAGATGTAGGTTCAGTTTTGTAGCAAGAATATTTTGTAGGCAGTGTTTGTGTACTTCCATCACGAGGTGTATACTGTCTCACTGTCTCCCCTTTTGTGATGCTACTGCCATTGCTCATTATTGCCTAGATCCAGTAATTCATTAGGGGTTGCAAATGGTGATATTTTAATCTTATTTTCCCTTCCTCATTATTAGCTGGGATAACTGTTATAAAGAGACATTTACCATCATCCATTCTTTGGTTGCCCAGAAGTACAACAAAGTTCGTTAGGAAGAGTCAGAATAAATAATTCTTTGACAGCTTTCAAAATAATGAATTGACTTTCTACCATCTTCCAAAGGGGACCAATTAGGTTTTCAGTATTATTGTGAACTTAATGGATTTAAATATATTTGACATGTTTAGATTCATTGCTTTTAATAGCATTATTATTTGCAAATTTTCCACCTTTGGTCATTGGGAGCATATTGACAACAGTTTCTGAGTCCTTTGCCTCTTTTATGGCTTCCCTGCCATCAGGATGTTCCAGGCTCATCTATGCGTTTCCTGCTCCAGACCTGTGGTCAGCCATTTCCCTGTGGAGCCCAGGTTTCTTTTGGTGAGAAATGGTATTTAAAACCACAATCTAGACACTAGAGGTGCTTATTGCTACTGAGTTCGTCCATATTTCTAAGTCTTTTCAGTAGTTAGAGCTAGAAATTATTATTATTATTATTACTTTTGTTGTTGTTGAGGAAGATTTGCCCTGAGCTAACGTCTGTACCAGTGTTCCTCTATTTGGTGTGTGGGTCACCACCACAGCATGGTGAGTGGTGTAGGTCCACAGTGGTGCTCATAATGATCTCTCTGGTTCGAATTTAGGATTATAGGGTTTTTACTTAACCTCATCAATCTTACATCTATCATTTCCTTTCTCCCATGCCAAAAATTCTGGTTCTTAATGACACCAGCATAATTACTTGTTTATTTTATTCCCAAGTATGCAAACAACTGTCTCAGAACACTACTACAAACAGTAGGATTACTAGAAAGAGTTTAATTTTTTTTGCATTTCTTCTTGTTTTTTGGGTTCTGTTCCGGTAGAGATGTGCAGTCACATTGCTGGGATTTCAAGTTGTCTAGAATAGTTCCTCTCTGTGTGATTATCCACCAACCTGATAAACAGGTTCATTTGTTTCCTTTTGCTTTTGAGTTTTAGGAATTGCTTTCTTCATATTTAATTTTTTATAATTATGTAAATGTTTATGTAATTCCAAAGTCAAATCTACAAAGAAAATATATTCAGAAAAGTCTACTTTCTATCACGTCCTCTTGCATCCTGTTTCCTCCCTACCTCTAGCATAAACATTTTTTTGTTTTATTTTACACTTCAAAAAAATATAAGGAAATATATACATATTCAAGTCTCCTCTTTCTTAGATAAATGGTAGAATACTATGTAGACTTTTTACTATCTGTTTTTTTTGACTTTATATAAATTTTTCTGAAGGTCACTTTATGAAGTATGTAGAGGTGTTCCTCATTGCTTTTTTATAGCTGCATAGTACTCCAATGCATGAACATAGTTCCATAGTTTATTTCCAGTTTCCTTTTGAGGGCATAGTTTGAGGCTATAATTGATAGTCTTGTGCGTACATTTTTTCATATTTTTACTGAGTTATTATTTGAATAGATTCCTGAAAGTGGAATTGTGAAGTCAAAGGGCAAATGCATGTGTCATTTTGCTGGACATCATCAAATGTCCCTCCAGAGGGGTTATCCTTTGCCACCAGGAATAGTGAGGGTGCCTGCTTCCCCACAGCCAACCAGCAAAGTATGCTGTGGAATATTTGGGGCTTTGCCAATCTGACAGATGAGAAACGGCTTTAAAGTAGCTTTAATTTGCATTTCTCTTATTAAGAGATAGGTTGAACAGCTTTTCATATGATTAAGGCTATTTGCATTTCTTTTTTCCATGAGCTTTTCATATCTTTGGCCCATTTTCCTATAGGATTGTTAGTCTTTTCTCTATTTTTAGAATCTCATGACACATTAGGGATGGCGATACTCTGCCTATCATATACATTGCAAATATTTGCTCCCAGTTTGTTACTTGTCTTTTCTTGCTTGTCTTTTGATTTTTCTTCTGGTGTTTTCTTTTGCCATGCAAAGGCTTTTTTTTTTTTTTTTAATGTAAGCAAATGTATCAATCTTCTTCCTTCTTGTTTCCAGAGTTTTGTTGGAGAAAAGTTTACCCACTATTAGGTTATAGAGAAATTCACCGATGTCTTTTTCTAATACTTGTATGATTGTATCTTTTACATTTTAACCTAATTCATTCAGAATTGATCCTGAAATCTGCTGTGAGGGATGGACCCAACGTTGTACTTTTCTATAAGGCCATCCAGTTATCCTGACGCCTTCTATTGAGAATAACATCTTTTCCCCCCTGGTTTGCAATATTACCTTTATCATATGCTAAATCACTGTATTACTGGGTCTGTTTCTGGATTTTCTATTCCAATTCGAGTGATCTGTGTGTGTGTTCATGCACTAATATCACACAGTTTCAATTAGATAGCCTTTGTATTATGTTTGTAAGTCCAAACTTACAAATGTTTGTAAGTTATGTTATGTTCGTGAGTTGGATTCTGGCTTCCAACTGTGTATCATGGAGATCTGGGATTCAAAGGAGGAGAAGATCTGTGAGAGACACAAACAGTATCTTTCCCTCTTCTTTCCTGGCTGGACTTCAAAATACTCGATGTCAGGATTTACAGCTACTTAATTTTGATACTGATGCTTGAAACATAGAATGCACTCAAATGAACAGGTTTTGAATTGGAAAGCCAGTCAAATATAAGAGAATATAGTCTATAAGTCTCAGAAGGATAGAGCTATGAACAGCGGGGTGGAAGCTGTAATGGATGTAGTTGTCAGTTCAATATAAGAAACAAATATTAGAACTATTAAAAAATAGGAAAGGATGTTTAATGAAATAGTGAAGTCCCCATTATAGGACGTTAACATGCCCACCTCTCGGTATCACTAGACAGACAGATGAGATTTATGACCCTAATACTATTAGTTACCAGTAATGTAGCAATGATTCTGTGTGACCTCCTGTCCTATGTACTTTGCATATATTACCTCCGTTAATCCTGGCAGCAACCTCGTGATGCAGGTACTTTTGTTATCCTCCCTTCCAGGTCGATATCCTGAAGCAGAGAGAGGTGATATAACTTGCCTTAGGTCGCATGACTGGTAAATGGTAAAGCTGAGATATGAATCCAGGAAGAGTGGCTTCAGAAGCCACTATGCCTTATACAGGTGGGCACAGTGTAATGGCCTTCAAGAAGAAATCATTTTGAACGTTTCCCATGATCTCCTTGTGGGTTCATCTATTTAGGTATTCATTCCTTCATTCTTCAAATACCCACCTGCCAGGTGCTGGCAAACTAGAGATGAATGACACAGACCCTATTTTTGAGTGGCTCTTGGTCTAGCTTGAGAGAGAGCTTAGAGACTTACTGTCTTCTAAGCTCTAGTCTAATAGATTATAGAAAATGTCATGAGCTTAAACAGGATGTTTTGACTCCATCCCCCAAACCCTCACCATTTTGACTTCAAGGACTTCCGTGTTCTTTGATCTACCAATGGCAACCATAGTAATTACACAGCTCAGAGAAACTGCTCACTCTTTTTCTTGCGATATTCCTAAAAAATAAAAAAAATTTTTAAAATGCAAACTATTATTCTTTTTCCAAACAATGAGTAATAATGAAGATAATCAACACAAACTAAAGCAACAAACAAAAATGAACACAGTAAAAATTTTAAAAACTAAAAAATTGATTGAAGAAATGAGTAGTCATATAATTTACATCTTCAAAATTTGATGCAGGGAAGCTGAACTTGGTTCAAATCATGACCACCGAAGAAAACTCTGTGTTGGAGGCCATAATTATAAAAGGCGATGTGGATAAGAAATGCTGATAGATGAATCATATCTTAGTTGTAAAATCAATGCAAAAACGTATTAACCCCATTGAAAAAAAGTCCAGTAAAATAAAACTGGAAAATTAGCATAAAGGGAAATATGTTTTGATTACATTATATAGAAAATTGACCAAGAGAATTAAATTGCCTTAGTGACATTTACTCCAGAAAATACTTTCTAGATGAAAATTCATTGCTGTGAATATAATTCGATTAAAACAGTCAGTAGGGCACAGCCCACTCAGGGTCAAAATGGCGAGGATGAAGGAGCTTATGTGCATTACAATAGCACCCAAGAGGGAGTGCCCACCCACCCCTGGGAGCTGGGTGAGGCTTCAGAGAGCAGGTGACGGTTAGGCTGGATCCAAGGAATGAGGGTACATTGTTCAGGTGGTGAAGAGGACAGGCGTTCCAGAGAGCTGGGGGGACAGGAGGGGAGTGACAGCTGAGAAAGAGCGTGACTGTGGCTGAACTCTGAGGCTGGGAGCTAGGGGTCTGTAACGAGACATGGGGCTAAAACAGAGCCAGAGACAGATAAGGTAGAGCTATCAGATGGAGAAGAACTGGTCCTTGGCAATCCAGAAGGAGCCGTGAGTGGGCTCTTTGCTCATCCTGACTTGTCCAACGTTTTCATCACTGACTTAAGTAAAAGGAAAAAGTGCCTTTATGGCGGATGACCTGAGGCTGAGAGAGTTCATACTAACATTTCCTTGGTTAGTAGCATTGGCCTTTATAGGTCTGAAATGTCTACAATTTGATTTAGTGACATAAACTCTTAGGCAACAGAAGAAGATTATTATTTCACGAAGCGGATATATGCTCCACAGTTGGTAGCAGTATTAGGCCACAAGGAAGATGGAAGATGATCATAATAATGTTAATAATAATAATAGTGAGAGGAGGAACTTCCATTTATTGTATGCTATTGGCTTATCACTTTGTATATATTATCTTATTAATGTTTAATGAGCCCCGTGAGGTCCACGTTGTTACCCCCACTTTGTAAATTAGGAACCTGGAGGTAACAGGGTAGAATACCTCCCAACATCACTCAAGATTAGAACCAGCCTGAATGGTTTCAAGGCTCATGCTTTACCTCTGTGTCCCGTTGCTTATCCACCTCTGCCTTCAGGGTTTACGATCATCCATGACGTAAAGTTTCATTTCAGGAGCTAGCCTGGGCCAACACTGCTTTGGAAAATGACCACAGAACCATGCAGTGCTTGATGGCTCAGCTCAATCCCTCATGGGGGCTGGCACCTGGATCAGATAATACTACACCGTGTCTTCAGCTGGGGTCACAGGAGACTTCAAAACTGGAGCGGGTGAGAGAGACCAGAGCAGAGCTGAAAGCTGAGTCCAGAGAGTCAGCAAGGAGGTAAACTGAGGAACTGCCAAATGAGAGGGACCAGAAACATACAGGAAGAGAGGAATCTGGGTTTGAGGAGCCAGCGACACAGAGGAGGGAGAGAAAGCAAAGAAGGCACTGCAGCAACTGCCTAGGACCGGCGTCGCCATTATTCGAGACTTTTACAAAATATATCTAGGGCTAAAAGGTTAGAGACTTCATTAAAATTACAGTGTGGAAGGTCCAGGTAGGTTAATGTGTGCTTGTCAAGCCTGCTGTGTAGTGAGGCACACGGGGGACTACGTGGTTCTCCCCAGAGGCCTTGGGCTTAGAGTTCTGAGTGATCTCAGCTTGCTGCTAGCATCATGGCTGTTCTCACCCAGCCAGGAAGCACATTAAAAACACAGGCTACGGCAGGTTCAGGTAAACCAGCTAGTCTCTGCCGGCACAGTTAGAGCAACTTGAGCAGGAAGAGAAGGGGTGCGGGCCCCGGCATTCCTGCTCAGCTGAAAGGTCTCGGGAAACCTCCAGAGGCCACATCTCGTAGAGAAGGGCTGCGAGCAGATGCTCTTACCCCCCATCCCTGGAGACAGAGAAAATTAAACACCTTAAATTGGATTTTAGTCTCTGGTTGCTTATATATGTTATGATTGGCCCCAGCCAGCTGGAGCTAGAGCTCAGAATAACCTGAGAGCTTGGAAAACACATCCCTGTGTGTGTGTGTGTGTGTTGTGTGGATGGGGCAGTGAGCCCTGCCACTGTTTGATATCATTTTGTCATGAATTGGAATCTGCTTTGGCATTGTCCTTCACCCGCTGTCGTGGGGAAAGCCTACAGAATGCGGACAGCTGTACAATGGAATAAGTATTCATCTCTGTGGTCTTCTGAGGCCAAAGATTTCAGAAGACACCAAACACAGCGTTCAAGCTTGCGGGGCTTTTGTGCTTCCTAAGGAAATTTTCCCAGCGACTCAGAGCTTTAGCTAAGGCATTGTCCGCGTGTTCCCTTAGCGTGGTGTTGGATGTTAGCAATAGTTTGAATGATCTTTGGAGGTCAAGACGTAGCCTTTTCTGGTCCTTATAAATGAGTTATTGAAGGCCCAACAAAGATGGCGTTGAGATTTCAAGCTCAGATGATGGGAGATTTGTAGGTGCCCTTGGCTAAGAAAGGGGTGTTTGGGATAGAGAGGTAGTTTGAGGGAGGAAATGGGGCAAGTTTGGTATTAGAAATAGCAATGGAAATAACCAAAAAGCTTGCATTCATCCATTCATTCATACAGTAAATACTTATTATGCTACTTGTGTTATGCACTTGGCATTAGGGTACTGAGAAATATAAGACTTGGAGCCTTCAATAGGAAGCCAGAACTACACAGCTTAAGGTAAAGAGAAGACTTGGAGGCCAGACAAGGGCATCAGTGCTCTCTGTGTGCCCAGTGAAGGCAACAGAATGGAGGAACCCAGTGAGATGAAAGCTGGACTGAGGAGAGATTCTAGAATGGAGCCTGGGCATAGGATATGGGGGCGGGGGCAGGGTGGTGCCCATAGTTACAGAGAAGAATTGACTAGAAAGATAAGAGCTGAATTGGTGGAAAATCACAGATGTCAGGGGAAGGCGACATTTCAGGAGTGCAATAGCCAAGCTAAGATAAATACTAATGATAGCAGCTACCATTTATTGAATAGTTATTTTTTCTTAGTGCATTTATTTATTTAGTACTAGACACTGTGCTAAGCACTAGGTATAAAATGATGAACAGGACAGTCCAGGTTGTGCCCTCAGAGAACTTACATCCTAGTGAGTTTTATGCTGTATGTCGTTTACTCCTCCTGAGAACTACAAGAGGCTAGAATATTACCCTCATTGTACAGATGAGAACACGGAGGCTCAGAGGGGTTGAGTCCCTTGCCCAGGTCCCTGAGAGAAAGAGTGGGGGATCTTGGATTTGGACTCAGTTCTATCTGATGCCAGCGCCTCTCAATCCCCACCCTGTGCTAGGGGAGTGCGAGCAGAGAAAGGGCATCTGGGTGCAGCTGGAAGAAAGCCTTTGAGGGGACAAGTGGAGTCAAGAGGTGGAGGAGAAGACACATTTCAAAGGGCTAAGGAGGGAGCAGATGGAGATTGATAGGAGGCAGGGAGTTTAGAGATTTTATCTGACCACGAATGGAGGGAGAGGGTGACCTAGTGCCCACTTGTGGGCAAAGGCCAAGTGCCCAGGCCCTGGGACATCACAGACTTGACCTTGAGAGAGTGGTTGAAATTTTCATTTCCTTCTAGGTGGTCAGCTATTCCTGCTCTGCTGGAATGTGTGCCATTAGGTGTGGCCTCATGGGACCACGGGGCCTGAAATTCCTGGGGCCCTTGAGGTCTGAGCAACCTGGGGCCTATGAGGCCTAAACTTGTGGGGTTTGGCGCTCATCCCCAGTTGTGATCTCCTTGTATAAGGGAAGCTCGGCACCCCGAGCAGCCCAGAACCAATTCTTCTGCCATGCGCTGCAGCCCGCAGGCATCAGAGAACGTTGAGAGGAGGGCTTCCTTGCCGTAGCGCATTATCTCTAGCACACCAGCCACAGAGTGACTTTGCAATTACAAACCAGCCACCGAACAGACGCAGCTTAACAGTACGTTGTAAAAGTTTTACGGTTAGTAAAGATAAGTGCAGAATTAATCCCTAAAGAACAAAGCAATTAAAAAAGTACGTAATGAAGCAATTAGCTAGAAATGGAGGGGAGCAGAAGAGAGAGTGTGCCCATGGACAATTTGACTCTGGAAGGGTCTTCACACTTATGTTTTTTTAATTGTGTTCAATGAGGGAGCCATAGGAAAGTAGGATTAATAAGGTATGTGCAAGAGGTAACAATTGATAAAGGGTTTTGAGAGTCAAACTGAAGGAAATTTTTGCCTCTTAAAAAGTTGAGACCAAGAGGGAAATAGCTATAAAGGCCATTATTGGGACAATTAATGAAATTTGATTATAGGCTGTAGATTAGATAATAGTAATGTATCAATGTTTAATTTCCTCATTTGGGGGAAAAAGCAAAAATAGAAGCCCAAAAAACCTAGGAGTCAGCAACGTCTGTTAAACCTCCGGAGAGTAGATGTATAGTGGATATATTTCAATAAGTGCTGTATTAGTCAGCTCAGGCTGCCATAATCAAATAAACCAACAAAGAAACAACAAGAATTTATTTCCTCATAGTTCTGGAGGCTGAAAGTCTGAGATCAGGGTACCGGCATGATCGTGTTCTGGCGAGGGCTCTCTTCCCAGCTTGCAGACAGCTACCTTCTTGCTGTGTCCTCACACGGTGGAGAGAGAGCTCCAGCATCTCTTCCTGTTCTTATAAGGACGCCAGTTCTGTCTGATCAGGCCTCCACTCTTATGACGTCGTTTAATCTTAGTCACCTCCTTGAAGACTCTATCTCCAATCCAGTCACATCGGGGGGCGGTTCAACCTATGAATTTGTCGGGGGACACAATTCAGTCCATAGCAAATGCTACAATGGAAACACAGAGTGTAAGTTCCAGAAAGTCAGGGATTTTGTATGTTTTGTTCAGTGACAAAATTCCCATCTCACCCAACAGTGCCTGGCACAGAGTAAGCGCTCAATAAATAATTGTTGAATTAAATCAGAGAAGGGACACAATCTGATTTATAATTTTAGAAGATGGTTTGGAGGACAACAAGAGTTGAAGCGAGGAGATTTGTTAGGAGGCTGTTGATAGCGTTGTCCGCACAGAGATAATGGCAGCTCGGGCAGGATATTGACTGTGCAGATTGAGCTATGTGATAAAATTTAAGCTCTATTTAGGAAGTAGAACTGACTGCATTTGCCGATGTATTATTGCATGTGGAGAGGGAGGAAAAGGACATAATTATGGAGGAATTGCATAATTATTTATGTAGGTTTCAGCTTGGGCTATTAGGTGGATAAGGGAAGACTAAGGGACAAGATGGGGTGGCAGGGAAGGAAATCAAGAACTTGGTTTTGGACAAAGTAAGCTGGCAATGGCTGAGCAAGCACAGGTGGAGGTGACATGTAGGCGGCTGGATATATAAATCTCGAGCTCAGAGGAATGTCATGTTTCCTCCTGCCCTGAAAAGCTCTTATTACATCAATGGCGAGTCTTATCATCAACGGAATCTTACAGTGGTAATAGTTATACCTAATACCGAGTGGGCTCTAAACTCGCGCTAGGTGTTGAAGTAAACCCTCCACGTACATTACCTTATTTAATTCTCACAACAACTATTTTTGCAATGTGTCATTTTTGTCTCCATTTTGCAGACAAGGCAACTGAGTGTTAGAAGGTGATTGCCTAAAATCACCAATCCGGCAAGTGGGAAATGGAGGACTTGCCACCAAGACCATGTAACCCCAGACCCTGTGCTCTGAACCGCAGTGCCCCCTGTCTCCCGAGAGGCAGAGGTCTTGGATACGTTCCTAGTCTGCTCCTCAATGATCATGTGACCTCGAACCTCAGCTTGCTCACCCAGGAACTGGTGGGAGGTACTCTGCTGGGTCCCCTTAAGTTCACTAGACTGCACTGCTGATTTCTTTCGTGAATCCCATTTTTAACGTGAGTTTGCTGTAGGTGCCTTTCAGAGATGATACCCAAGCTGACAATTCATTTTGATGGGTATGAAAAGGGCAAATCTCTTTAAGCAAAGACCCAGCACATCAACTTTCTTAATCTGAATTCCAATGAAGTAAGAGGAAAGCTCCTTAAAACAAATATTTCTGAGTGAGAGAGTGTTCAGTGTCTCAGCTTCATTTTTATCATCTGAATGATAACCTTGAGGGTCCCACTGACCCAGTGTGGGGCCAGACACATAGCTTCCTCTAATGTCTGCAGCCAGGGCCTGCCAAACTGCCAAACTTCCCCACCTATGTGGTCTCAGTGACACATGGGTCACCTGTCACCTGTCAGATGGCCTGCTGTGCTAGGGGGTGACAAAGTGTATCCTTTCCTCCAGTGATTCCTGGTTGCCCTACCTTTCAGAAGGGACCCCCCTGACTTATTATGGGCAATACTCTTTGGACATGGGTGCAAAGAGTCATCCTTTGGACTAGTGTCACCCGTTTGGAGGGGCATCTGGTATGGACAGCCAATTTCAATTTAATTGGGGCATGCTAATGAGCCATTCATATGTATGGGATTTGTTTCTGATTAGATTAAGCTTCTGAGAGAGGAGAGAAATAGTCTCTGATTAAAGACATAAAAAAGGAAACACTTTAAATGAGTAAGTGGTTCATCTTCATATAGCAAAGTATAAATGAAACATAGTCCAGGGGATCAGCTTTGAATAGCAGCTGGATAGAGCGAGCTTTTCTGAACGCGTCCACAAGAAGGCATTCACAGCAGTTCAAAGGGACTTAACTCACCAGAGAGGGCTCCAAACACTCCCAAGTAAACGGATGTACCACGTTAGCTGATAAAAATGACTCCGACCGGGGACAGGGAGATTTTTATTTGGATGTCAGAAAATTGCTCCCCAAGTCCCTGTGACATTCAGGCTCATTATCACTCTCTGGCAGCATCAGTGATGGTAATAGGGCCAGAGATCTTAGTTCAAAACAAAGAAGTGACTAGAATAGACAGCACACGTGTCAATGGGACCCTGCTTTGGCACTTGGCCAGCACTTCTGTCTCTGAGCTTGGGGCTTCTATGGTTTGGGTTCCATAGAAATGCCCGCACCCGGACCGGCCAGCCTTCCCAACGTTATGCAATGGGAAGCTGTGAGGGCCGGCTCTGTCTAGATTCTTGTCACCTGACCAGGGCTGGAGGTGCGGCTGCAGCCCTGGCCTCATTGGCTCACTGGGATTTGTGGAGCTGCCACAGAGCTGCCTTCTGGGGCTTTCTGAGGAACCCAGAGTTGCGTGTGATCTCCACGCCCCAGCCTCTCCCTTGTCCACCCTGCTGGCTTCTCCCTTTGTCCTTTGACCTCTGCACTGCTTCTGAACTTGAAGCAGACTCTCACCTGCAGGCTGTTTTGCAGGGGTCCTAACACCCTTCCTACCCCTGGAGGCTCCGTCTCTCACCCCTTGGGACTAAATCTGCTCTCTGTATCATCAGCCTCTAGACGGTCCTGCTCTGAATGCACTCATCACCTGGATTTGGGAAGCTGTCACCTTCCGGACAATCTCTCCTCATGCCTGGAAGCTTCTGCTACAAAGTCCCACACAATAGACTGAACCCCTGGCTGTCAGGGCTGCTGGGCCCCAGCCTCTCTGATCACCTCTCCTCTTAAAACGCTGGCAGCTTGTATAATCAGGGACATGATCACAGGCTGCAATAGCAGCCCCCAAACCCCAGAGGCTGAAGCCGGGACAAGTTTATTTCCTGCTCACGTCACAGTGCCCTGAAGGGTATGATGTCCCCTGGGCAGCCTTTCTCCAAGTAGTGACTGACAGACTTAGGTGGCTTCTCTTGTGGATTTCCCATCCTTGAACTTCAAGGTCCTCCTGGCTTATAAACATCCAGCAGATTGGAGGGAAAGGGGTAGAAGCGCTCATGGGCTTCCCACACTGGATGCCTACCCACCCTGGCCGGGAGGTGACAGCTGCCATTCCCTCTCTCATTGCATTGGCCTGAGCTGTTCACATGTTCCCTTCTGACTGCAAGGGAGGCTGAGAGATATGGAGGAGCACCCAGATGCTAGTGAGCAATGAGAGTTTGCCACACTCTTGGTGACCAGCCTATGCCTGGCTCCGCTTCCCCAATCCCACTATGTCCAGGCCTGACTTCTTCCTTTTCTTCCTTTTTGTCTTAAGCCCAAACTAGCCTGCGTTTGGACAATATTAATCAGGCCTGTTGGCTGATATGAGATTTGAGATAAACAGGAATAAGCTATATTTGGTTGGAACCATTAAAAGATGCTTTCTTATCTCAATGACCACATGTTTACAAAGCGATCCTCATGGAATATCCTGTAAGGAAGCCAACTCCCATTGGGGTCCAAGGAAAATCTGGGTCCCCTGTATGCGATGGCTCGTTTGCTGAGCTTGGCGCCATTGCTGCTTCTGGGTTTCCTGTGGGTAAACAGCTATTTCAGCAAATCTCAAGTCCCTGCAAAACAACCTTTTCACTTTTTCTTCATGAAAGGCTTCCAGACATTCTAGCCCGGCTGGTCTGTCCTTGGAATTCTGCCAGATGAATCTTCCTGCTCAGCCTTCTGAGGGTTATGAAGAATCCCTTTCAAACAGGGAAATTGCTTCAAGTGCTTCTTAGGGCTGACCCCAAAGCAGACCCCTTCAGGGATAGCTTCCAAGAAAAAGCATCATTTTTTTTCAAGTAGCAGTTCTGTCCAGAAGCCTCTTTGGCAGCGTTTATTGCAAGAAGAGGGCTTGGGAAACTACATCCCTGGGAAGTGTTTTTCTATGGGGTCTGATGGAAGAATAAGCGTTGACAGGCTTTAAAAACATTTCCTTACACTTTAAAATAACGAAATAGCTACCCTTGGAAACCTGGGAGAGCACCAAGTAAAGTACACCGGGGACGATTCAGAACTAAGGCCCAACTCTTGACCCTTGTCCCTGCCGTAAGTGTTTATCCAGCACCTGTCATGTGCCAGGCCCTTTGAGGCACTAGAGAGTCCTTATTGAGGGCAAGGTGGCCACGGGCCTTCTCTCACAGTCTGGTATTGTGGGCCCATAAACAGGAAAAAACCTTTAGCTCACTCGTCATCAAGGAATTGCAAATTAAAACTACAGTGAGAGTCAACTTCACACCCATTGCATCAGCAAAAGTTAAAAAGTTGGACAATGTCAAATGTTGGCGAGATTGTGAAGCAACTCGGGTGCTTGTCTGTGCTGATGGAAGTGGAACTTGGTGTGCTCCCTTTGGAAGAGTTTCACTTTTCCTAGGAAAGTTGAATGTGTGCAACCTATGGGTCAGAAATTCCAGTGTGGCGTAAATGCACAGAGAGGGGCCCACTCTCGGGCACCAAGCAACTCATAGCAGGTAGTTCTTCTATGAAAAGGCAGGAAGCACTGTTCTTAATACTAGAAACAACCAGGCTGTGGGCCAAAAGGAGGATGCATCAATAAACTGCCACATGTTTACACCACGGATCACTCTGGCGATGAAAATAGATGCAGCAAGAAGCAAGTTGCAGAATGCAGACAACAAGCTTCCACTTCTATAACATTTGAAACAGTAAAACTAAAACAGGAGTTTAGGGTAATGGCAAGGAAATTATTAACAAAATTCAGGATAGTGGGTTTTCTTTGGGGTAAGGAGGAGCACAGAGATTTCTTAGTTATTGCCAAGGCACTCTTTCTTAAGCAGGGGGTAAGTAAACAGTCGTTCCTTGTGTTATGTGTCTTTAAACTGTGCCTATGCATTTTACACATGCACACGGCTACCCTAAGAGCTGTGCAAGCGGAAGTACAGGTGACGTGGGAATGCGTAGGAGAGGCACTTGTCCAAATTTAAGGCAGCCAGGGAAATCAGGCAGAAATTAGCCAGGCAAATAAATGCATGAGGTGGGGGGTGGAGGAGGAAAATTCCAGTAAAGGGAATGGTGGGGGTGGGGGCAGGGCGGGGGCGTAGAAATCCAAGGACTTGGTCTGTTCTGGGAACTGAGAGAAGTTGGCGTAAGCTGACAGCAGAAGGTGACACATGAAGCTGCAGCAAACAGGGCGACCAGACCTCAGAGGGCTTGTAATTCATGTTAAGGAACGTGATCTTTCTCTGGAGACTAAAGGTTGCAAGTGTGGGAGTGAGATGCATCTTGGAGGGAGGTTGACTCTCCATTTTACATTGTCTTCATCCCTGCTCCCCTTCTACCTGACAGCCTTGACCCCGGCTTGCTGGTGGCCTCTGGCTTTTGTCTCAGCCTTGCCCATATTTGACCTCTCCTTCCCAGGCAAGGTCAGGACTATGCTAATCTAGTTCTGATTGAGGTGCCTAGGGCACAAAGGTGGACAAGGCCCAGAGGAGGAGTGCCCTGCCCAGTCTGGTCAATGTCCTTGCTTGCCTGCATTTCTGACCCTACAACTACTCTGTGAATGAGTTTCTGGTCTTCTGCCAGCTCTTCTCAGGCCTCCCCTTCCATCTTTCTCATCTTCTTCTTCCCAGCCTGCCTGGTTTGGCTTTCTACTCTTGTCTCAGCATTTCACAGCCAAGTTAGGCGAGACAGTTACACATAAAAAGGTAATTAACAACATGAGCCAAGAAATAAGGACCACATGAGTGGTACAAATCATGTGTTTTAGGAGTTTCAAGGAACAGGGCCAGACTGGCTTTGGATGGATGGAGAGCAGGAAGGAGTCTTTCTGGGCTTAGGAAACAGTGGGAACATTTTGCCAAGAGCAAAGAGCTCATTAAAAGGCATAAGGAGGAGCCAGCCCCCTGGCCCAGTGGTTAAGTTCACGTGCTCCGCTTTGGCAGCCCAGGGTTTCACTGGTTCGGATCCTGGGCACAGACATGGCACCGCTCATCAAGCCATGCTGTGGCAGCATCTCGCATGCCACAACTAGAAGGACCCACTACTATCAATACACAACTATGTACCAGGGGGCTTTAGGGAGAAAAAGGAAAAAAAATAAATAAAATCTTAAAAGGCATAAGACAATAAAAGTTTGAAAGGACTTGGGATCTTATGCTGAAGGCTGTGGCTAAGAGGTACAAGACTGAGGTGCCACTCTGCCCCCCAATACCTTACCCATGGCAGACATTACAAATAACCTGTGGCATGCTTTTCCATTGAGCCTAGAGAGAACCTCAGAATCCTTCTCAACACAGTGCTTCCGAAGTCCATTTAACAAGCAAATGGATTTTAACACAGGAGTGTTATTTGTTATTCCTGCCATAGACCACAACCTGATCATGTGTCTCTGAGTAGGAGAAACGGTCACCCTGTATCTTGTTGCCTTGCCTCCACTGTCTCCCTATCTTACAACTCGCAATTTACAACCCTGCCGATTGTGTCTCAAGTACTGGGCATCACCTGAGGTACTGGCAAGAAAACTGAGGATCACAGGATGCAAAAAGTAGAAGGGATCTAAGATATCACGGAGCCCAGCCCTGCCATTTGGCAGCTGGGAGAAACTGAGCCTTGAGAGAGAAACAGGCTTATTTATGTAGGTGGCAAACATAGGACATAAACTTCTGACTCCAACCTTGTACCAGCAGCTCTCAGTGCCGGGAAGGGAAAGGAACCTGATGTTTCCTAAGAACCCTCTATGCACCTGTCTTTACTATGGGGAGCTTTTCATACCGCATCTCTTTTTAACTCCCAGGGTATCATTATCCCCAATAAAAAGGCAACTGCCGTCTAAAGATGGTCCAAGTCAAAGGCTGATGTGTGACAGAAGCAGGATTCAGACCCTCTCCACCAGCCCCCCAGAACTGCGTGCTTTCTCGCAGTCCCCAGGTGGATGCTCCGAGCCTTTTCTTTTAGAAACCGTAAAGGCTCGGGGCTCTCTGGGAAGGGCTGTGCTGAGGGGGACTTTCCTTCGCCCTGGGTAACGATTGGTTACAACCTGCTTCGGGTTCTTGGTCACATCTGGGGGCAGGCCAGCAGCTCGTCTGTGGACCTCTGCAAGCACTGGCAAGGTTGGGACCTTTCTCTACAGAGTTCGTGGTTTCACAAGATGAAGCCGCCTGCTGTCGCCCATGCTCTTTCAATGACTTCCCGGGTTTTACGATGTTAATTTAAGCTCTGCAGCCAAAGTAACTCTCTTCGGTTGCAGCAGTGTGCACTTAAATGTCAGAGCTTTACTGAAAAACCGCTTGGGTTTGAAGGAAGTCATTGTGTTCAGTAAAATCTGGCTACATTTTATGTTTATGGCCTTTATTAGGGGATCCAGCTGAGAGAGTTAAAACCGCCTCTCTACAGTTAGTGAAAGCTCAGGACTCTGATTGCCGGAGCCGCTCATTCAAAAACTGTCACCGAATATACACCAAATGCCCAGTGCTGCCGTGTACAATGTGATCCTGATCTACCTGGGGCGTATAGTCTAGCGGGGCAGCGTGGAGACATTGAAGGAATAAATTCTTCAATAGAAGGATTGGGAATAAGTGTTATTAAGAAAAAGAGTGGGGCACTAAAAGTATTCAGAGGGAATCTAATTTAGACTGGGTGGGTCAAAGAAGGTAATATTTGAGCTGGGTAACTGGTGGGAGGAAATTATTCCAGAAAGATGGAATAGCAGGTGCAAAGGCACAGAGACAGGAACGAACTTGTTGTGGTCAAGAAACATGCTGCCCAGTGCGCATCCAGAGGTCCAGCCCGGAGATGAGATGCATCAGGTATCCTCAGTGCCTGTGGGACTAGCGCATGCCTCACTTGTTATGACAAGCCGAGGTCACATGCACCCTGTGTAAAAATTCAGTTCTGCGTCTTGGTAGTTGCTTCCTGTGCCCTGTGACCTCACCTGCTTTCTTGGTTACTGGCCCTTGGCCTTCATTTCTCAGCCACCTGTTTGGTTCTCCCCTGCCCTCCCTTCTCTTGGCATCCCCACCCCTTGGAACTTGCAACGCTAAGCCGTCATCCTGTCTCACATCTTTGCCCTCCACCCAGTGGCCCTACTTCTCTGGCACAATTCCTCCTATCTGTAGCCTCCATCTGGTTTGGGTCTTGCTGTGTCATGTCAACCATGGCATACATGTCCCAGCTCCTTTCTCTCACTTTCTCATCCCCTGCCCCTCCCAAGCCTCCATGGAAGTTACATGGCGTCATCTTTCACAAGGGCCAAACACCAATGATTTTCTTTCCTATCCTTTGTCCATCATCCAGGAGAGGGTCTCTGAGATCAACTGTGGGTAAGACTTTCAAGAATCTGCCCGTGTCAAGCCATTGGTCAGCAAAATCACTTGTCACGGGGGATCAACGAGCACAGGTTTTCTCTTGTTTATTTCAGTGTCATTGGGCTGGGTCCAGAAGTGGTGGGGTAACACACATCTGCTCCAACTCCCAGAAGCTGCCAGGAACCCACAGGCTGCGTCCAAGGCAGACCTCTCTCTAGAAGCGTTCCTTTTCTCAGAAAGGAGGAGAGCGCAGATGACCTCCAGGTCCCATTCTCTAAGGAGGAGCCTTGTGCGCCCCTCCCCGCTGAGCCGGGCACTCCGGAAGTTAGCCAGTCTGTTGTTTGTTGGGCATCAGCCAGATGCATGAGTCCTCTGTGTCGTTTGTTCCCTGAAGATGGATGTATAAAAGGACCCAAATAGCAGCAATTATAATGGTTATTATAAAATAATAATAACGGGTGCAGACTGAGGGCTTACAATATTCTGGGCATTATGACAGGGCCTCCCTGAGCCCAATGCCCAGTGCAGCAACCACTGTCATGCACGTTTCATAGACGAGGGGTTAAGTACCCCAAAGGTGCCACTCAGCCAGCACACGGTAGAGCCAGAATTGACCTAGATGTCCTGTCCCTACCTCCTTGACAGCCATGCATATGGTCCTCACGCTGAGGCGGGCACAGGCTTGAACACGTACCCATACTCCATCCCCCTCTTCCATTGGGCAAAACTGAGGCTTGGGAGAAGTAACCTGCCAAAGGTGACACAGCAGCAGGTGACAGAGGTAAAAAAATTGGAATTCAGTTCCTGCTGGCTCCAAAGCTGTGCTTTAAAAGAGTACGTGCCACCCCCACCCGCCGAGTTGCCCACCTCTGCTGGAAACCTGTGATCTGTCCTGGGCACCATTTTGCACACGTCTAAAGAAGAATCTGGTGAAGAGCTTGAGAACATTTTGAAAAAGGGAAGGAGATAATTGAACAAGCAAGTACAAGAGTGCTGTGATCGGGAAAGACACGGCAGGGACGATGGAGCACGACAGGCTAACCTAGCAGAAGGGGATGCAGTGATGTGATGCTGAACTGACACCCCAAGGATGAGTTAGGGGAAGCAGGGCGGGTCGGATACGTAATTGCATGTGCAGAAGGCCAGAGGTGAGAGAAAAGCCGGCATGCTGGACAAAGTAAAAACATCTCAGTGAGGCTGCAGCATAGTGTATGGGGAAGCAAGCATGAGGCTGGAGGGGTGGGCAGGGGCTAGACCCCAGGAGCCTCAGGGGCTGTGCTGGGGAGGGCGAGATGCCGGGGTGGGGGTGGAGGGAACACCTGGTTCAATTTACACCTCCCAAAGATTGCTCTGGCTGCTGGGGGGAGAGCAGACTGGAGGAGAAGGCAGGAGGGGGATCAAGTTGTCTGGAGCTGTTGCCGAGGCCAGAGGGGACGTGACTTGAGGGAGATCTGGACAAGGGCAGTGGCTGCGGGCCAGGGAAAGGGGAGTGGATTCAAGAGCTCACCAGTGAGTCCCCATCACTCCATTCACTGTGGGCCAAGGGAACATGGGAGGTCTAATCAGAGCCCACCCCTCTGATTAGAACTAGGAGATGCGCCCGCTCTAAGATGAGTCGTGAACTGACTCCTTGAGAAACAGGTCTCATAATAAAAGAGCTTTGTTATGAATCATGTTCTGGGTTGTGTTGCTGAGATATGTCAAGTAATAGCCTCCGTTCCACTTGCAAAAAGAATAATTACCCTGACTCTTTGTGTTGTCAATAACATCTTCCCAGTATTCACAGGCTTTCACTGAAAATCAGAGCAAAGTGAATTGGAAATCAGTACGATCCCTAGAATGTGTAAGTTGTGGAAATGAAGGTGCACAGCCTGGAGCCTTCCATAGCTCCCTCTCCTGGTCCCCGGGACCACCCCTGGTTGTGGGAACTACTGTCAAAGCATGGTCACCATGGGAAGCACTGGCTCTTTCTGGAGCTTTGCTGGGGGTCAGGCAGATCCTTTTGTCTTCAGCCTAGCTGTGCGGTCTTGGGCAAGGCAGAGCCTTTAGTCTCAGTTTCCTCATTTGGAATTGGAGACAAGAACAGCTACTTCACAGGTTATTCTGGAGATTCTGCTGTATAATTTGTGTAGTAATAGCTGAGGCTGATGGAGTGCTTATTATGTGCCAGGCATTTTTCTAAGCATGTTGCATATAATCCCTCTAATCTTCTCAACAGCCTCATGAGATAGGTACCATCATGATCGCCGGTTGAGATGGGGAAACTGAAGTGCAATGAGATCAAATGACTTACCCAAGGTCACATAGCTGGTATGAAACAGAGCCAGGCTTTGAACCCAGGTAGTGTGACTCCAGACCCTCTGCTCATAACGGCCATGCTGTACTGCCTCCCCATATATGCAGTCCAGGGCCTGGTCCATAGCAGATGCTCACCAGGAATGCTTGTTTCCTTCCATTGGCCCCAAATAATATACTGAATGCAAGATAAGCATAGAAAGTGGTAAGTCAGTCAATCGCCTTCCCATTCTAACAGGCTGTGGGATCCACTGGAGTGAAATAGACTAGTGGAAGAGATGGTATTCTCTTCCTAACTAACACAGGGAGAATTAAGCTAAATCCAAAGCTGAGCTTGTCTTGGATGGAAACCTATGTTTGTTGATGGGTACATGTTGAAAGTGTGAATGTTATCTGCCAAATTGTCCTGTTGACAATACCTGACAAGTGACCACTGCTGTCCACCAAGAGATGTTGATTGCTTTCCCTCAGAAGTCTCATTCATCAACTCTGACCAGGTATTTCAGATTCATCCCACATTTATTAAGCATCAACCATTTATTGACTGATTAAGCATCAAACATTTATATATTTATTGCACAGGTATTTACAAAGTACCTATGTGTACCAGGCCTTGTGTTACATGCTAGAGATGAGAAATGAATGAGATGAGGGTTCTGCCCTCCAGGAACACAGAGTGAGGGAGCCAGGCTGACCTATCAGCAAGTGAGTTGTGATATCAGGAGCTTTGAGGGCCAGAGGAGGGAGCAAATGGTTCTGCCCCGAGAATTGAGCAAAGACCCCACAACAGAGGGGTCATGTGGCCAAGATCTTGAGAGATATTTTTCCAGCTGAAGAAGGAGTGAGGAGGGCATTCTAAGGTTACAAATAGAGTGGGAAAAAGCCTAAAAGCACAAAAGGATGTGCACGTTCCAGAACATTGAAAGTTCAGAGTAGCTGGAATGACTATGGCAAGAGTTCCAGGACACTGTCCCTCAACACTCAGAATTCAAGGTCACTTTTCTTTATTTTTCAAAATCAAACTGCATCAGGTTTAAGCTTGTACTCACCAAGGTCAGTGAGAAGTTTCCTATCATTCCCTTCCTTGCAGCCCCCTCTCCCTGGGGTTCTATCAGAACTCAGGGCCCCAGAAGGATAGAGTAGGAGAAGAGCACCTGGCACTCTCCTGCGGTGATCGCTAATCCATGTCCAGGCCCAGATGGTCCATTTTAAGATGACATCTCCGCCGGGAGTCTCTGCTGGTCCCTCCATGTCAAGCACTGCTGCAAAGAAAATTATCAAGGGTTTTGTTAACATCTCCCCCAGGGGCAAGCAGAACCCAGATCTTTGATCACAAAATGTCTGGTCTCTTCTTCAGGGGAGTGGAAAGGATGGAGAGAGAAGGAGCACTAATTGTTTGCTGGAAAATCCACAGCAACAAGAAACAAGACATGAATTAATGACTCAATAACCTTCTTGCTCTAGGAGTAGAATTAAGGTACAGCTTGCTCCCTTTACAGGCCATGGTCTGAAGAGACAAGGTGAAGAGATTTGTCCGTGCTCGTGTTGAGTGGTCAGCTGTGGTCTGCTTTAGAGGCTCAGAGTCGGGTGTGGGCATTGATGAGTGGCTCCATGTCTTCTGCAGGTGTGGCAGTGTGGCGGGAGTGTGGAGGTCCTGCCCTGTTCCCGGATTGCCCACATTGAGCGAGCCCACAAGCCCTACACCGAGGACCTCACCGCCCATGTCCGCAGGAATGCCCTCAGGGTGGCTGAAGTCTGGATGGATGAATTTAAAAGCCATGTCTACATGGCATGGAACATACCCCAAGAGGTAGGAAGCCCCCAGGGAGATGGGTTTCTTTGGGTTTGGTGGGAAAAAGCAAATAAACAAAACATCAAATTAAACCCTTCTTCCCTTGCGCAGCCAGAATCTTGTTTTCTGTGCTAGAGTGAACTCTCAACCCCCAAAGACACTACCTGTTGAAGAAAAGGGCCTGACTGTGAGGCATAAGCCATGTCTTATCCCACCCTCTTCTCTGGTCAGCATGCTTGAAGGAGGACTTCTCTCTGAAAGGGTCTTCATTTGAAATGAGAAAAGTGGACCAAATGGCTCCAAGGTTCCTTCCTGCTCCCAGGGCCTCAGCTTCTCTGACATAAGGTGTTTCATGGTCCTAGATTACAAATTTACCAGTAATTACCAAAATTACAAAATGTACCTTAATCTCCCTGTAGACTGGATTCAAGCTTCTCTGTTGAACTTTTGACCAGAGCAATAAGAAATGTCCGTATGCCTCTGAGATTTCCAGAGCCACATGGATGGGGATGGGATACACTCCCACAGGGAGCCTCAGGAGGAGAAAGGACCTATTTTGGACATTGTTTAGGCTGCTTCTAACCTTCACAGAACTCGTCGTTGCCTGCCGTTGTCCTCTGTCCCTCTAGTCACCTACACTTACAAAGTGCAAGACAGAAAGCAACGTTTCTTTAGTAGTTTTGTTCAGCTTTGCCATGTGTCATATGGAAATGACCTTGGACCACTGAGTTGGGAGAACCCAGCAGATGTCAGCCACAGGATCCCAACCTGCTTACCAGCCTGTCTGCCTGGAGATCATTGCTTACATTGCATTCTATGTGAGACAAGAGCTGTTGACTGCATGACCTTCTTCTTTCCTCCCAAGGCCATGGCTTCCCTTTGAGAGTTCTTTAGAAAGTGTCAGCTCTCTCTTCCTAGTAGGGAAATAATTGATCTTTGCTTAAAGTTTCCATATGAACGCCCTGTTCCCTGATCTCTCCACCAAGCCAATGTTGCTCTGGCTGAGTGATTGAGAAAGTAGGCTGGGCCTTTAGGCAACCCCACCATCACCACCACCACCACCACCATGGGGGCAAGGGGAGCTTGAGTTGGGTTGCATATTCCTACAACCAGTGAGATTTCAGTAGTTGGGAGGAAGAATGAAGAGCCAAGGCGTGTCAGCCGGATTGCGGCCAACTCTGATGAGCCAGCCCCGGAACGCGTCCCTGACAGTGGGAGTGTTTCTAGGGAAACAGCGGTGCCTTCTAGACCCATCTGTGGCTGTGGGCGTTGGATTACAGTATTCTCGGAAGGATACTGAGCCCCGTTGTTGGTGTCCTCTGATAGCAAAATCGAGAACATTTGGAAACTCCCCAGGAGCTCACCAGTGAAGCATTGTGGATCCCCAGGCCCTGCTAAAGGACTGGGGTCCTCTCCGTGCTCCTACCCTCTTTTCTCTGCACCCCAAATCTGCAAACCTTCTAGCCCTCTCCCCCCATTGCAGCTGCCATATTTGAAATAGACAGCAAATCCAATGAGTAGTAGAGAACTCAGTGGGTTCAAATAATTGCAAAATGATGAAACTCAGTGTCTGTCTGTGACTTCTCAGAGGCTTAGTTCAAACCAAGTCAAGTGGGTGGGAGGAGGAAGGGCGTGAACACAAGAAAGGCAGACGAGAGGTGAAAGTGTTCAGGATAAGGACTTAGGTGGAGAAGGAAGGGGTCAGTAGGTTTCCTCTTGACCTCCCCCGCCCCCTCCCCGCCCCTCCTGCCCCATTTCCTTCTGTGTCCAAACTCCCTCTTCTACGTTTTTCAGAGTTCTGGAAAGAGTCAACACTTTTCCACCTCCCATTCACTTCTCAAGTCACATCCCAGTACTACATTGAAATTGCTTTTGACAAAGTCATCATGGGCCTCCTGCCTGCCTAATTTAATAGACATCGTAAAGTCTTTAATCTACAGGACCTCACCTTTTCCTTGAAACTCCTTATTCCCTTGGCTCTGTGATTCCACACCCCAGAACATCCTCATCTCTCTCAACTGCTCCTAACTCCTTGCGGGAAACTCTGACTTCCCCTGGATGTAAGTGCCCCCCAGGAATCCATCCTGGGCTGACTGCTCTCATTATACTCATCTCTCTGGCTGACCCCATCTACCCTTGGATTCTAGCACCTACACGTTGAGGACGTCCTAATTAATATGGCCAGCCCCAACTTCTGCCCTTAGCTTCAGGCTTACAGCCTCACGTCTTCTCCTGGATGTTCCCGCAGGCCCTTCAGGCTGAATCTGACCCAAACTGAGTACATCTTTTTTCCCTGCAAATCTGCTCCTGTTCTTGTGCTCTGTCTCAGATCATGCTACCACCATCTGCCCAGACATGAGCTGAAGGCTGAGCATCTTCCTTTAATCCTCCTCTCCCTGAGTCCCCATCCCCAGCCCATTGCCAAGCCCTCCTCTCCAGTCCCAGCTCCTCTCACGTCTGAGTTCAGGCCTTGTCTCTTCCTCTGCAACAGCCTCCCACTGGGTTCCCTGGCTCAAATCTCACCCCCCCTCAAACCTGTCTTCCACACCCGAAGTTACCTTTTAAAAAACTCACAGCGACCGTGTCATTGCCCTGCTTAAAATCCTGAGATCACTCTCCATTGTGCACAAGATCAGGCATAAAGTCTAATGTTTGACACAGATCTAAGCTTTCTCCTCTGCCCACCTCTTCCAGCCCCGCCCGCCACCATCCCTGTTCTGGAGTCTCTGTTCAGAGACTACAAGAGCTGCCCGTAGCTCCCCGTCCTGATCGTGCGTTTCTCACCTCTGTGTGTTGGCTCACTTTGTCCTCTCTGCTTGGAATTCCCTACCCAAACCTTCTTCCCCAGCCTCTACCCTTACCAATTCCTCTCCATCCTTTCAGATTCAGCTTTGGTGACCTCTCCTCTAGGAAGCCAGCCCCAGATGGGGAGAACGCCCCTTTTCGCATGCATGTCTGTGTCATTGCATCACCACCCTGTAAAAGAATGTTCTGTTGTCTGAAAGTCTCTCTCTCATGAGACCAGTGGCTCTCAAATCTGGCTGAACTTTAAAATCACTTGGTTTCTAGCCCCAGAGATTATGACTTAATTGGTTTGGAAGGGGACCCGGGATCCTTTTTTTTGGAAAGCTCCTTGGAGATTTCAATGTCCGTCCAGGGCCGAGAGCCACTGCACTAGACTGTGGGCTCCCCGAGGACAGATTGTGTTATTCATATTTGTGTCACCATGCCTAGCACAAGGCGGGGCACATGGCCGCAGCTCAGTGAAACCTCACTGATGCTTATTAACTAGGGAATCTGCTGGCCTTGTGTGTAATCCCTTTCTCCCTTGGTCAGTGGCTCCTAAAAGCAGATCAGCAGACCAACTGCATCAGAATCACTTGCAGAGCTTTTGAAAATACTGGTTCTGGGTCTCTTCTGCAGAGATTCTGATGAGGAAGTGTGTAGTGGAGCCAGAATCTGCAAAAAGCTCTCCAGGTGCTAGTTTGGGGCAGCAAGGTTTGGGTAACACTAGTTTAGCTAATCCTGCACGTCTTTCCAAACTCATCTTTAGCATCACCTACTCCAGGAAGCCCTCCTTGACTGCTCACTTCCACCTCCTTACCATCCCTGCCACCCCACACCATGAGATCGACTAAGGGCCCCTCCTCTGTTGTCCCTTAGCATTCTCTGCTCCCCTCCCTGCTTCACACTGTGTGCAGAGAGTCTGTTTACTTGTCTGGATCTTCCTGACTCTCCTTTCAGCCACGCTGCAACTTCTTCCTATGTGTATGCACAGTTCTTAGGACAGCACCTGACACATACTAGGCACTCAGTAAAGATGAGCTGAAAAAGAAAGAAGAGGGAGGAAGCGTGGATGCTGCCCGTGATGTGGCGGAATCCCAGTACCTTCCGTTCCATCACAGGCCCACCTGTTACCTGTTTGCTTAACCTTCCACCTCCAGCACCCAAGCTGCGATTGTAGAGCTGGAACCCTTCAACCCTGCCAAGTGGCTGCCTTGAGAATTAAATGAGTTAATATATAGAAAGACTGATCAGTGCTTGCAAGTAGAAGGCGTGGGGTAAGTGTTCACTCATGCTGTGGATGTTACCACTCCTGCCCTCTGCATTCCCACCCCAGCTCTAAAATGCCCTTGCTGGGCAGGCATCCACGCTTGCTGCCTTCTACGCTGAGTCCTCCCTGGGCTTTGCAGTGAGCAGAACCAGCTGTCTCATCTGCTCCCTTGCCATGGTTGGTCCCAGGCTTTTGGAAGGCCAGAGGGGGCCCCAGCTCTTGCATCCTTCTACTTTAATTGAAAATCAGTTTGCTTATCAACAAACAGAAAGTCAGCCTGCAGCAAAGCATCGATTTTTTTGACACAGGGCTCAGGAACCCTAGACCTGCCCTGCCTGCTCTCGCCTAAGGACAGGCTGGGCGCCAGCGATGACTCCCCACGGTGCTTAGGCAATGGCCCTTCTTTAGGTTTGGCTACAAGAAGTTGTGTGTGTGGCTGCACACACAGGCAGGACTGCTGGATAGCTCTTTGTGTGGCTAAGTGTATTCGTTTCCTAGGGCTGTCATAACAAATTACCACAAACCAGGTGGCTTTAAACAACAGAAATTTATTCTCTCACCGTTGGAGGCTGGAAGCCCAAAATCAAGGGGCTGGCAGGACCGCTCGCCTCCCAAAGTTCTAAGCAAGGATCTTCCTTGCCTCTTCCAGCCCTGGTGGCTCCTGGCGTTCCTTTTCTTCTAGATGCATCACTCCAGTCTCTGCCTCTGTCTCTGTGTCTCTGTGTCTCTGTGGCCAAACCTCCCTCTCTTTTCTCTTATAAGACACCAGTCATTGGGTTTAGGGCCCACCCTAACTCCAGAATGATTTCATCTCGAGGTCTCTAATTATGTCTGTGAGGACCCTACTTCCAAATAGGGTCACATTCGGAGGTTCCGGGTGGGCACAACTTTGGAGGGGATCACCATTCAAACTGCTACACTAAGTATTCGGGAAAGGGGGAAAGTATATTTATTATTTTCTAACAATAAGAGCCAAGGCGATCGTCTCTGAGAAAGTTTGCTTATTTCTCAATTTCTCTCCCCTGCTCTGAAAAAGGTTTGATGCAATTTACAGCAAACACACAGGACAGTTGTGTTGAACCGTTAAAACACAACCACAGGAGTCAGTTAATGAACAGGCAGAGGAGAGGGACCAGATATCCAGGATACGAGCTGCTCAGGTCTGGTTCTAGATGCCCTAGGAGTTAAAGGAGCAATAGACACGTGATGGATTATCGCCCCAACCTTCTACCGTCAGGAGAGAGACAAACTGTCCCTTGATCCTGAGCGGAGAAAGGAAGTTTCCCCAGGGGAACCCAGAATTTTAGGAAAACACAGAGGCCTTCCTGAGGGAGGTTCTTCTAGCGCCTCCCAGTAAGGGCTGAGACACAATGTGAACTTGTCTTCGCACAAAGCACGAAGGGGGGAGGCCTGGGTCCCCGCAAATAGTTTTGTGATAAAAGGATGAAGTGCAGGGAAATTTAAAGGGTTAATACTTATCAGATCCCTTGGGGCAGGGGGGTAGTACCTCTTGGGGGATGTGAGTAGTACCAGTTGCTGTGTTCGCCACTTCATAAATATTTTCGCAACTCGGTCTCATCAGTATAGTTCAGGTGCAGATCTAGGCCTGGGGCACAGAGATAAGTCGAACACGTTTCCTGATCGTAAAGCAGCTGGGGTCCAGCAGAGAAAGGCCAAGTTGCAGTTGCTGGGAGGGCAGGAGCTGGAGAGCAGGCAAATCATAGATGAGGTCATCGAGAAGTTCCTAGACTTTCCATGGTGACCATCTCATAATGTATGTCAATGTCGAATCACTATGTTGTACACCTGAAACTAATATAATACTGCATGTCAACTCTACTTCAATAAAGAAAAGAAGTACTCCAAAGGTGGGCCTCACTGAAATTGCATCCTGGGAGTCTGGAATGTAAACCTTCAGGCTGCAGCAGGTTCAAATTTTTTTATTACCTGAATCCTGGTGGGCAAAAATAATTGTATTTCTTTCATATCTACGTTTTGTTTTTACTCAAGCCTGCATTGTCTGATGTCAAAACTTGTTCTAATCATGGCCAGAGACATGCAGCAGCCAGCTTTGTGATTTTTCTCAGATATTGCAGACCCAAACTCGGTCAATTTCGTTATCTACCCAACCCTAGGAACTTGATCCCCTGAGCTGATGCTAGAACCAGGGGGTTCACCCAGCCAGCACGTGGACCGCAGGGTCAGTGAGACGGAGTTGTACTTCCCTGTCTTTACCTGTCTCTGCTCTGGGCTGGTGTTTTATGAGATGCCACGTACCCTATCTGGTCCCTGGCTCCATGGTGTCATCCTCTGAGGTGTCACCAGGTCTTCATCTGATCCCCAGCTGGAGGGACCCCTCCTCATCCTCTGCTGTGGCATCAGCTCTTTTTCAGTTAATTCTGTATCCTATTCAATAGCTAGTGTGCAGGCTCAGGGAGTCTCAGCACCCTCGCCTCTGCTCTGGGACCACAAGAATTGTGGGGGCTTCTCTCTCCCTCTCACTCAACAGCACATTCACATCTCGTTTCTAACCCTTGCCTGCCACACCTTGATGGCTCAGGGGCCACCTCTCTGATACACCTGGGAAGTGAGGGATGCAAGTACTCCCTGTTCTAAGTACCCCAAGCTTAAAGAGAGTCTGCTTCTCCCCAAGGGACTTGGTCTTAGGAGGCAGAAGGGCAGGCTCCTCCAGGGGCACAGGGTAAGGTTACAGGTGCAAACTCCGGACCCAAGTTGGTTGAGTTCAACTCTCACCTCTACCGTTTATTAGCTGTGGGACTTTGGGCAAGTCACCGAAGAAGTTCCCAAAGCTCTTTGTCTCAACTCCTCGTCTGTAAAATGAGGATTATACGGCTCTGCCTCATAGGTTTAAGTGGGACAGTCCACACAAATGTAAATATATACGCGTGTCTCTTACAGAACAGAACCCAGCACTCTGTACGTGTTAGATAAGCCTGAGCTGTTAGGATTCTTAGGAATAATATTCGAATTAGCGTTATTCCATCTTCATCTCTTTTCCCTTCCCTCTCCCCCGAGAGTTCAGAATCTCTCATCTTATCCCTTGAGATAAGGAAAAACCGTGCTCACACTGCAATCTTCCATTACTTTCACCTACACCCAGACTACAGCTTTTTTTTTTTTTTTGGTTTAAAATGTAAGGCTTTGGCATCTGTGTTTTCAGTGGCCCTTGATGGCCACCCCCATCGATGCTGACTTCATGTTTCACAGTCCAAATGGAGACAGATATGGGGTTAAGGTGCAAGTGGGGAAGTGCGTGAGTTGAGTTCCCACGTCGTCCCTTCACTGGACAGTCTCCAGGAACCCTGGCTGGGAGGTTTGGGGAGAAGCTGTGCCCTGGCAGTAGCCGCATCTCTGCGTTTGCACTCCCGTGCAGGACTCAGGAATTGACATCGGGGACATCACTGCAAGGAAGGCTCTGAGGAAACAGCTGCAGTGCAAGACCTTCCGCTGGTACCTGGTCAGCGTGTACCCAGAGATGAGGATGTACTCGGACATCACTGCCTACGGGGTGGTAAGGAGCCGGCCCCTCCAGCCTCTACTGGGACACAAACAGAGAGCAAGACCAGAGAGAGGCGTAGAGAGTCAGGGGAAGGAGGGAGAGAGCCGCTCGGCCTCAGATAAGGCCCTGCGGTAGACCTGTGGGTGCGAGGCAGCCTTTGCTTTCATAGCTGGAACCCCTCTATGCCCTGGACAGAGCCGCCTGGTCTCTCCTGTAGAGTCCACAGAAATTTGGCTCCAGCCCCAAACCTGCACATTCCACTCCATAAAACAAACACCTGCAGTTAGGTTAAGATTGCAATAAAACCTAACAAACACCCACTCTTTCCCAAGCGTGGGTGCCTGGGGTTCCAGCCACCAGCCTGCATGCCTCCCCACCCACAGGGCTTATGCTTCCACTCACACGCAGAGCCGCCCGGAAGGGAGTTCTGGGGTGTACGAGCTTCCTGAGTTCGCTGTGCTTTGAGGGGTGTTCTAGGACTGCTTGTTGATCGGCACAAAGCATTCCTCCCATTGGAGGGGCAGAGCGCAGGGTTTGGATCCAGTCTTGACCAGACTCCTTCCCTGGCAAGTGTCTTAACGTCTGTGGGCCTCAGTTTCTTAATATGTTAAATGGGGTAAAATAATACTGTCCTCACTGGGTAGAAGAAAGTCTAAGACACAGAAAGGTATTTTCTCTAAGCTTAAACTTCTTTGAATGTGATAAACTCTCCCAATCTTCCAATATTCCCAGGACCATGCAACTCTCAAGGTATTGTAAAGGATACCTGATTGACTTGTGCCTCACCTGGTTTTTGCTGACTGAACACATACAGTTTTTCTACTGACAGTTCAGCCCTCAAAACTACCCCCGGGGCGACCTCAGTTACCCTCCGTGTTACAGATGGGGAAACAGAGAGGCAAAGTGACTTACCCATGTTCACACAGGTAATCAACAGTGAGACAGAGTCTAAAACATCAGCTTCTGACATCGCTCTGATTCCTCCCTTCGGAGAGCATCCCCTCAGACCTGTCAATATCCCAGGATGAAAACTTGAAGGAAGAACTGAGGCCTCTTCCCTTGATGACCTGGGGTCAGAACTGAGTTCAAGACCTGCTTCAGCAGGAAGATAATGGGCACAGCATCTCCCTTGGAGGGAAGAGTCCTTCCTGAAGGGTTGGCCTCAGTGTTGTCTGTGGGCCTCCCAACTCTAACATCCTAGGATTCTAAAGGAGAGAGAGCCGAGATCCTGGGAACTCTCCCTTCTCCCCTTCCACAGGGCCTCTGTAGTCCTGGAGGCCAGCCTGTAGGAGGGGGGGTCATATCCTCCCACAAGAGTCTCCATGGCATGGTTGACATGTTCTGAGAGAACCAGCTGGTGGCCTCTTGCTTCTCTACTTCTCAGTCTGGTATAAATCGGGTATCAGAAAACTCCTCAGCTGGTGCTGCCCTGCTATTACGTGAGCCGCCAGATCCTGTTGTCACCATGGAAACACATTGGCCTGTGAGGTGCCCATTAGCCCCATCTACCTCCCCAGAACCATCCTGAAGACACAGCAGCTACTGGTGCCCCCACACTGCTCAAGTTGTGTGTGCTGCTTGGCCATCGTTGGGCCCAGTCCAAAAGGGATAGCTGTGCTTCCGTGGCTCCAGAGGAACTATTGGCCCCAAACCTCTGTGAGCCAGGGCAAGCTTCTGGATTCATGTTCTCACCTAGCTGTCAGCTGTGGCTGAACAGTATTAGCCAAACTCAGCCAGAGAGGCAGGGAAAGCAGTAACAGTGGAGGTGTGTGCATGTGGCCATTGCGATTCTGGGTCTTGGCCAAAGGCATTCTTGTGTTCTGACTAAAAGACTCTCATTTTATGAACACATATAGCAGATTTACCATGCAGCCGCCTCACTGCCACACCCAGAAACCTTCAGGTGGTCAAATAGGAGCTTATACAGGGCTGTGATCTCGACCTCTCTGAGTCCATAGCTGGTGCTGTTTTCCCTCTGTCGTGCTGAAAAGCCACCCACTCATCATCCCAGAGGGCTCAGCTGTGTTAGCCATCCCTGGAGCTGGCAGAGGTCTCTGACCCCCTGCATATTCATCTTCCAGCTACTGTTCAGGCCCTGGCCAGCCTCCCCTCTCTCCTGCCTCCTCCATGGGCTGGGCTCCGACATGAGCAGAGATGCGCTTGCTTGTCAAGGAGCATAAAGAACTCTTAATGGGAGCAATAGGGTGAAGCTGTGCAAAGCAGGATGCAGCCACAAGAGTGTGAGGATTTTCTGGGGAATCATTCTTCCTGGTGATTATTTTTATTCTGAAATGGAGAGACCAGATATCTTCTCAGGGACGGAGTCTCTGTTTTCTTGGTCCCTTCCAACTCATGCCTCAGCCGCATGGTGCAAGTCAAATAACCCCTGGGACAAGTGGCAAGTCTATATAACCCAGCCCACTAATCCACTAATATGTCCCATTAGTGCCTCCTGCAGACGGAAGAGCCTGTGGACCCCATTGTGAGGGCATGGGCTTCCCTTGGATCATTGTGCTTCGTGTCTGAGGGACAGGGTGGCCTTGGATTAGCCCCAGCACTGGTGCTGACAGTGGAGCTGGAGTAGCATCTGGAGACAGGCATGCCTGACTTCTAACATTAGCCTTGCTACTTACTTGCTGTGTGACTTTGACAGTTTGCAAAACCCTGAAGCTTGTGGGCACAGCATTGCACGGGCATCTCTCATGGTCTCAGGAGGGTCGCCATTTGCGTGATGGGAGGAGCTTGGGCTTTGGAGGAGACAGACTCCAGCTCTGCCACTTGTCCAGCTGGGATGACATTCATGTGGGAATGCCACTCATCTGTTCATGGTATTCCTTTATTCATTCCTCTTGTCTTCACTGTCTAATCTGTGCCGGGGCCGGCCCGTGTCACAGGCAGTGAGGAAGACTGAGACCCAGTCTGGTGACTAGTAGAGAAGACAGACAAGGGAAGAAGCAAGAGAAATGGAAGTGCTGGGGAAGCATAGAGTGGTGGCCTCTCATCCAGACTTAGGTCAGCAAAGGCTTCCGGAGTGATGGAGAAGCCGAGAACCAGAGGAGGAGGAGGACTCAGTCAGGCAAAGGAAGCTCGATGCGGTGGGAATGGCATCACACAGTGAGAGGGGAGGCAGAGCATCTTACTACTCCACACTTCCTTCATCCTTAATAGAGATCATGCTACTGGCCCGTCTGGGTTGTTTTGAGGATTAGGTGGGATAACTCAGGGAAAGCACTTCCATGGTACCCGGCGCATAGATGCAATCAATGGGAGATGCAATCAATAAAAGCTAGCTTCCCCACATGGCTTTCAGGAAGGTTATAGCAGCAATAATAGCAGCTAACAATTAGTGCACATTTGCTCTTTGCCACGCTCTGTGCTAAGCACTTGTAGATACCGTTCCACTTAATCCTCAAAGCAGCCCTATGAGGTCAGCACTATCATGGTCCCTGTTTGAGAGAGAAGGAAACAGACGAGAAGTTATATTGCTTTGTCCGTGACCACACAGCTGCAGCCGGGATTCCAACTCAGCCTCTCTCTCCCGACCGCATCAATCGACCACCTGCTTAATGGGGGAGGGATGACACAGAGCCTCAGAGGACTTTATCAAAAAGCGCCACCCACCCCCTCCCCGAGAGGTCAGCTTTGAGAACCCACGAGAGAGCCAAGGCTGACATCAGGGCACTCTGGACCTTTTTCTTTGCAACAGCAATTAGGAGGTCTCACTAATGGATTACAGTGCTCAGCTTTAGATGTGACACCCAGGCCACTGGGCTGCAGGAAAAGTCCAAAGTGTATTTACATATGCTCCTCCCACACAGGCAAGCCAAATAGTTGTTTATAATAAAGGATTTGCTGCATAGATGCCTCTGGGGCCCCTGCCTAGGGAGCTGACACATGTTCATGTTCCTTTAGAACCCCTAAACTGCAAGTTTGGGGTTGAGCTGCAACCCCCGATAGAAGAAGCTCGAGAGGAAAGAACTGGACTCTGGTCCTTGTCTCCTGTCCAGAACAGGGTGTGCAGAGAGCACACGTGTGCCTCTGGTTATCTGCTCCTTTTCATGGCCCTTACTTGGGCTCATTGAACCCCTGCCACAAGCCATCAGGACTGCCAAAGCTCAGCCACCGCCTGTCTCTGACCTTCCCCTGGATAGATGACCCCTGTGGTCCATTGCCCTGGTCTTCCTTGGATTCCAATCTCCATCTCCTGTTCTAAACACAGTGCTTTTGGTTGCTAAGAAGAGCTATTTAAGCTAGCACAAGTTAACATGGGTAAAGGTCCCACAAACTCTCTTATGGGCACAGGAACTGACGTCCAGCTGGACAGGGGCTCTTGAGCTGGGAAGCCACTAAAACTACAGCAGGGGCTGGAAGATCTCTCTTGTCTCTAATTCTGTCTGCCTCATGCTTCATCTCATCCTTGATCTCATTTGGGTTTCTCTGCTTACGAATGGCCCAAAGACCCCCCACACCCAACCTATATGGCCTCATGATGCTAGTGGCCACTACCCACTGACCACGGTCTCTGGGTCTCTCATCTAGACTCCTAGGACAAAATAAGAGAATGGTGAGAGGGTCACATTCCAGAGAGAAAAAGAGGAGACAGAAGGAAAGAAATAAAATTATTAATTCATTCTAAACTGCAGATTTGTGCCCACTGTGGTCTATTCAACTGCAGTAGGTGAGCAGGGCCATGTACACACCCTAAGCTGCCCTTTCCAAGGGCGAGAGTGAGCTTACGCCAGAAGGGGACATTGAGTGTTGGCTTTCTGACCTAGACATGGTAAGACATTGTTCATGGTACCCGGACATTGCTTCTGTTGATTGCCGTGTGCCAGGTGAGGGTAAGAGATGCCTCTCTCTTCTCCTGCTTCCACCCTGGCTCCCTTCTCTCTTGTTCACCTCCCAGACCTCCCACTCTGGAGAACCCTCATCAGCTGGGCCACCACTGGGGCCTGGCCAACCGCTGCTGGATCTGCAGGAGGCAGAGAAGGCCTGGTCCCAGAGCCTGTCCCATGCCTGAAAACAGCTAATATCTTGCCTGCTTCTCCCAACCCTCAAGAGCAAAGACTTCTATCCAGGGACCCTTGAAGGCCATTGTGCCACCCTTGTGGAAATGGAGAGGGTGGAAAACCTAGCACCATCTTATATGTGTGCATGAGCGTTTATCTCTTATTTTTACTTAGACAGTCCCAGCTCCCCAAACCCAGCTCGCTGTTTAACAACATGTGAATGCTTCCCCTTCAAAGGAGACTGGTCTTCCCTCAGCACCTTTGGGCCAGGCAGAAGGTGGTGCTTGTTGGTTTCCACAGTATTCAAGGGGCCTTGGGTTGATTATGGAAATGGAGCCCGTCTCAGTGAAATGCTTGTTGCTCTTGATTTAATGCACTTCTTTCTCTGTTCCTATCTCTTTGATGTGGTTGTCTCTCCTCTGGCTGCAGCTGCAGAACTCTCTGAAGACCGATTTGTGTCTTGATCAGGGTCCAGACACAGAGAATGTTCCCATCGTGTACATCTGCCATGGGATGACGCCCCAGGTGAGTCCCCTGAGACATCCCTGTGCCAGGGGTGTGCACGTGTGTGTCTGCGGTGAGAAAGGATAGCTAAACTCTGTCATGGCTGCTCTGGGCCCGGCCTCGGGGGCTTCTCATTAGGAAGTATCTTCATGAGCCAAAGAGGAGAGTCACACCTGCCTTACCTGGAAGGAGGCTGTGGGAACGGATGCTGGGACACCAGGATTCTCTGGGGTGGGGAGTGAGGAAGGTGATACATTTCTAAAGAAGGACATTTGCCTCCTTTGGACAGGCCGTGAGTAAATCACAGCCCTGTTTCTGGCAGCCATGCCCTTCCCTAGTAGGAGGGACCCCTAGGGTTCTCCCCCAGCTCCCTGACATCTCCCTTCACCATTTCACAACCTTCAGGCTCTGCCCTTTAGTAGATCACAGCTGGGGCCAAAATTTCTAGCCATGAGATCCTTCCTAGCTCTTCTGACCTTCTCCTGGTGGAGAATGAAGGGCTACCAGGAAAATAAGTTATCCTAGAAAAATTCTTCGTTAATAGCCTGGGCTTCGGATATCCAAAGAGGATGTCAAGGCACAGGCAGGAGAAATGGTGTATTCAACAAAGTACAATGGACAACCATTGACCAAGAATGCCATGGACTGACCTGTTCTGAATTGACAGTGTTTTCGGAGTTTACTTATCTCACCTCTAGAAGTGCACAATGATTTTGAAAAAAGATATTTTGGGATAGAAGATACATATATTTGTGCAATTGCAATTCAGTAATTAAAAGAGTTGTTACCCACCAAAGGATATTGTGAAGGATATTGTGACATATGTGTCACCTTGCGTGCTATGCTGAGTTCCTTGCGATTGTCCACTGTGATCTCTACCACCTCATCCATTTTGTGGGCCAAGCTGCTATGACATCATTGACCGGTCAGTCGCAAGTCAGCAGATGACACTATCCCCACACCAGGCAGTATTGCCACTCACTCTTCATCATCACAATGGTGTGACATTTTTAGTGGGTGACTATTTTATGTAAATTTTTTGACGTATACATATATGCAGAAAAGAGACAAACTGTAAATATACAGATTAATGAATTTTCACAGCAAACACATCCCTGTAACCAGCACCCAGATCAAGAAAAAGGGCAGTATTGCCTGATTTTGAATTTTGCATAAATAAGATTATGGGGTATATGCTTTCTCGTGTTGGCTTCTTTCTTTCTTTCATCATTATATTTGTGAAGTATATGTAGTTGTAATTTGTTCATTTTTATTGCTATGTAATATGCCACCTTATGAATATGCTGTATTCATGATATATTCTGCTGTTGATGGACACTTGGGTATTGCCAGTTTGGGAATGTTATGAATACCGCTGCCATGAGCATCCTTGTTCATGTCTTCTGGTGTGCATATATACTTATTTCTTTTGGGTTTATACCTAGGAGTCGAATTGCTGAGTCATACGGTTGACAAATGTTCACTGTTAAGAGACATTGCCTGTATTAGTCTGCTAGGCTGCCATGACAAAATGCCACAGGCTGGATAGCTAATAACAGAAATTTATTTTCTCATAGTTCCTGAGGCTGGGAAGTCCAAGATCAAAGTGCCAGCCAATTTGGTTTCTGGTGAGGGCTCTCTTTCTGGCTTGCAGGTGATCACCTCACTGTCTCCTCACATAGCTGGTGAGAGAGAGAGTTTGAACTAGAGGGGACAGAGAAAGTGAGTCAGGATGGAGGCAGGTTGTTGGACCTCTTGGATTCTACGAGCCAGGACCATAGAGCTGTTCAGTTGTGAACACGCACTATTCCTCAAAAGGGAGGAATGATGCTGAAGACAATTCAGAGATCATCAGAGCCACCCCTCCCACCACAGGCCCAGGGCAAGGCTGTTTCCTCAAAGGGTGGGCCTGCCTCTTGGGTTTCAGTGGGCCACGACAGCCCCGCCCAATGTGGGCAGGGCCACCCCAGAGAGCCAAAGGGATGGGCAGCCCCACAGAGCCATGTGGGAGATGCTGACACCCCAGGTCGCCTGGAGGGCAGAGCATCAAGCGAAAGAGGATTATTCTCAAGGTTTAAGATCTGATGGTGTTTGCCTTGCTGAGTTTTGGACTTGCTTGGGACCCAGTAGCACTTTCTTCCTTCCAATTTCTCCCTTTTGGAATGGGATTGTCTATCCTACTCCTGTCCCACCATCGTATCTCAGAAGCAAATAACTTGTCGGCTTTCCCAGGTTCACAGCTGGAGAGAAATTTTGCCTCAGGATGCATCGTACCTCGACTCTCACCCATATCTGATTCAGATGATATTTAGATGAGATTTGGACTTTAGACTTTAGAGCAGTTGCTGGAATGAGTTAAAACTCTGGGGGCTGTCAGGATAAAGTGAATATATTTTGCGTGGGAGAAGAAAATGGATTTTGAGGGGCTGGGGCAGAATATATTGAAGACTGACTTGTGTGCCCCCAAAATTCAGATGTTGAAGCCCTCATCCTGACTGTATTTGGAGTAAGGAAGTAATTAAGGTTAAATAAGGTCATGAGGGTGGAGCCCTCATCCAATAGAATTAGTGTCCTTATAAGAAGAGACACCAGAGAGCCCAGTTACCCTCTCTGCCACGTGAGGACACAGAAGGAGGCAGCCATAGCAAGCTAGGGAGAGAGCCCTCACCAGAAACTGAATGCACCAGCACCTTGATCTTGGACTTCCAGCCTCCAGAACTGTGTGAAAATAAACTCCTGTTGTTTAAGCCACCAAGCCTGTAGTCTTTTGTTATGGCAGCCAGAGCAGACCAATATTCTGCCAAACAGTTTTCGAAAGTAGTTGTATCAATTTTTACTCCCACCAGCCATATATTAGAGTTCCACTTGTTCCACATCCTTGCCAACATTTGGTATTATCTGTAAATCATAGACATTGTGGTGGGTGTATAGTGGTATCCCATGGTGGTTTTGATTTGCATTTCTCTGATTATTAATGCAGTTGAGTTTATTAATGCAACTGAGTTTTCAGTTCAAAACATCCCTATGTTGTTCTTGAGTGTGGCCCAAGGTGGCCAGGTCATGAGTAATTAGATATTTTTGTAAATTCCCTCTCTACTTTTTAATATTTATGATCCAGAAGACAATGGGTGAACTTGCCTTTAACAAATCTATGTGGAAATCTGCAGGGTTGGTGCTTGTCTGTACCATTGGACAAATATTGGTGATTCCTCTGTGATGTGGTGGGTGTCAAGTCGAGTAGAGCTGCCAGTCTACCAACTGCAGATGATTCGATATGGGACAGTCTGTGTCTTGGTTAAGAGCATGGATTCTGGAGCCAGATTGCCTGAGTCCAAATGTCAGCTTTGACACTTTCTGGTGGTGAAACCTTCGACAAGGTTTTAAATCTGGGCCTATTTTCTTATCTGTAAAATATGGATTAATAGTGGTATATACCATAAAGGTGGTTGTGAGGATTTGCTAAATGTAAAGTATTTAAAATAGTGCCTGGCTTATGGTAAGTGCTCAATAAATGCTAGCTATTAATGTTGTTTTAATAATATTATTACTATTATTACTGCTCATTACACCTGACTCTTGCTCAGTATAGAACCCTCGAGATTCCAGCTCCAATCCACAGTGCACTGACTTTCCTTGACCTCATGCACCATGTGCCATGGGTTCCCGTCCTGGTCAAAACTGCTCATAGACCCCTGGAGCATCACTGAGTTGCTATGGCAGCAAAAATGCAGTGGAGTCCGAAGAAGGGCAGTGAACGGGGCATCAGGAAGCCTGAGTCCTAGACTTGGTCTTGCCACATATTTGCCCTGTCTCCTTAACCGTCTCTGGGTCTTTATATTCTTTTACTCTTTTATTGAGGTGTAATTTTAACTACAGCACACACATCTTAAGTGTACAGCTCGATGAATTTCTACATTTGTAGATACTGTACAGTCACCACCCAGACCAAGCCCATCATCCTGGTGGGCTTCCTTCTACCTTCTCTTCATCAATACCTCTACCCAAAGGTAATGACAATTCTAGTCTCTAGCACCATGGATTAGTTTTGTCTGGGTCTGTCTTCTTATCTGCAAATGAGGAGGCTGCACTGGCTATCTCCAGGCCCAGCTCAGCCAGATCTGACAATCTGCTTACCGCCAATTGTTTGTTCTGAGATTCAGTTGGCCTGGGAAGCTGTGAGTTTGTGCTGTGCTTGCCAGGAATACTGGGAGCTGCCTTCCTTTCGTGCTCTGTAAATCAGCTTCTTGATGTGGAGCTGCAGCAAGTCCTAAAGACTTGAGTCCCCCTCCACATTCCCCGCAGAACCCTCGTGTAACTGGGCTGTACAGGGAACACTGGGGCCCAGTTGCCCTCTCCACCAGGCCTACAGCTGAGGTGCCTGTCTGTCAGTGCCCAGAGGTCAAGAAGCTTGAGAACAGCCTCGGACCAGACACATTTCCCAGAACAGAGAGCTGTAGGGACTCTGCTATGGCAGGAATTTGTTGAGTCTGGTCTGCCCAGTGAGCTGGGAATCCAGAGAGGACGGGGTCATCCTGGAGATGGGCTGTGTGTCCTTGGCCGGAGTTCATCCATCCACTAGGGATGGACACAGGTGCAGGGGATAAGCGACGGGTGAGGAGGCAGGACTTCTGCCCAGCAAGGCTTCCCAAAGGCATATACCAGCCTTAATAACTTCATTGGCTCATGGAGAGGATGAGAAAAGGAGGAATTAGGGATATCAACTTAGTACAAGGTCTGGGTACAAATCAGAAGGGGATTGTGGACAGATATAGGCCCCAAGGATACTCTGAATCTCCCAGACTTGGTCCAAATCAGCCACACAACATGCATTTCCAAGGATGTTTTCCCTTCCTCCTGGCAGCTCTCAGCAAAATTTGTCTTGTTACCATGGCCACAGAGGCCAAGGAGAGCCCAGGGAAGTTCACATATGCACAGGCTGGACCACCACATTCAGTTGTACAGGTTGTACCCCGTATGACTCTAGAGCAGGGATGTGGCATCTGACATTGTTGTCTGAGGAATAGAGACCAGCCCGAGGTGACAGTCTTTCTGGTCTCTGCTATGAAACCTCACATGCTTGTCCCTGAGCATCACCCTTGATAGAAAGCCTGAAAATGTTGAAAGGCAAATGATGAGGCAACAGATAGAGGTCAAAAACCAGAGTGCCTGGGTCCAAATCCCAGCCATACCACTTACTAAGTGGGTTCCTTGGGTAGATGACATAAGTGCCTTGTGCCTCAAATTTCTTACCTATAAAATACAGATTATAGTAGTTCCTACCTTATAGGGTCATTATAAGAATTAAATAAATTGATGCACATAAAGCATTTAGACAATAAAGCTGGTACGCAGTCATTGCTTACTAAATACAGTCATGTGCCACATAATGACATTTTGGTCAAGAATGTATCATATATACAACAGGAGTCCAATAAGATTAATACCTTATAGCCTAGGTGTATGGTAGGCTCTACCATCTAGGTTTAAGTACACTCTATGCTGTTCACACAATGGCAAAATCGCCTAATGACACATTTCTCAGAATGTATTCCCTTTGTTAAGCAACACACGGCTGTATTGGCTGTTCTTATTACCAAACTGGGAAAGAGACTCAAGCGCACATCCTTGAGCTAAAAGGATGGGAATGGTTTAGCCTGGAGAGGAGCAGATTTAAGGGGGACATCAAAACTTCCAAAATTGTAAGGACTCAGATTTTGGGCTGAGTATACGGAAACTCTTCCCAGTCATTGGCTCAGGTGAGAGTGACCTCTCCGTCAGCAGAGGTGTCTAAGCCACGTTTGGTGGGCTCCAGGAGCATTATGAAGCGTTCCTATGTCATGCAGACTCTTAAGCTAAGAAATCCATAAGGGTACTCCCACCTTGGAATTCTATGCCATTTTAGTTCACTGCCTTTTTTTTTCTTACCTCAGTAGGAGTCCACCCTGTGGCAGTGGGAGAGAGTGATGACCGGGTGAAAGTCACTGCCCTCAGGAGGTTTCCACTCTAGTGCTGGAGATAGGCTCTTCTATATTTTCTAACCTTCAAGTCTTCCCCACAGCCAGGGCCTGAGCTCTTTTCTCTCTTGAAAATTGCATATGTGGCTACATTTGAGCTGCATGCCTTGGCTTTCAGCCAGCCACGGCCAAGAATGGGGAAGGAGGAAGAAGAACAAGAAGTCAGGACCGTGGGCTGACCCAGTTCCTCCTGCCAACCTTGAGGGTCACTGCCCTTCCTTATTTCCTTCTTCCAAATTTCTAAGTTTGTCCATTTGGGGTTTTAAACCCAGAAAGAACCTGCAGGTAATGAGCAATCCCCAAAGCTCACCGGCGTTAATCCAACAAGTTTATTTTGTCAGTTCAAAAAATTAAAATATGACTCTTCAACCAATTACAATGAAGACGTGACAGAAGCTTATTTCACTCACTAATAAGGGAACCAGCGAGATGATTAAGCAGGTGCTGAGAGCATTTGAGTATCTGTAGGCATTTTCTAAAAAAAAAGTATGTTAGAATAAGATTGCTAGATTAGATACCAAAGTGGTTAATGTCCTACAGGGAAATAAAGTCATAGCCTTTAGTACGATCCTTCCTACCCAGGCAGAACTCTAGAAGTTTGCATTAAACTGTAGTATCTGGGTACTCAGCAAAAGATAAATAGCAAAATCAAGCACAGGTTCATTCTCCTGGAAAATTATATTCTCTTGAGTGGGCCTGTTGGACAATGCCCAGTGTAACATTGAAAGGATAGACCACCTCCCCTCCCTTTTGCCTTATTTCCAGGGTTTAGCTATTTTTCTTACTCTTTTCACAAAGTCAGGTAAAGGTGGAGTGACTCTCCAGGACATCAGGGACTCAGGTGCCCTCGCGGATTCACAGTCTGACCATGTGGCCTTTCCCGTATTATTTCCCAGGGCGGCTGTAACAAAGGACCTCACACTGGGTGGCTCAAACAGCAGAAATTTCTAGTCTCACGGTTCTGGAGGCTGGAAGTCCAAGACAAGGTGCTGGCAGAGCCGTGCTCGCTCTGAGGCTCCAGGGAAGGACCTGTTCCAGCCTCTCTCCTGGCTTCTGCTAGTTCCTGGGCTCGGGGCAGCATGACTCCAACTCCACACGGCGTTCTCCCTGTGTGCGTATCTGTGTACAAATTCCCCCTTCTCGTAAGGACACCCGTGATTTTGGATTGGGGGCCCACCCTACTCCAGTGCGACCCCATCCTAGCTGAACTAATTATCTCTGCAACATCCCTGTATCCCAATAAGGCCACGTTCTGAGTGCTGGGGGTCAGGACTTCAATATGTGAATTTTTGAGGTGCACAGTTCAACCCGCAACACCCGCAAAGGGGAAGAGTGTGACTGGAAATCTGACTTTCATGCCTTGGTCAAAAAGTGCCTCCTCTCACTTCCTCTCACATTTCTTCAGCCAGAGCTAGTCGCATGGCCCGGCCTAACCTCAGAGAATGTGGGATGGGGTTTTCTGCGTGCCCAGGAAGCCTTGTCTCTGCCACACGACCCTAGATATTTTCCAAATCAATTCCACCTCTGAAAAATAAGAAAAGAAAATGGCATCTGAGGACGTGAATTGACTAGCCGGAGGGCGCACGGCAAGTGACTGGCAGACAGGACTAGGAAGGGCACCTGTATTTTGACGTCCAGTTTCTTCTCTAGTTTCACTCATTCATTCATCAAACATATGCTAGCTTGTCTTTCAGGAAGTCCTCATATTTTGGAAAGTTTCATTTTCCCTGAAGAACAAATTTAGTCTAGTGATAGGAATGGTTTTGTAGAGCAACTTAGAGTGTGGCCCACCAGGGCCCAAAGACGTTAGGGACCCAAAGACACCTGGGGCTAGAGAGGGGACCTGGGCTCACGTCTGTGTTTAAACACCATGAGAGATTCTGCTTAAATTTTGGTCGAAAAGTTCTCTCTGATACAGTTGTGGTGTTGCCTGGTCTCAGAGCAGGCCCTGTGTAGGAGAAAGCACAGTGGAACTAATGAAATTAGCGAGAGGATGCTGCTGGGAAGCACGCTAATTGTTAATGAGTCAACGTAACCATTTTATTTAAATTAGCAAATTCCAAGCAATCCTCAAAATAACTGAGAATATTAGCCCCAATTAGGGTAAATGCCTGGAAAATTTCTTCTGATGCGAAAAATACAAGAGTGTCTCCCCACGGACTGTATTTATTCAACCAGTCACTCATTCATTCGTTCATTTAAGAAACATGCATAGAGTATTATTTTATGCCAAGAATTGCGAGAAGCAAAGGCAGCTTTGCTCTTTTCCCTGACCTGGAGGAGTCCTGTCTGGAGGGAAAGGCTGGGCTTAGATAATTTAGATAATTACAGTTCACAGGGTGCAGCCTACGACCCCAAACCAGCTTCTCATTATCCTCTCCTGTTCCTTCTGTCTACATCTTCTAGACTGTGAAAGACACAGGAAAGAATGTGCTTTTCCTATAGGAAAGTAAATCCTTGGCTATAGAAGAAAGAAGATGAACGGGACTTTAATTCCTTCTAAAGTTTTGAAATACTGAAGCTGCCACATTTAAGCTTCAGGAAGCGCTTTTGGACTCAAGGCATAAAGATGAGAATTGAGTTGAAAGAAATATTCTACTTTAACCTGGAGGTGAATTCCATGTTAGATCAGATCATGTGTTCAATAAAAGTAAGAAAAGTATGGAATTGTAGATGAACTTTGGTTCATCTTTGGTGCCTTTGCTTTTTGGAATTTTTGGAATTGTTCTTCATTTTTTGAGGTTCTCACTTGGCTATACGCCTATTTGAGAGTATATTTAAGTGTATGGCTACGTGGATTCAGGAGAGACTATCTTATTTTGCTAGATGCAGCTATTTATATAGAATCATAAGAAGATAAATACCAAATTTCGTAGCTATGGGATGAAGCACGTCTCCATACCTCCACCTAGACTGATACGTACACGCAGACACCTGAAGAGAGAGACAGAAGGAGAGAGAGGGAAATGAATTAAAAATCTTGCTTCCTTCTCTGTCTGCTAATCCTCGAGAAACTGCTATTCCCACATGGGGTCATAGTGAAAACGCTGCCACCCGCTTGGCCGTGCTCCCAGGGTCAATGTGCGGAACAAAAGCGGCCTCTCACGGATTGTGCCTGGACCCCCAGGTCTTTCAAGCAACATCTCAGAGGTGATTGAAAAAGGTTTACTTGGCAAGCCAAAGATTTAAATAGCTAGCCACTCCTCTGTGACTCTTGGGAGATTTCTCTACTTCTCTTTGTTTTTTATCTATAAATAAATCAGCATGCCAGGCACTGAGTGGCTGGGAGGTTTGAAAACCTTCCCTGAGTTTTTTCTTGGCTCTAATGTGATAAACTTGTGCCCTGCGTGACTCCTTGTGTGTGGCTGTGTTGCCCGGGCACCAGCTGCTGAATGTTCGTGCAGGGGCCTGACTGGGTTCCGGTCTGTGGGCAGCCTCTCCCAGTCCCGAAAACTTGCCTGGTCACCTCCAGCTCTGCATTGTGTGGGCACTAATCCAATAGGGTTATTTGGGACTCTTTATTTATTGACCTCTGAGCTGTAGCCTCGCACAATTCCAGGGCCCATCGTTCCCGTGGTGATGCAGTGGGCTGGCCCTGAGATCGCCCAGCTCTCTGCACACCCTCTGGACAGCCATCCCTCAGCGCCTCCCTGTGGCCCGTCCACTTTCACGGTGCAGGCTGGTTGTTTGAGGGGGTAGTTTTTGCTCCAGAGGACCCAGGGCAGTGAGTCATGCACTCACAAGCTTGGGATCAGGCCAGGCAGGGACCTAGACCCAGTTCTGCCCTTACCACATGGGTGACTCACCCATGGCAAGTGACTTTCTCTTTCTTACACTCAGTTATGGTATAATCTGTGAAATGGGAGAGTAATGTGCTATTATTATTGCGAGGGCTTTGATGGCCTGTATGTGACAATACTGAGTCCAGTGCCTAGAACATGATGGTAGGTGTTACTATGTCACACCCAAGGGCAGCCTCTCCAAGGGTGAAGAAGGGAGATATTCAAGGCTGGGATAAGTGACAACCTGCAGTCACCCCCTTCTGGACCCCCAGGCTGGATTGGCTCCCTCATCCTTGCCCCCTTTGAGGCATCCATGGGGAGCAGGTGCCTAATGTATCCTGCCTGTGTCCCAGGGCCCAGGAACGCATCCCCTCTGTGTCTGCTCCTCAGTAAGTGATGAGGGAATGAATTGTTTTAGTGATCCAGCACACAGCCTGCGTCCTTCCTTACAGCCCCACCGAAAGGACATGAACCCACCTGTGCTGGGCCCCTGCTGGGGCTACTTGGGCATGAGTCCTGGCTCTGCCACTTATTATCTGTGCCACCTGGGACAGGATCCTTAATTTCTCTTTACTTCAAATGTCTATACCTTAAAAAAAAGCCTACTTCACAGTAACTGCTACTCAACTGTAGACTATTCTATTATTATTTTTATTTACTAATATACATTATATTTGTACAATATATGTGTGTATCTATATATAATATAGATATATAGATAATTGCTATATGTCAGTCCCCCTAGACACCTTCCATATGTCAATTCATTTCATCTTAGAACCACATTGCCACCTATTCCCACTTTAAAGATGTTGGCTCAAAGATGCAACGGTGTACCCAAGTCCCCACCCCTCATGGGTGGTGGATGCAGGCCCATATGCTTAGAACACAATGGTAGGTGTAATGATGTCATGTCCAGGAGCATCCTCTCCCAAGGTGAAGAGGGGCTCGAGGCTGGGAAGAGCAGGCTGACCACCAGTGCTTCTTTCTCTCCCAGTACTGCCTCCCCTAGGCTCTCGCTGCTTCCACAGGGCACAGCCCAGCTGACCATCACAGGGCTGCCTCTCCCTCCCAGATACCCATGGACCCACCTGAGGTTGTCTGCCTGGAGCTGGTCCCACTCTGGGTAAGCTGAGCACCCAGAGGGTTTCCCACCCTGCCTCCAGAAAGCCCCCATATCCATTTCCCTTCTGGTAGTTGCACATGGAGGCCAAAGGCGAGCCACCAGCCCCGGCTGCCTCTGCTCCACGTGGGGTGTAGGTGCATAGGGAGGGAGCGGCTGCGCTAGGCACACAGATGGGGCCACAGTGGTGGCCTCCTTTTTCACCAGTGAAACTCTGGTGAACTCTGGGCTGCTTCCACAGCTTCCGTGCTAAAAAAAAAGGAGCTGCTTAATTTGTCATTTATTCTGCGTGATATGTTCCTCACTTCATGTCCAAACTCCGCAATTAGAGAGGTAAACAGCGCGTTGGTGTGACTTCCATTAAGCCCGACAGGCTGGGGCCAAGCCGTCAGCAGCAGCACCTCGGTGGGCCAACGCACAGGAGAAGGGTTCCCGCTCGCTGCCCAGAGCCAAGCCAGGCTCCCGCCCTCGACCCGCCGTCCTGTGGAGAGCCTCGCTTCTCAGGCCTCTCTGGCCTTGGGGACAGGTCACTGAAATAGTGTCAGAGGAGCTGAATGTAGACCCGACATGGCTCTGTGCTCTCTGACAAGTCACTTCACCTTCCAAGCCTCAACTTCATGATCAGTAAGATGGGGGCGGATGCTGAGATTTAAATGAAGCGACAAACCCGCGTGTGCCTAGCACCAAGCCTGCCATGGAAATGGGCTCAGTCATGTTGGTTTCCTGTTCTAATTAGGGCAGTCTCTCAACACGTTTTGAGAGCTTGCTAGTCTGCCTAAAGATAATAATATTAACCACAGCTGACATTTATTGTCTACGGTTCCTAGGCATCTTTCCACACGTTTTATGTGCATAATCTCAGCTGATACTCTCGACAGCCCTGGGTGGTAGGGGAAAACTGATCCTCCAGGCAGTTACATGACTTGCTTGGGGTCACACAGTAGTGCTTGGCTGGAGCCGTGACTCAGGACCGCCTCCCTTGTTTCATTAGATATGTGGCCTCTGCTCTCAGGAAGTTCTCTGGACAGAGACAGGACAATAAGCCACCACTGCGTGGTGTGATGAAGGTGTGGCACCTAAGATGTTCTGAGCGCTCTTGCTGGAGGAATAAAGGCTGCGGTCAGAGTATGGGGGGGAGGAGCTGACTGAGCCAAGCACCAGGCCTGCTCTTCTTCTTAGGATCTAGAGGGAAACTGAGTCTCATTTGCAGGGTTCTTCCTGAGAGGTCTTACGACAGGCTCCTGAGACTGGGTTGAAGGAGACCGCTCAGTGACACTGCCCTCCCCAGCCACCCTGGGCTGGGACACAGGACTCAGGCCAGTCAGCTCGCTCTTGACCCACGAGGGCTCTCTGCATGTGCCTGTTGTCCTTGGGGTTACCCCTTTGCCCCCGAGGAACTGGGGCAACCATCTGCCCATTGGAGGACGTCGAGTCTCAGCATTCCAGGGCCAAAGGGTCAGGTCCAAAGACCCCCTTCTCCCCGCTTGTTACCCTTCAGGTCTCAGCCCAAGGCCACTTCCTCAGGGCAGTCTTTCCTCACCACCCTCTCTAAGCTGCTTTCACTTGTTTTTCTGGGATCTCTGCACCTGTCTGATTCTATCACAGCTCTTGTAATACATGTATAAATGTAATTATAATCACAGTTGGCAGTTACACGTGAATTGTCTACTTGTCGATGGTCTCTCTCCAGCACTAGATCATGAGATCTTGAAGGCAGCAGTTGCTTTGTTCTCCAGCATATCCTTGTGCCCAGCACACGGCCTGGCTCGGAGCAGACGCTCGGGGCACCTCTGGCTAGTAGATGGATCTGTTCATACAGTTGGTGGATTTCTGAGTAAAAGAAGGTAGTCTTCCTAACAAAGACCTCCTAGCAGGTTGCGCAGACACACGCTGGCTTCGCCACTTACCAGCTTAACCTGAAGCCTGATTCTTCATCTGTAAAATGGAGTTCAAACCACGCATCTGATAGAGGTTTTGTGAGGATTCAGTGGAGAATAGATAGAGTGCTCAGCACTAGGCCTGGCGCACGGTGAGTCCTCAATGAATATCTCATAATGCTGTGATTTTTATCAGTAGTAGATGTTAGTCGTAGTCAAGATAAGACCCGGCAGGATCGGTATCTCTTCTTTTAGACCCACTATCTTTTCACGGAGACTTGGGGATGGGAGCTTGAGAGATGTGCCCTCCCCCGCTGGGATGGAAGCCAGATCCTGGTTATTTTTCTTCATGGGGGCCAGTTGCTGTGGGCACAGGTTGGGCAGGAGTTGGGGACACCTCCTTCCATCAAGGCCTCTCTGCCACCCAGGTTTGCTAGCACACAGAAGCTGGCCTGCTTTTCCATTTGACTCAACCCCCAGGTTCTTACCTGGGGCTCCCCAGATCCCCATGGACTCTCTTATTGGCAGAGCCGCATTGACTGATGCTCCTCTTGGAGCTTTCTGTAACTCACGCCCCCCCTCAAGATGGTCTTGAGAACTGCAGCCAGGAGAGCCCGGGATAAGAGCAGCAAGCCAGGCACAGAGTGTCAGCTACAGGCATTGTCTATCACAAGAGAGAGACCCCTCTGAACCACACAGGTTCAGTGCCCCCCAGCCAACCCCCAAAGGCTCTTCTGCATTTGTCCATTTGGAGCAGGAAGTGGGGAGTTTTCCCCATAGTTAATGGGAGTGCTCTGCTGCTTTTTGCACAAAGTGCAGGCCCTCAAGAAGTGGGCTGCAGGGGCCGGCCCGGTGGTGCAGCAAAGTGCACACATTCCACTTCAGCGGCCTGGGGTTCACCAGTTTGGATCCCAGGTGTGGACATGGCACCCCTTGGCAAGCCATGCTGTGGTAGACATCCCACATATAAAGTAGAGGAAGATGGGCATGGATGTTAGCTCAGGGCCAGTCTTCCTCAGCAAAAAGAGGAGGATTGGCAGCAGATGTTAGCTCAGGGCCAATCTTCTCCAAAAAAAAAAGAAGAAGTGGGCTGCAGCATTTGCTGCTTCTTGCTCCTGTTTCTTAGTAGGGTGTCACTGGCATTTGGGGTGGGGTAGTTCTTCATTGTGTGGGACTGTCCTACTCAATGCATGATGTTTAACATCCCTGGACCCTGACCAGCAGCAGTGTCATCGTGGGACCAGAACGTCCCCGTGTGTCCCCAAAGGTGCTCTGGACTAGGTGGCACCACGCCTAACAGAGAATGTGGCAAAGAAGGAGCATAAGAAACAGGCCCTAGGATTTGGGAATGGCTGGTGGCATTGAGTGGGGACGTGTGAATGGTGTTTCTATCAGGGTAGCTTAAGGATATGCTTGCCTGTTTCAAGAAAATTCCTAAGTAGATGTGTTCAGAATATATCATGGACATAAATGGATTCTTGTATTTGATTTTCCCAACTAACTCCATTGTCACCACACTGCCTTTGTCCCAGCTGCTTTTTCTGAAATCTTTTCATTGCTGCACGTTAGTCCCACCAGTGTAGAGCTGTAGTGGAGTCCTTGAGGTTAGTGCTGTGTTAATATACTGGGAATTTCAGCAGAGCTGGGCCCTCTAAATCAATCACCAGAACAGGTTTATTTTTTCTCTTGCTCAAAAATACACTATTAAATGCAGGAACACGTGTGGGAGTGGAGGTTGACTTGGGTGAAGGACACGCTAAAAGGAAAATCTTATAACATTTTTTCTGCAGGCGATAAGACTTGCTGGTCTTAATTCTTGTAGAACTGGGCTACAGAACATATTTACATCTCTGCAGTGTCTTTACCTCCTCAGAATATCCTGGGCTGCTCAGAAGTCACTCAATCATATCTGCCTGGGGTGTTACAGGTGCTTAACAAACGTGTGTTGAATGAAGGAATGATTAAATTCATGGAAAATTAAAGGCTTTTAAGTTACGATCACAAAATAGACTGAGCCAGGATTCACCGTCTCAATCCCTTTGGGGGTTTCTAGGGTGGCAAGATTCGCCCTGGCCCCTCCCCCTGGGAAATGAGGGCAGTTGATGCCATGGGCTCCCCAATGATGCACGGAGCGGTCATGGAATGTCTTGGAGGACGTGGCAGTGAGAGAGCCCTTCCAGGAAAACGGCAAGCGTCGACTCCTCTTCCCCAGAATTTGCTACGAAGGGATGGAGAGAAAGGGGCTGGCTACTAGAAGGGGTGTGGGGTGGAGAGAAGGTGTGTGTTCTGATTTGCTTTTTAAGCAAAGCAATAAGGGAGCGTGTTTTGAGGCCGAGGGAAAGCAGTCGAGGAAGAGGTCTGCTATAGAGGGGAGAATGAAGCAAGATTCTGGGTGTGGGGACAGGGCAAGGACAGCAGAGGGTAGGATGTAAGCCAGTGGGGTTGGCCTCGTCTCTAGGAGAGGAACTTCTGCCTCGGAGGCCCAAGGGCGGGATGGAGGGTGGGGCAAGAGGAACAGGTTTGCAGACTGTTTTGCAAGTGATGCCTGGGGGATCTGGTTATGTTCGAGGGTAGGGAAGATTTAGAAACCCTGATGAGGAGATGTGGCTCAAAGGCTAAGCAGGCCCCAAAGGAGGAATACCAGGTGGTGTGGAGGGGCCCTATTGGGGCTGAAGACCATGAGTTTGTGGAGGGTCTAACTTGCCCAGTTGCGTGATATTTCTTGGGTGGTGCCCAGCATCCTGGGAACAGGTGTGCGGAGGGCGACTGAGGCTGCAGAGGTAGGGTTTGCAGGGTGTAGAAGAAGAATTACAAACTTGAAGGTGCTGGAAGGGGGTGATTGAAGGTATTTGGCTGCAGCCTTTCTAGGGATGTGGAGAGGCCAGGAGGGAGCTGAAAGAATGGGAGGAAAGTAAAAAAGATTATTATTCTGAAGGTCTCAATCAGGTTGACGAGCAGGCTTTCGGAAAGTAAGAGAGGGAGTAATCAAGATGAACAGGTGGTCAGGCGAAAGTAGGGTAGGAGGATAAGATCTCAGGGGTGCAGCAGCTCTGGGCACCGACAGCTAGGGCCTGGGTGTGGGTGGCTCAAGCGCAGTACAAGTGGCCCTCCCTGGAGTTGAGGCCACTGTGCACGTTGAGTCTTTCGTTGACTGAGACCCTAAAATGTGCCCAGTGGGACGTAGAGGAAGCTGGGAGCCTCATGACAAAGACCTTGATGGACGTGGCCGACTGCCTGGGAAGCACGTAGTGAGAAGAGCAGAGCGGGCAGAGCGTGGTGGTGTCTGTCTGGCGCTGAAGGAGGAGATGGTTTTATACGAGGATGGAGGAGCTGAGATATAGAAGGGGCGCTGGGGGAGAGGAGAGTGTCATCTCCCTCTCGTGTCCCTGATGGGAGAATCAGCAGGTCCGAAGCACCCCAGGGTGGCAGTATCCTCCAGGAGAGCCATGTTAGGTAGGGACAGGCAGAGGCCCTTTCGGTTGGAAAGGTCTGTCCTTGAAAGATACTGGGAGTTTGATAGGCGTTTTCAGAAGATTCAAGAGAAGGCGTAGGAGGGAGGGCAGACAAGGGAAGACGAGTGGGAGAAAGAAGCATAGAGCATGTGGGGTGGAGAGAGGCTGAGCGAGCCCCAGAGAGACCACAACAATTAAATCTTACATAGTTACACACTTCTTGAATTGTCTTCACTGAAAATCACACATTTTCATGAAAATAGATAGCTTGTCACAAAATATATGATATTTGAGAATGGTATCTTCCAGAAAATCTGTGCTGTGTGGTTTCCTCCTTGCCCTCACTTAGGTGGTGAGTTTCTCCCTGGCAGGCCAGGAAGGTGAGGAGAGGGATGTGTGGAGAGGGAACCAAGGCAGGGCTTCTGCCAGGGAGCCTTAACAGTGAGCTTGCACTGGAGTCTCCCCTTAGGAATATCGTGTGGCCATGGAAAACCCACAAGCAGGCCCCTTGGGAACTGGGAGGAAGGGATGGCAGAATCAGATTGGGGGAACCTCTTCTCCTTGTACTACAGCCTCTGCAGTCACCAGCGGTCCCCCGATTTTGTGCTCAGGACAAAGCACACACTCCCAAAGGTCTCTCTGTCCTCATGGCAGCTGAACTCTCTCTCCATCATGTCACGGTGCAGTCAGTCCACAATAGGCCAGGCTTCGTGGAGCCTCCGCTCTGCCAGGGGAAGGGATCAGAGCCCCACCTGTGAAGGAGAAAAGAATGCTGGGTCCTGGTGACCTTGAGAGGTCAGGGAAGGCTTCCTGGAGGAGGAGCTGCACCTGGACCTTAAAGGCAGCATCAACGTGTGGAGCAAAAGCAGAGCAGGAAGAGCACTCAGGAATGGAGGTGCAGGTGGAATGGGGTAGAATGGAACCTTCTTTTCTTTCTTGAGAAGAAGCAGGATATTGTAGTGGTTGAGAGCTGGGCTGTGGGGCCAGGTGACCTGAGTTCAGCTCCCAGCTCTGCCACCTGCTCTCCATTCATTTACCTCTATCCAATTCTGTTTTCTCACCTAAAAATGGAGATGATAATACCCCACTTATCCAGGGTTATTTTGAGGGTAAAATAAGTGTATTTATAAAGCACTTGGCCTCTCTGACATATAGTAAGAGCTCATTAAATGGGAAATAGTATCGTTATTATAATTTATGTTCTCCAATCAGGAAGGAAAACAGGAACAGCAACTTGCTGAGCGCCTGCACTCTGTGCCATAAACTTCATGAGCGCTCCTGTGAGCTGAGCTGCCTGTATCGGCACACTTTAGCTGCAGAGCAAACTACTCAAAATTTAGTGACTTAAGACACATCTGTTTATTTAGCTTTAGATTCTGAGGGTCAACAATTTGGCTGGGCTGCGCTGGCCCTTTCTGCTGCTGGGCCCCCTGGGGTGTCTGTGGCCAGCTGCTGGTCAGCTAGTTGCCTCAGCTTCTGGAGGTTGGCTGACTGTCAACTGGAGTGAGGGGACTTCTGGGCCATGTGTGTTTCATCATCTGAGAGGCCAGCCCAGGCTTCTTCCCCTGGTGGCGGCAGGGGTCCTAAGAGCAGCGACAAGGGGTCAGCACACCTGCGTGAGTGCTTTTCAGGTCGGCTTGCGCTGTGCTTGCTATGGAAACTCTGTCATTGGCCAGAGTAAGTCACTTGGCCAAGCCCAGACTGGAAGGGCTGAGAAATAGACTCCATCTTTGAAAGGAGGAGCTACAGTCACATGGCAAAGTGGTTTGCATGCAAGGATGGGGAAAATCTGTGGCCATTTTTATAAGCAATCACAACATCTTATCATGTTCACTTTGCCTTATTTCATTCATTCACCCCTTCATTTGTTCACTCATTCATCCAGAAATACCTGTTGAGCAGCTATCTTATGACATGGCAAGAAAAGGAATCCCTAGAAAGAATGGCCTCACTCTCCTAACACTTTCTCTGTCGTAGTGCAGTCCATCTGGCATTGCTATTAGCGGATTGCTGTAACATCCGCTAAAGATGTGAGCTGGACCTTTTTTTCCCATTAAAGCAGGTTATATTCTTCCTAGGGAAAAGGGAGATGAAGATGGAGGTGGTGTTGGAGCAGGCAAAATAGGGAGATATATATTTGCAAATTAAAACCAGGCACTAACATTTCATCTGCACGAGGTCCATTTTTCTGGGCTAACATCTCCCTGCTGGATCTTACCTGCAGGGTTTATTACAATGCTCTTTGCTCCATCTTTCAGATCACAGATGTTGCCGGTGAGTCCAGATCCCCATTGACCATATGTTAAAATCTCTGTTACACACACACACACACACACACATACACACCCCAACACACACCCCTTCTCCCTGGGAACATTCTAAACTATTCTTAATTCAGTGCAGGGTAACAGTTGTGGTATGCCAGCAAGAAACTGAGCCCCTGCATTGCTCATGGGGCCAGGTAAGGGTTAGGCCTGGTGCAGAATGTGTCTTGGGGGCAAATATTGAGAAGCTTGTCCTGGAGAGAGAGTCCTGTTCCACCTGAGCTGTCAATCCACAGGGCTACTTGGAGGGTATTGTCCAAGGTACTGGTCCGAACCTGGACAGAGAGAAGCTAGAGGAGTCTTAGATTAAGGGGTTTGAAGCAGGCACCAGGAGGGAGCCTGGATGGATCGCTGAGCTGGAGTTCAGTGTCCCTGCCATAGTTTATTGACACATTCATTTAATCAACTCTTATGTTTTGAGTATATGTTACATTTCGAGGAGTAGGTTGGATAATAGAGAAAGACAAGGATGGTCCCTGCCCTTGGCGAACCTGGAATCTGATGGGGAGAGACCGGTGTCACAAGAGCATCACTAATGTCTAACACTAGCCAGCACTGAGTCCATCTAATCCCCAACAACCCTATGCTGTAGGTACCATTAGTATCCCCTGCTTTTACGGAGGAGTAAATTGAGAGCATGAATGGCCAGGTAAATCATCTATAGCCACACAGCTAGTGATCAAGGAGACTTGAATTCGGCAGTTTGGATCCAGAGTCACTCTTTCTTGAGTCAACCTCTCTCCTCACCCCCCACTCGATCAAGTCCCCTTGGTATATATTTCCCAAGTCCCTTGTGCTTTTCCTTAAAAGCATGGGTCACATTTTGTGATTCTATTTTTGGGTGATTTTTTGGTGAGGAGCAAAGCAAAGCAGTTGTGTCAGTCACCTCAAGCTCCTTTATGCTCCAGTAACAGGTGAGCTCAAAATCCAAGTGGCTTACAATAACAAGCGTTCCAGCTCAGGCCGTGTGTCCAGGTCTTTTCTGACCTCGGCTGCCTTTGGCAGCGCCTTGTCAAAAGCAGCTGATAGTAACAAAGACGTGCGCTTCACCTAAAGCACAAGTCATGTGCCATGTCGTCCATCTACCAAGTTATTGGTAACCATTTCACCAAATGTTTCACCCCTGCGTAAAAGAGGTCACCATCTTCCCAGCCTCCAGGGACGGCTCCTCACCACCCACTTTCTGGCCCCAAAGTCAACGTCCCATATTTTAAGGTTTGGATCCCCCCTCATCTGGTACCCATTCTCTTTATCTTTTAGCTTGAGCTGATGATCCCCAAATCGCAGTGGCTTACAACAAGAAATGCTCATTTCTTGCTCACGCTACAAGGTTATCCTGGCTCAGCTTCAGCTCTGCATCACTTCACCTTTTTCTGGGGCCAAAGGAACAGCTCTCGTCTGGGACACTGCCAGTCCTGTGACAGAGAGAAAGATGAGACGCGGTAGATCACGTGACTGCTCTTAAAGCTTCTGCTTAGGAATGACATACGTCTCTTCTGCCCACATTCCATTGGTTAAAGACACACGGCCAAGCCTGACACTAAGGATGCAGGGATGTGTACTAGCTCAGTCAGGAGCAGGACGCAGAGGGGCCTCACAGGACGGGCAGTGAATCAATCTGTTGAGTAGCTAAGGGGCACGCGTCGACTGTCAAGCATTGACTGATGCGGAGTTGGCAGACCATCGTGCTTTTGTAAAGAGGAACGCCAGGACACATTTTCCTCCGTGCACACAATATGCTCTATCTTAGCTGTTGTCAGTGAGTAGACACAGGCTGCCGGCAGACAGGCAGACACAGCTATGAAGGGCTTCGAGCAAGACCTTCCAAAACAGGGGCCCAGACAGGACCAACAGTCAGATGGCAGGTGTTTGGGATTTCTTGACGATGAAGAACTTAGTAATGAACTGTGTTAGTTCATTTGAGGGAAGGGGGTTATTATCAACAACAACTAAAACAAATCTGGGTAGCTTAAGCTGAAAACAAAAGGTGGGTGCTATTAGAGAAACCTGGGGTGGTTCATTTTATAGACACAAAGAGACAGTTGACTGGTTCAAGGCAGGAATGGGGGCAGCGCCAGTGGCCTTGCAATAAAAGTCCACGGATCTTCTCTAGAGAATTTCCCTAAAGGTGTCAGCTACAGGGCTGTCTCGCCTCTGTGTCTCTCCATTTCATGTGTTTGTTTTGTTTTGTTTTGTTTTTGAGGAAGATTATCCCTGAGCTAACATCTGCTGGCAATCCTCCTCTTTTTGCTGAGGAAGACTGGCCTTGAGCTAACATCCATGCCCATCTTCCTCTATTTTATACGTAGGACGCCTACCACAGCATGGCTTGCCAACCGGTGCCATGTCCGCACCCAGGATCGAACTGGCAAACCCCAGGCCGCCGAAGCAGAACGTGCGCACTTAACCGCTGTGCCACCGGGCCTGCCCCTCTCCATTTCATGTTTTAAATTCCTGGGAGGAGAGAGCCTTCTTGCCCCTTAACAGCCCAACTCGCACCAATGGGGAGGTGGAGTCACGGAATACAGACTCTGTGGGGTCCGCTCCTGGCCAGAGCCATTTTCAGAGGAGATGGGTCACTTAGACGCTGGAGGCCAAGTACAATCCCCCTTGTCCTGTCCCTTCACGGCTGCCTGCCCCGGTCCCTGGCTCTGCACCCCTCATCTTGTTCTGACAGCAGCGCACATGCTGAGCACATCCTTCACCCCGCGACAAGCCCACTTCTTCAGCTGCTGGGGCCTGACCACCACCCTGGCCGTCGCTGTTGAGGGGGCCTCCTCTGTGACCTCTCCCTCCGTGGCGTATTCCTGCCTGTGGCCTTTGTTTGCGGCTCCAATCTGTGTCAGGGCTCTGCTGGAGAGAGCTACCCAGGCAGGCCCCTGAGCCGGGCAGCCAGGCTGGTCTGGGGAGCAGGCCGAGCGCAAGAGGAATGAGGGAGGGGCGGCAGGGGCCGCACGTGGATGAGGGGCTCCAGGCGGGCAGTTGTCTATCTCCCTAGAGATAGACACAGGAGGCTGCAGAAGATGAGGGGCTCAGCCAGCGAGCCCAGTGGGGGACACCTGTCCCTTGTCCTATCCTAGAGCATACTGATCTCATCTCCCCGTAACTCTTGCTTCCTCTGCAGTTCTCTGCTTCTGCACTTACACCCACATGATCGATAATGTCCAGATACTCAGCCCACCCGGGGCCTTACCAGGGCTGTGTGAACCTCCAGGCTCACCAGCTCTTCACCCCCTGAAGAAAACACAGTGGCGTGCAAATGAGTGAGATATTTCCTTATCTTGCAAAAAAAAAAAAAGACATTCACAAACTTCAGTACTTTATTATTAAAACAAGTGACTTGCTTTCTTGTAATGAATGAATTAACCTTATACACACGTGACATTTACATTCACCCTGTGGCTGAGGACTACTGAGCTATATCACTTGATGATCCTTCTGCCTCATCCTCTTTGGTGTTCTAGAACTGTCTTCTGTATGTTCTGTATTAGTCAAGACTCTTGATTGCAAGTGACAGAAACCCAACTTAAGCCAACTTAAATGCAAAAGAAGTTTGTAATTGACAAGTTCATGTTTGGCTCTGGCTTCAGGAAGGGCTGGATCCAGGGGCTTGAATGAAGCTTGCCTAACTCCTCTCACTCTCTTAACTCTGGTTCCCTTCATGTGTAACCGTAGTCTCTCCTATAGTTAAGTGGGAAGGGGCTTCTCTGATTTACCTGAGGAAGGAAGCAGCAGGGAGCTCTGAGCTTAGAGCCTTCCAGCTTGATCCCACAAACAGAAAATCCCATGGGGACTTTCATTGGCCCAGACTGGGTCACATGCCCACCCTAGGACCAATCCCTAGGCCAAGGCAATGGGGTTCTTTGATTGGCCAGCCTATGAAACATGCCTACCCTTAGGGCCGGGGTCAGGCAAGATGCTGTTACAAGAAGGCAAATAAAACTCCCCATACTTCACAAACCCTGCAGCTCACTTGTCTGGTTTGTCTCTGGTCTCTCACTGGTAATTCTCTCCTGCTCAAGCCTGGGTTTCCACACAGGATGCCCAGGGTGACCCCTTTCACCTGGCCCTCTCGTGGGCTCACAGGGAAACCCTGGGCCCTGGGGACACCAGGAACTCAGAATGACACAGGAAGAACAGACAAAGCAAGCTGGGGGCTTAGGGTTCCTGCTCGGGCCGGCTGGGCTGCAAACAAGCACATAGGTGGTGGTAGAGAAATGACTGACACCTGTGCTGTGGGCACAGGGCTAGAAGGAAACAGGAAAACACACAGACAGCTGTGAATCTGTCAGACTCTCGGAGCCCTGTGAGTGTGCGGAGAGGCTGCTCCCCGCTGGCAGGTCAGGTGCACAGTGGAGGCGGGAATCAGGCGCAGCCTAACCTTTTCCATTCAGTCTTAGTTCTGAGACGGCGCCTTTTCTTCCTGCTGCCCTGCAGGCCCCAATAATTCTTCCAGACGGGCTTGCAGAAGTGGGCTGAGTTACCTCCAGGCCAAGCTTGCTTTCCAGGCCCCTTGAATGTCTAACGCAAGAGACTCTGAGAACCCTTGGGACGTGCTAACAAGTGGAGGGGCACCCTAATCTGACACCACAGCTCCCGCTGCCAGCAGAGTGCGGTCCAAGGCCCTCAGCGCCAGGCTGCTTTCCTAGCCTTGGCTCCCGCCCCCCATCGTCTGCTCTAAGCCCGGCCCTGAGGCTCTCCTGTTCACCCTTCAGCCTGGCTGTCCCCTCGCCAGGTGGAGGCTCCTCGAGGGAGGGCACAACTTGCTCCTGTCTGCTCCCCAGGGCCCGGCTCAGGCCTGGCGCCCTGGTGGGCATGAAGGAGCATTTGCAGAATTAAACTGGATCCACTACTGACTGTGGGCAGAGCACGAGTTACAAACCTCGCCCCACAGACTGCAGGGTTCGTGTGCTTAGCTTGCCTGTGCCCCCTCCACCAGGGAAATGGGCTCACAAGGGGACCTGTGATCTAGGGACCTTGCTTTCCACTTCTAAGCTCCTTCACAGTGACAGCCAACAGAATGTTTATAAATGCTCCCCACTCCCTGCATGTCCCCAGTTCTGTGGGTAGTGAATGTAAGATCATTCTGGAAATGACCCCTCTTCATTCCTGATTTAGCATCAGTGCCCTGTAGCCTCAGCACGGGAACTAACCTCTGTGTCAAGGGGTTAATGACTAGTAACCAAAACCTTAAATCTGCCTGCCCTGTCTGCAGAGCAGCCAGCAGCTCATTCTTGGTAAAGAAGACAAAGAGCCCACTTCCAGCACAGCCACCACTCTAAATTGAAATTTAACAGAGCGAGGCTCTGCTCCTTGCCCCCGTCATGCCCACACCCTGCCTGTGTTTCTGTGAATCCTTTCCCGCAGGTCCTCTGGGCAGTCAGCCTCGGGACGGGGCCCTTGAGATGATGGGGTCACGGCAGGGCAGCCGGACGAGCAGTCCCCTGCCTCGTGGGTCTTTTCCTGCCTTCCTACAGAGACCGCCATGCCTGCCCGCCCTGTTCCTGCCCTGCAGTCCCTGTGGCCAGACAGGGGCTATCAATACTTCAGCCCTCACCGCTGCATCTCACAGGACAGGAGGCTGAGGCTCAGAGTGGCTTCCCAGCCGGGAAGTGAGGAGTGGAGGTGCCGAGTGGAGACCCGGGTCCACCAGACTTGGAAGCCCATGTTCCCTCTACCCCAGCCAGGCCACTGCCTCCTGGACCAGTGGCTCTCAAACGGTCACACGCGTCCACATTCCTGGACTCTACTCTCTGATTCAGTAGGTCTGGGGTTGGGTGCAAAAATGTGCGTTTCTACCATGTTCCCAGATGATGCTGGGACCACGCTTTGAGAACCGTTGTTCTAAACAGTGGTGCTTCCTACATCTTGGCCAACCGTATCAGAGCCTTAGAAACAATGTCCCAGCAGACAGGGGTCTGGCTGGCCCGCCATGATGAGACGGAGGCTCCGAATCCAGGCAGTTGTAGGTGCTGTCCTGCATTTCTTCCCTGGGTGCCCAAATTCTCCATAACACAGCTAGTTTTCAACCTTGGCTGCACGTTGGAATCACTTGGAATAAATCCCTGTGCCTAGCGTGCCCCTCCCCCCAACCCGCTAAGACTGTGATTTATGGTTTTTAAAGCTCCGCAGGGGATTCTACTGTGCAGCCAAGGTAGAGAGTGCTGCCTCCACTTGATTGCATTTAAGAGCACGTCCTTTTGATTCCTCCATCCTCCCGCTTTTCATTTGCTCACAGGTCCTTCTCTTCCAGTGCACACCACCTCCTCCAGGAAGCCCACCCTGTTGGAGTGGTCCAGCCCACAGGTGGGCCCTCCCTTCAAGGGTCTTTACCAACCCCCCCCCATTTTGACCCTTTGTAATCATCCCATTATGCGTGATTTTTGTCCCCTAGACTGTGTTACTGCCCGGGTGTGTCGCTGGGCTCCCACAGAGAGCTGGGCTCTTAATTCTTTGTTGGGCTGCAACAATCCTCCAGGGTACGGATGCCCTCCAAGTGTCCAAAGAAATGACCACAGGGATGCTGGTTGCCCCTGGGTCACTCTGCCCTTGAAAGCACCCTGCAAATAGAGTTGTTTTCTCCCCATGGTAGGTTCCTGAACCCCTTGTAAAGAGTGTCCCACTGTGCCTCCCCCACTCCAAGCCTCCACCTCTCTCCCGGCGGCGGAAGGTTTACCAGCACCACCACTGCCGCTCCTGGCCAGAGCCTCAGCGAGGGTCTCTCAATGTCCCTAAGACACCTCGTCCTTCAAGGGCACCCACTCAGGCCGGCAGTGCTGCCAAGGAAACCTCTCTTAATGGAGGAAATAAAGCTGCTCAGAATCCACAGGCCCATTGTTGGAAGAGATCTGGTACCTCTGTTGTGCCTTGAAAACGTGTTGTCGGTAATTAACCAGCCCCATTTGGCTCCACATCCCTGTCCTGCCTGTGAGGCCGTCCTCCTCTCCCGGTGCCCATCCCACAATTCTTTCCTCTCAGCCTCTGCTCAGCGTGGGGACGACTCCAGAATTTCCTTAGAGGCTAAGGTGTCATGATGGAGGTATCGAAGTCCGGATAGAAGACGGATGGAATGAGTGAAACCTGTGGAACTTGGCCATGTTAAAGGATGCAGCGAGTGGGGGCTGCTGGAGGTGGGAGCCAGGAGGCTGAAGCTACCCGTCCAATGTTTCCAAATTCTGGTTGGGGGGTTAAGCTAATGAAGGTTTACGAAGCCTTAACGTCCTGCTTTTGGACAAATGCCTCCTGTTTTAGAGCAGTGCTTTTCAAATCTTTTTGTAAATTCTTTGTAACCTTCTGTTTGAACGAAATGTTATACAAAAGCCAAATATAACAAGGAGAAAATCTGTCCTGGATGGGCTGGGAGGGGGCCCTAGACCCCCCACCAGGGCCCGTCCCCCCAGACCTGCCTCCACTCCCAGGCCCCTGAGACCCCTCCTTGGAGCCCCAAGGGCTCCATGCGAGAATCTGGGAGTGGCCCAGGTGGTTCGGTTGCTGGTTCCGAGGGACAGTTCAGGATGGCCCTCTGGAGCCGTGCTCCTGTGCCCGAGCCGGGGTTGGGACTGGCGGATGGTGTTGCCCAGGCTGAGGGGAGACCATCGGGGCTGCTCCACACACTTGGGGAGTGGGAGGAAGGCCCTGACCTGCCGAGAACCCAGCCTTCCCTGGAAAGTCCCCCAGGCGGGAGGGAGAGAGCAGCCGTCAGCCTGCGCAGCCTGGCAGGATGTTTTAAACCCTCAGCCTCAGTTTCCGATCCTGAAAATGAAGGTGAGTGCAGGTGTGGAGAGTACCTAGCAGAGGGCCTGTGTACAGGTGTACAAAAATATGTCTGTTTTCCTCTCCCCGTTCCCTTCCTGAGCCCGTTCCACCCCCAGCAGCAGCTTCTGCAGTGAGGGATCCTGTGGAGGCCATACCTCAGTCTCTGAGAGACGCGGGTCCCACCTCCATGCCTGCCAGGAAGAGAAGGGATGCTGAGGGCACCTTGGCGGGGGTCCACCGGTGTCCTGCACGGTGGAGGCCCTTGCTTGTCCAGGATATGAAGCCACAGAGCAAGAGGACCCTCCAGCCCTGGGGGTCTTTGTCTGGCTTTGGCTCTGTGGTACCCAGGGCAGGAATGTGTGGGGTGGGGGGCTGTGGGCTCCCCGGCTGGCTGTCCAGCTTGGCCGTTAGTCATGACTCCTGCCCCCGGCCTGAGGGAGAGGAAAATGCCCTGGTGTGAGACCCGCAATACGAATGTGTCTGCTCTGTCCCCCTGCCGGTGATTTCTCCCTTTCCCTTGCAAGCATCAGAATGAAGTACCGGGAGAGGGTTTGCAGCCCTGCTGAGCCATCCGGGGCTGAGTAGAGGATGAGCTGAATGAATCATTTGCAGCTGAGGGGAGCTAAGTGGTCCGGGATGTTGTTTCTGTGCCCTGGAGGTTTGTAAAACATCCACAGACAGGATAACAGCCCGCCCGCCACCTCCGATGGAGTTACGGGAGAGACACAGCTGTCTTAGCACCTCCTACCATCTTGTGTTACGTGCCTTTTAGTAAAGGCCCCTCCAGCCCCTTGCTGCTCCCTTACTCCAGGCCCCACTCAGGGCTCAAATGGACCACGGCGGAAGCTTCCAGAGCCAGCATCCTGGCTTCTCCATTTCCAGCCTAGCTGCTAAAGCTGGAGTGACCTGAAGGAGATTAGGTGTGTGAGGTGAGAGGTCATAGGGGCAGCTCTAGTGACAAACAGCCTCAGTTTAAATCTCAGATACTGTTCCGCTGTGCAACTCTGGACAAGTTACTCCATTTCTCTGTGCCTCAATTTCCTCATCTACAAGATGGGGTAATAGCATCACCTGCCTCATAGCGTTGTTATTAGGATTCAGTGGGATAAAGGGTGCAAGTAAGAGCTAAAAACACTTCAGCCTTTATCATTAGCCGTCTACGGCAGGGCTTCTCAATAGCGGCACTGTTGACATCTGGGATGGGCCTTTGCTGTGGAGGCTGTCCTGCACCTTGTAGGATGTTGACAGCATCCCTGACCCCCACCCACTAGATGCCAGGAGCAGCCTGCCCCCTCCCCCCCATGACAACCAAAAATGTCTCCAGACATTGCCAAACATCCCCTGGGGAGCAAAACTGCCCGCCGTTGAGAACCACAGTTCTAAGTTGTTTCTTGCTTAAACCTTCCAGGTTCCATTGCTCAGAAAGCTCAGCTGTGCTTGCTGGGCCTGTAGGCACTCAAAGTGGGGCATCTTGTACAAAACTGTTTCCTCTCTTCTGTTCAGGCCATTTATTGATTTAATCCACCACGGGCTGGGCCTTTGAGGTGTCCAAATGACGCTGTGAGAGAATTCTCTCTGCTGAGTCTCTCTGTGATGTGCCGGCTCCGTGGTTACACCACTCAGGATGCGCTTTCTTGTTTGCGTTTTAAATAACAAACAACTGTCTGTCCCTATTATGACTTCCCAGCCTCTGGAGCAATAAGCAGCTCTGGTGACAGCTGTCCCAGATAGGAAGTGCACAAGTGGCTCTCAGAGCATCTCCCCCAGGCATTTCAGAGCAGCTAAGTGGATAAAACTGATTTCAGCTGTTACCTGGGCAGCCACTTGTGTCTGTGGAGCCCACCCTGGAGATGAGAGCCAGGCCCTGATGACAGCCATAGACAGGCCCTGGCTGTCCTTGTCTCTCAGCCCACACTCCTGAGCCTCTGGAAATCTGGGTCCTGGCATGGAAGGGGACTGAGAGCTGACTCTGTGCTGAGGAGAGAGCATGGTGCCTTTGACCCAAAGGCATAAACAAGTGCGCCCCTTTTGGAGAGAGGCCCAGGTGCCAGATTAAGGCCCTACACTGTGCACATTCAGGGAAGGCTTTCCGGAGGTGATGAGTTTTCATTATATTTTCCAAGTAGCAAGAGTCAGGGTAGGTGAGTAGAGGAAGCAGGGACAGCTCTCCTGTTAGTGTGACTGGGGCCTTTATTCCTGATATGGTAGTTTCCCCAACTTGGCTGTTGGATCTTCCAGGACAGGGACTATGCTTTCTCATCTCTGTATCCTCAGAATTCAACTTACAGATTGTTGGTTGTTGCCGGGATGGATGGATGGATGAGATGCCTAACTGCATCTATTTAATTTCCTAAATCCTACCACTCATCAGATCTCCCCTCAGTTCCAGTAAACTGGAAGCCACAGCAGGTCATCAGCTTTCCTTGGTGGTGAACTGGAAACCCAGACCACATAATGGGTGGTCTCAGGATTATGATGAGAAGCCCACTTCTTACCCAATTCAGGAGTTGAATAGGCTCCTCTTGCCTCTGTGTTCTGGTCACATTTCCCCACTGATGCTGGGCAGTCTACATTTGGTCTCTGCTCAGAGCATTGGTCACCATGATCTGTCACCTCTGTTATGGGAAGATCAGTCACCTTAGTAGTTTTGCTGTCTATTTCCTTGGATTCACCAAACCTGCTAACTTGTAAGGTTATCTTAGAGAGCAGCTCTTGCTGTAATGAGTGTCTTCCGTTTGTCCTTCCAGATCCGCCCTCCATCCTTTCCTGCCACCCTGTGAGGCTGACTCTATGGAATGTTGCAATGGGCTCCATGTTCTCTGGCTTCCACTTGGGTTCCACCAGTGAGCCGACCCAGCAGAAGAACCTGGTGGTGAGGGGAGGGTGGAGCTGGGATATTCACCCCCACTCACCATTACCACCAGACCTCCCTTCTCAAAAGTCAGCTCTGTCTACAAAGCTTTTCTCTTACAGGTTCTGGTAACTGTTCTCTCCTCTCATCCCTTTGGGCCTGGGAGTGGTAACAGCTCTGTGTTACCATCCCAGGAAACTATACTATCCCTGTGGCTCCCTTCCACCCTACCCACACCACTGAGAATTATACCTTTGTTGTATCCTTCTCGGATTCTTGTCTGTCGAGTGTGCCATCTGTTTCCTGTTGGGACCTCAACTGACTCATTGGCCTGAGGATCTTGCTATGTCTGAAGTGACCCTGCCTGCCTCTCCATGCCTCCCTGGACTTCTGAGGGTAGGAAGAACATGCCCCCAAAGGACCATCCCTTACTTACCCTCCTTGCCTGCACATCCTTCTCATCCCACCATCCCTTTTACGCCCCGCACCCATGTTTAAAAAGTCCTTGTCAACCACCCTCTTTACTAAGACAAGAAATACTTCATTTTATCATTTGGAGTTAATCAAAACTATTTACCAGTGAGAATTTTTGAATAGATCAAAATAACAAGAGGGCCCACCCTGAATTCTAACCTAAAGCAAAGAAAGGCAATATCTCAACTTGCCCATGGGGCCTAATCGGAGGTGGGGGTGTTAATGTCTTTAGTGATATGAGGAAAGGAGCTCAGAGAACCCGACTGCCCACTCAGAGCCCTTGCTGGGAACCACTGCTTGAGGCTGGGGAAGTGACTGAAGGGTCATGTGGCTTTCCTCTAGACCAGGGCCAGCAAATCTCAGCCCATGGGACAGCCCCCATTTTTGTAAATAAAGTGTTATTGGAACACAGCCATTCATTTGTGTAGTGTCCATGGCTGTGTTCATGCTACGATGGCAGAGTCGAGTGATAGAGACTGCACGGCCCTCTGTGCGGACAAGAGTTACCACAGCAGACCTGATGGCTCTCCTTTGAAAGCCCTGCTCACAAGGTGGGCCCTTAACTGGGACCTTGGGTTTCAGGAGAGTTGCCACCATTCCCACAACTGATAAGAGGGGCTCACTGGGCTGACTGTACAAACAATATGATTTACACTAAATACCTGCCTTCCTTCTGGAAGTCTCAAATTTGGTACCTACCAGGGAGAGGCTGTCTATGTGACCAACCCCCAGTAAAAACCCCTGGCATTGAGTCTAACAGGCTTCACCGGTAGACACCCCTTCACACGCGCCGTCTCCACAGCTTGCTGGGGGATCCCGTGCATCCTGCGCACCATGGGGAGAGGACACTTGGAAGCTATGCTTGGTTCCCCCAGACTTTGCGCCCTGTGCCTTGTCCCTCTGCTGATTTGATTTGCATCCCTTTGCTGTAATAAATCAGAGCCTTGAGTCCAACTATATGCTGAGTCCTGTGAATCCTAGCGAATCATCGAACCTGGGGGTGGCCTTGGGGACCTCCCAACACACCCGCAAAGCCAAAAATATTTGCCATCTGGCCTGTTAAGAAAGTTTGCCACGCCCTGCTCTTCACAGTCTTAGTATGAATGAAAGTTACCTGTTGCATACGTCCCATCCCGCAAGAGCCTGAACTCCTCTAAGGCCTGGCCCAGGTCTTCGGCTCTTTAGCTACCAGCCAAGCACAGTATCTTGTGCAAAATATTCACAGAGGGAAGAAGTTGGCAAGCCGGTAAGTAATGGATTCAAGAAGTGTTTTTTAAACTGTGGATGGTGAAATCAATTTAAAAGGTTGTGACAATATTTTTCAATGAAAGAATACAATAGAGCATAGTTCATTGCATACAGTAGGGCTGTTTTATTTCTTCAAAATTTTGTTTCAGTTCTACATGTGGACCAGATACTATACTGCATCATAATGCAGAAGGGTTTCTTCCTGTCCGTTGCAACAGAAAAGAATCTGAAAGCGACTGGACTGTGATCTCTCTGCCTGCTGCCCGGGGAGCAGCCCCACCTACCCTCCCGTCTCTCTGGTCATTAGCATTTAACCTCGTTCTCCCCCCACCCTCAGAACGTGTACTACACCAGCAGTGGGCAGATCCACGTGGGTGTCCTGAGTCCCACTGTCGATGATGATGACAACCGGTGCCTGGTGGACGTCAACAGTCGGCCGCGACTCATCGAGTGCAGTTACGCCAAAGCCAAGAGAATGAAGCTTCACTGGCAGTTCTCTCAGGTACCAGCCCCAGAGCCCTCTGGAAGAGCAACAGCGTAGAAAAACGGGGAGAGGGGCCGCAGGGGCCAGGGAGGGCATGGGGGCAGAGGGGGACTCTGTGGCCAGAGGGAGGCTGTGACTCCAGGCCAGTTCTCAGGATTTACTGAGCAACTACTACATGCTGGGGGTTTCGCATATGTTAGCTTATTGACTCTTGATGTTGGCTCTGAGGGAGGTTATTATTATTATTGTCATTGTTGTTTTATCGTTTTATTTAATTTTTACATATAAGGAAACAGGCTCAGAGAGGGAAGTCACCCGCCCAAAGTCACACAGTAAGGGGCAGGGCCAGGATTTGAACTCGGGTCTCTCTCACTTTAAACCCTCACATTTCTTCTACACAAGCCCCTTCTCATGAGATGAAGTGCCCAGTCTCCCAGATACAGACAGTGCTGGGTTTTCTCTGATCTCTGGCCTCTGACCCCCTCTGCCTTCCTCCCAGTATGGGGTCATCTAGGGTATGAGGTTTCCTCGCAGGACAGTGACTTGGGGCCATTTTGTGAAGGGCAGTCTGCACACCCGTGGCCGTGGAACATTCCTGTACTGTCTCCATCAATTCTGGGGCCCCTGTTTATCTTCCTGCTCTTCATTGACCCAGTTATAAAATGATGCCCAAGGATCAAGACACCCAGCTGGAGGGGCCTGCAGTGACCCAGCTTTGAAGAGAGCCTGGGCCTCGGCCCAGAGGCCTCCCAGCCCCGAGGAATCCACTAGGTTAGGATGAGTTTCTGCCCACGGATAGGGATGTGCAGCCCCCCAGGTGGTGCAGGGAGAGTGTTCATAAGGGCAGGTGAGGGAGCCCATGCGATTCCAGGGCATCAGGGCTGCTCGGGGCTGCACGTGGAGCATGCTTCCAGGGAAGTCAAGAAGGGACTGTCTATACTCACAGGACTGAGAGTCAGAGAGCCTACTCAAGGCTTCTAGCAAGCTGCCCCTTTCCTGGGGAGGAGGCTGATGGGTGTAGGAGGGAGGTGTGCGGTTGGCCACACTGTGACTCCAGTCCCGTGTCCAGGGACTCTCCCTTGAGGTGGGGGTGGGGAAGGGGAGCTCCCGGCTATGTCAAGTTCACTGGGTACAGGGTACCTTCGACCTGTGGTCTGGGTATGTGGAACCAGAGGACTGAGAGAGACCCTTAGTCAGGTCCTAAATGGGTGGTGAAGGTTAGTACTGAGCAGCAAGCTCAAAACACGGTCATAAATTTAGGGGCTAGCTGGAGAACAGGCGCAAGAGCCCAGGCTGGGGCTTTGTGACCCCAGGAAAGCAGATGTTGGGGAGCAGCACGAGGAGCCAATGGGAGCCCTTCTGAGGGCGGGCAGGGGGTGCATGTGGCAGCTCTGAGTCCTGGCTGGGCCTGCAAAATGTGCGGGTTCAATGGAAAGGAATGGAGCACGAGAACTGTGCCTCCTGCCCCTGCCCCTTCCTGTCCATATGACCTCTGACCTGTGCTGTACACTGTAAAGTCCTGTCCCAGTGAGAGAGTAGCTAACTTGTTCATGCTGGGCGTGCTCTGGGCCGGGCTTTCTCTTCACCTGGACTGACTAGCACACTTAACCCTCACACAGCTGGATGTGATGGGTGCCATTAGCCCGACATTATAGGGGAGGAAACAGAGGCACAAAGATGTTAGATATCACGCCCAGGGTGCTCGTGTTGTTTAGTATTGTTCCTGAAGGACTTCAGATTCTCTTTGTTACTTCTAATCGCGGGAGTCTGTTGGAGGTGGCCCCCTGGAAGGAGGTCAGGGTCAGGGCTGAGGGGCCTGCCCTCCTCCCACCTCCCTCTCTCCTGGTGAAGCACCGGATGCCCAGCTGTGGTCTGCTTTGACCCCACACTGTGCTCAGCACAAGCCTTGTCACTTTTTCCTGCCAGGTTTCTGGCGCCAGAGCGACACCGGACAGAGCTCCATTTCCCCTCTGCCCTCCATTAGACTGAGAGGCAGAGGATGGCCTGGAGGCGTGTGGTCGGGGGCAGGGCCAGGTGTGTGCTTGGTGGTGAAGGGGTTGTTTTTTCCCAGCTCAGGATAGACGCAAAATGGGCCTGCAAGCTGGAGGCAACAGAGAGAAAGCGACATATCGGGCCCCGTGGAGTCAGGGCTGACTTCGCTGGGGTGGTCTGGAGATCATCCATCAGGAGGGTCTGTATGGGGCCTCACATGGGGCTGCTCTCTGCTGTCTGCAGCCAGGCCTGCTGGGTGCCCAGGTTCCGCTTGCTCCAGTGGATTGAGAAAGAAACGGGGCAGGAAGATGGTGGGGGTGGATTGGGGCAGGGCTGGTGGCTTTTCAGAAGACTTAGTACTTCACTTGGACTTTGAAGAAGATGTAGGAGCTTGCTCTGTATAGAAGTAGTGAAGGGCATTTCAGGGAGAGGGAACAGCATATGCAAAAGCTCCAGGCATCAAACTCAAGCCACATTCAGGGAGCTGCAGGAACAGGTGCGGCTGGATCCTGGTGGGCACAGCAGGGAGCAGCCGGCCATGAGCCTGGAGGGCCGCTGGACCAGGTCAAGGGGGCCACAGGGCCTGGACCTGGTCCATGAGGGTGAAAATGTGCAACAGGGCGCTGATGTGTTTAGGCCTGGGCTTTGGAAAGCCCCCTGTGGCAGGAATTGTGGCGCTGAATGGGAAGGGGAGATTCTAAAAGACGGAAAGAGGCAGGAGGAAGAGTTAGCAAGAGGCTGAAATGCAGTTTGGAAGTTTAGCCATTCCCTCCCCCGTCTGCTCCATGACCCTGGGGTCCTCATGGCCCTGCCAGCCACCAAGCTCTCCTCTCAGGGCAGGTCTGAGGCTGAGCCGAGGAGCCCAGCTGTTTGTGCTGTGGGTCAGACGTGTTGACAGGTGTGGCTACGCATGCTCTAATGGATGAGCGGGCTGCGTCCACTCCCTGGGAGGAGGAGGAGGGAAGGGGACCCTGGGCTGGGCTGGAAGAGCCCCTGGAGCTCACAGCCCAGCAGGGTGCCTGACCTCTGGGGACTCTGTGTCACCTGGATCTGAGTGTTCCTGAACTGAAGTAAGCTCCCTGGTCCTTTCTGGGGCCTTGCTCCTCTGAGGCGCTCCAGAATCACCAGGGAATCAGAGCTCCCTCTGTCTGAGGAACCTTGGCCTCTCTGTCCAGTATCACACAGTTCAGTGTTAATAAGCTTAGCAACTCCATCTCAAAGATGACAAAATGAGGTTAAGTCACAGGACCTGAGAGCAATGGAGCTGGAGTTCAATCAGGCTGGCTGAATCCGAACCCGGACCGCTACGACATCCCAGCCCTCCCCACAGGCACATCCGCCTCCTTTCCAGCCCTCCAGACAGACGGCTTTCCCCCAGGGGCCCCGAGCTCTCAGGCTGCGGTGACAGCTCCATCCCCTGTGCAGAGCTAGAAGTCTTGGTGCCCCTGGCTGGCTGGTCCTCATCTCATCTCTCCATCCCTGATTGAGGCAGAGACAAGAACATTCCCCTAGAATGGGTGTCCTCGAGCCAAAGACACCCCAAAATCCAGCTCCTTCATTTCCTCATCTCAGCGCATGGCCTTGAACAGGCAGCCCCACACCATTCCTGCTTCAAGGGACACAGGAACTGACAAAGCAGGCCATGTTGGCACGTGGAGCCCCGGGGCCCTGGTGGTTTCCAGCTACTACACATGTATCGAATTAAAATTCCCAGAGTGCTTCGGCTATCACATCTTTGATTCTTCTGCTAAGGGGAGCTGCTGGAAATAATATTTTTAAATCCCTCATTTGCAAACCCAGGACAGCCACTCTCACTTGCTATCTAAGAATTAACATACGTGAAATTTTTGCTTCATGCAAAATGATCAATATTAATCAAGCGACCTAGAACCTGTCCCCGAGGCCTCAGTGGTCAGGAGCTACTGTTGACGAGGCCAGAGGAAGCTGGCAGCCTCTTAAATGATTAAAGTCATGTGCTCTGGCTAATTTTCTTGCAACAGGTTGTAATCTTTACAAATTACATGGGGATCCTACTGGCTAGAATGTTCTGGTGCAGGAGTTGGGCTGAAAGGATCTTTTACTGGTGCATTTCAGATCTCCTTTCTGGTTTCACATTCTGCATTATTTACTCTCCTGAGGGCTGCATTTAGACTCCACAGACACTCAGGCTGAATTAATTTCAAAACAATCCAGTGTGCTTCTCCCAGGTTCTCCTACAAAGAAGATAAGCATTTGCATATGTTAGTGTTCCATCTCATACCCTGATTTTCTGTTTAACAAACAAAATACCTTTCCTCTAACCCTCGTGAGCTCTTATGAATTTCCAACGCTCCAGGATGAATCAGGACAGCAGCAGATACTGACACTGAGAAACCGCATTTGATGAAAACATCTCTTGGCAATGCTGATGTACAGGGCTCTGATGAGCAATTTTCCGATGATGAACATTCTTTCCTTCAGTCATTCATCAAACATTTATTGAGCTGAGGGGTTGGGCAGGAGTGGTGCAGATATGAATCAGACATGGCCTCTGCCCTGGAGGAGCTCATGGACATCAAAACATACAGCAAAACTAGATGATGAGAGCAGAAACGAGGTGGGTACAATGTTCTGGGAGCCCAGAGTGATGGGCTCTGTCTGCTGGACTTGGGGATGGCTTCACATTCCAGGCTTGTTGGATCTGGATCTTGAAAGTTTCAGGACAGTTCCCAGGCGCCAAAAGGAAGAACATCCCATGGAGAGGCTGAGCCTAGGCAAAGGCAGGAAAAAGAGCAGGCTTGGGGCTAGAAATCCAGAGTCGGTGAGTGGGGGATTTAGAATTTTCAGTGGGACCTGAGAGAGACCAGACATCAGAGTCAGTTTGGGGCGGACAGTGGTGGTCATTGAAAGCCATGCCGCCATGCCAAGCAGTTTGGAATTCACTTTAGAAGCAAAGGGAGGAACGAGGCGAGGTTCTTAAGTAGTGGATTGCCGTGATGGGGGCTGGGTCCCCCTGGCAGCAGAGTACGGGGTGGATTGGAAGGAAAGAGGCTGGAGACAGGGTATCAAGTGAGGGGGCTGTTCCACTGTCCCCGAGAGAGAAGAGGCAGACTTGGCAGCCAGGGGGAGCGTGGGGCCAGGCAGCTGTTGGGGAGGACTTTGAGAGACATCTCAGCAGTCTATTGGAAGTCGTGATGGATTAAAAGGAGGTAGTTGTGAGGGGATTGTTAAGCCAGGACCACCCCAGGCTCTGGGTTGGAAGAACAGTCAGTAGGCAGCCAGAGTTGTCCCTCTCGAGCAATACATCTATCTCCAAACAGCCAACGTTTCCAACGTCAATACTTGATGAAACTGTATTCACACTGGAAGTGGTAGTTGTTGCCTTTGATGATTTTTCTAGCTTGTGGCTCCTCCAGCTTTAAAGAATTTCCTAAACTGACTACCTACTGGGATTATAAATTCACATGCATGAAGTATAGGATTTTCAATCTTCTAAGAGCACCCAGCATACTGAGATTTGGGGGGTTCTGGGATTTGGTAATACAGTGTTACTGAAAGAGGCATTTAGTCAGTGACCCCTGGAACAATGGAAGGAGAGGGAGAAAGCAGATTTCACGTCACTACAGAGGAGAACTTGGTGTCAGGACACCCGTCAAGCAAAGCAATGGACTGCCTCTCGGTGGCAAGGAGACACCCACCGTCCCCCAGCCACCATTACTATGAGTGGCTAAGCAAATGCTGGAAATTTTGATAGTAAATGCTATCAAAGGATTCTTGCCATAGCAAGGCTCTTATGATGTGCATCCTCTAAGGTGCAACTTCCTTAAAGTCTGTCTATCTACTTGAATGCACGGTTGAAGGAATGGGAGCTGTTGGACCAGAAAGACCTCAGGAGAACTGGAGCTCTGCCTTCCAATATCCAAGGGCTGCCCTGTGCAAGAGTGAGCAGGCTTGTCCTGTGTGGTTCTGAGGGAGGACCCATGCAGGGAGAATCAAGGACCATTTAGAGAGCGGCTCTCTCATAGTTAGAGTTATCCAGACACAAGGTTGGCCGTTCAGGGAAGAGGCGGGCTGAGGGCACCGCTCAGCAGGACATCAAGGCTCTATAGCTCTAAGTGGAGTTGGACTGGATGGTTTTAAGGGCTTGCCAGCCCTGAAGTTCTGTAATTCTAAGCTGAAGTTAGACAGCAAACCCTGAGAAGGGCTTTTTCCACCTAGAAGTTCCACTGGACCTGCCTTAATAGAAAAACACCATGAATTTGAAAATGAGCTGAACCCCTATATGAGGATCATCTTCATCCCACTTTATGGAATTGTTATCCATTATTTCACTCCATGCCCCTCTCTTCCATCAACCAATAGACCAGAGGGCAGGACTGTGTCTTACCCTTTCAGTTCCTCTGGCTCCTAATGCAAAGCCTGAGATAGAGGAGACCCCCAGCATGCTGTTAATCAAATGAGGGAGTCCTTTATTAAAAATTTACAAATCTTGGGGGCTGGCCCCATGGCATAGGGGTTAAGTTTGGCATGCTCTGCTTCAGTGGCCTGGGTTTGTGGGTTTGGATCCTGGGCACAGACCTATACTGTTCATCAGCCATGCTGTGGCAGCAACCCACATATAAAGTGGAGGAAGATTGGCATAGATGTTAGCTCTGGGCTAATCGTCCTCAGCAAAAAAGAAATAAATAAAAATTCACAAATCTTAGTTAAAGGCCTCCTCTGTGCCAGGTCTTGAGCTGGGTTTGCATGAGACTGCAAGATGAACAAAACCATGCCATCGATGACTCCTTGCATGCATGCCGTGCATGCTGAAAAAAAATGAATAGTATGACAGTATTTCAAGGACATTTCAACGTAATAGTCAAAGGACCCTGCTTAGTTGGGAAGTTCCCAGATCCTATAAAGAACACTTTTAGCTGGTGGTGAGTCCCAACTGCAATGCACAGACATGCGTTAAGTGGGCACCCAAAGTTGCAGGACAAACACACACTTCTTCGTGTCACTTCAGCTTTGGGGAGGCAGGTGGGAACGTTTTCTACTAAACAAGTGTGCATATTGTATGGATTGGAGTGCAAATCTGTATGGATGTGTTTTAGAACAGGAGGCTCTGATGAAATGTCAGGGTATTTAGACTGTATTTCACGCTGCCCCCAGATGCTGGGGTGTGTCATCACTCCTGCTGGCTATTGGGATTCTCTGGTGGAGACGCTGGCGAGGCCCATCTGGGAGTCCAAGGGCACCCAGAACGGTGTTCCCACTGGTGGGCCGTCCCCACGCCTCGGCTCCTGGGCCCGCCCCTTTCTCAGCAGCATTCATGCATTTTCCAATGGGGAACTTCAAAGATCACACCAGAGATGTCTATTAATGCCAGGAGAGAGGCGATTTTCGAGATTATGAGGAGACTGCCCAGAAGAGAGCTGAGCGCAGAGCCAAGCCTGCCTGTCTAGGGACAACTGGCTCTGATTTGTGGGGCCTGATTTGATCATTTGATGCAAGATGAGCAACCCACTCCAAAAAGAACCTACTGCAGAGCACATTTCCCAGGGAGCACCGCTAATTCTGCCAGAGAATTTCCCAGCACGCAGGTAGGAGGAGTCCTTGACTTGCTCCTGCTGCGATCTGCAAGTGCTGTCGGGAAGTCCAACTTCGGGAACCTTTTGTACTGAGAAGAAAAGACTATAATCGGGTATTTCCTCGTGGCTCTGGAATAAAACAGCTTTTTATTTCCACGTCACATGAAGGCGCAAGTGTAGAATTGTCCAGTTTTGAAGGACTGACAAAGCTTTGTTGGGGCCCTGAGTGTTGTCTTGGTTATTCGTGGTTTATGGCAGTCTGTGCCTCCCTCTCCCCCTGCTCATCCCGCAGAGATCAGGAGCCAGGACCAGGTGAGAGGGCTCAGCCCCCATCACTCCGACCTGGGTGAGATTTCAAAGTTTATTTATCAAACGTTTATATGGTCCTGACTATGTGCCAGGTCGTATTGTAACTGCTTGACAAATATTCATCCCCACGACAATGCCATTAGGTACTTTAATTATCCCCATTCTACAGATGAGGAAACTGAGGCACAGAGAGGTTAAGTAATTTGTTCAAAGTCAAATCTGGGAATTCTGTCAAGTATGGGGTCCATGCTTTAAACCACCACACCGTGGTGCCTTTGGCTTGCCTCTAGAAAACCAGGGGATGGCTGCAATGGGAGTTTGGGGCTCAGATCTCCCGGCCGGGCCAGTGGCAGGTGTGTGTGAACTGGCTGGACGCCTGCCTCCTCAGCAAATCCTCCAGCCATCCTGCTGTCTCCATCACCCCTTCACCTTCCCTTTGCACTTGACGCTGCTGTCACCCCGTCTTCAGCCCAGTGGCCCTTCACGGCAAGTCCCAGCCCACTCTCACACAGATACAGGTGAGACTCCTTTAAGAAACACAAGCACCTGAGTACTTGTTGAGTGAATATTCATAATCCAGCAAGACCACGTTCCTCTACAAAAAGACTCAATCTCAGGGTTTCTTTAATTAGTACGAACATCCCACCCATGCTTGAAAGTATTTGATTACCGATTGTTAACTACCTAACCTGGAAACTCCAAGCCCCCTGTCCTTAAAGCCCAGGACCCACTGGGCCACTTCCTGGGGAAAGAAAATGAGAAAGGACAGTGGGACGGGAGCTCCGAAATGAGCGGTGACGTCTTCAGAATACCGGGTTCCGTCCACGCACAGCCTCCCTGTGAGCACCTTGACTGCAGGCATGAGGCCAGCCTGGGCTCAGCCCAGATGGTCAGATGCTCCTCCCAGGGAGGTGAGCGCAAGTGACCAGTGGCCCAACACTGTCCTGAGGGAGGGTGATGGCTTCTTCGTTTGTGATCCCCAAAGGGTGGTCCCTGGACCGCCACACCTGCAGCAGCAGCACCTGGAACTTAAAAAGGCACATTTTCAGGCCCCAGCAGAGACCTGCTGGGTCAGAAAGTGGAGCGCAGTGCTCTCTGGCTTAACAAGCCCTCAGGGACTCCACCTAGCCCTTACCCAACCCACCTCTCCAGGAGGAACTCGGTTACTTAGTCTGGTTCCACTCCCAGCTGCCACAGACACACTCTTGGGTAAACTGAGGCAGAGAAGAAGTGCATGGCTGTGTAATCCAAGGCACCTCCTCAGTGCCTCAGCCCAGGAAGCTCATGGACCCCAGCTCCATGGGCCAGTGTGTACATAGTCAGTGTTCCAGGTGGAGACAAAACCAGAGTGCCCCACGATGCTCTTGCACCTTTCGCAAAGTGGAAGAGTGAAGCCCAGAGAGGCTCAGCCACTTACCCAGGGTCACACAGCCAGGGAGGGCCAGAGGCAAGGTTGGGAGCAAAGTCCTGTGTTCTTTGCTTCCCTCATACCCTCACACGCTCTTTGCAGTCACTACTCAGGCCCAGAAGGAAAGGAACTCAGCTGGGGGCTGGGCACCCAGCTCTAGAAATTATTAGCCTTCTTAATTCTATACATTCAGCTTTCAGGTTGTTTTTTTTTTAACGCTGTTTCCATATTTAATTTGACTTCCATTCCAATTAAGCTGTCTGTGTGCTGCAGCGTCTCTCCTGCCAGGTTTAATTGCCCTTATTTAAATTCTTTAATTAAAAGTATTGTGTGTTTCCAGATCCTGTAGTTATAAGTATTACACAGATAATTTAGATGACTGGACCAGTAAACCAGGCGACTGCACCTTCCCAGAAGCGTCAGCTGCAGCCCCCGGAGCCCTGCGCCTGGCCAGAGGTGGTGACAGGTCCCGGCTTCCCTCCTTCCTCCAATGCTCTACGCTTGGCACAGCCGGCAGAGTGACTGGTTACCATGTCAGTGCGACCCTGCAATGGCTGGCCCTGGCTGTGTCACCAGATTAAGGGCCAAAGTCCCCACATGGCCTGCCCCTCCCTCATCTCTGGGGCTTTGTGCCCTCCCCCACCCCATGCCTGCCTCGTCCCACGGCTTCGCTCTGGGCACGGGGCTCTCCCCCAATCTCCCGGCTCCTCCTCTCCTTGTGTCTTTGCTCAGACCACTCCTGCTCATGGAGGCCCGCCCTGACCACCTCTTCCGGTGGGGCAGCCCTCTCCCCCTGCCTGTCTTAGTCCATTCAGGCTGCGGTGACAACAAGACCATAGACTGGGCAGCTTACACAGCAGACGTTATCGCTCACAGTCCTGGAGGCTGGCAGGCCAAGATGAAGGTGCCCGCAGATTGGGTGTCCGTGTCTGGTGAGAGCCCGCTGCCTGGTTGGCAGACGGCCGCCCTCTCCCTGTGTCCTCACGTGGCAGAGAGGGAGATCATCTCCCTGGGGTCTCCTCATATAAGGGCACTAGTCCCATTCATGAGGCCCCACCCTCAGGACCTAATCCCTTCCGGAGCACCCCACCTCCAAATGCTGTCACCTGGGGCTTCAGCCTCCGACAGGAATCTCAGGGGGACGCAGACCTGCAGCCCGCGGCACTGCCCCACACCTCTGTGCACAGCCTGGTCACCTCCAGACACACTGGAGAATTGACTGTGTGCACCCCTTCCTAGGATACAGTCTCCACAGAGACAAGATCTTTTCCTGTTTGGTTGTTGATGAGTCTCGGGGCCGAGACTGTCCCCGGCACGTGGTAGGCCCTCACGACATATCTGATGGGGGGACCCACAGATGAATGGATCATGTCTCTGCAGAGAGCCCTCAACAGGACCAGGCCAGACTGGCTCCCCAGAGCCCCCTGAAGGTCAAGACGACCCTCCTCCGCCCAGGGGTTGGGGCACCAACAGCTCCCAGTCCTGTCCACCACCTTGCGACAGGCATGGGGTGGACTGAATGGTGGGGTGGGCCTGGCCACCTATCCTAGTGAGGAACACAGAAGAGGGTGGACTCCCGGGCTCCCAGCCTGGCTCTACCACTGACTGACCGTGTGACCCTGGGCAAGTCTCCCAACCTCTCTGAGTCTCAGTCTCCAATTCTATAAAATGGGGATAATTGTCATCTCCACCTCGGGGTGATTGTGAGGAAGACGTGAGACTGGGCGTGTGAGCACTTGACACGGTGCCAGGGACGTGGTAAACAAGCGTCAGCTGTCACACTTTTATCTCAGGTGCGGAGCCCGCAGATGGAGGCACAGACAGTGACAAGGCCAGGCTGCTCCCAAGGTGCCGAGCTCACAGGAAGGCACTGAATGGAGGACAGGGAGGCCCCTTTGCAGCTGTGGTGACTGGCATGTGCCCAGAGAGAGGGTGAGAGCCAGTCCGTTCAGTGAAAGAGGTCGAGGTCCGAGAAGGAAGACAGGAGGGGGCCACGCCAGGGGCCAGTGCCAGCTCTAGCACCAGATGGTGGCCTCGCTCCTCCCTCCCCACCCCGGATGTGTTCCCAAGACGTATGCCAGGGCTCAGCAGGGCTTCCAAGGTGGCCTTCCTTCCCCGTTCTAGAAGATTCTCCTCTCAGAGCCTCCAGGGAGGAGCTCTCCTTGGCCTCGCCCTCCACCCTCCCCGATAGGCCCAGATACTCTCACTGAGGTTCTGTCTCCTCCACAGCCCTGCTCTTGACCTCACTCCATTTCTTCCACATCCTTCCTGGACGCCACCCTGGCTCTTGGCTGTTTCTGCCCCAAGATCACCACGCTTCCTGTCTCCAGGGTGCTGAGGGCATGGCTGGGCCAGGGTAGGGCCTGGGAAATGTCATAGTTGAGTCTCTGAAGGAACACTTTACTTCTCAGAGACCTCTGCCCCCGCCTCCCTCTCTCGCCTTGGCAAGGTGCCCCGTGAAAGAATGTGCCTGAGTGGCTGGTGGGAAAGGAGGGGGCTGCAGCCTCTTCTCTTTTGGACAAGCTTCTCCAAGCTTCAGTGGCCCAGGGGACGGTCACCCAGCCCCCGAGGAGATGCTGAGCAGTCAGAATCTTCAGCAGAGTGCACAGGCACTGGGCCTGGCCTCCTTTTTCTGCTTGTCCTGCTGTTTTTCTGGAGCCCCCATCCTGATACTCTGAACAGCCTCACACCCACTTGTTGTTTTAAAGCTGATAAGGGGTTTCCCATCAGTCTTCTGCTCATCCTCCAGTAATCAGGACAGAAATTATCCTCTGGCCCTAGAGACAATGGAACCAGAAGGGCGGAGCGGCTTGTCCAAGGCCACACAGCTGACAGCCAGAAAAGGAGCGTCCTAGTTCAGCACTCCCTCCTTTGCATCCCATCGCCAGAAACGCCGCGGACTTCGTGAATTAGAGAGCTGAGCTGGTTTCATTCCCGCCCTGCCTGAGCTCTGGTCATAGGCATGCTCAGGTCATAGAAAGAGAAACCGTAGAAACCTGGGCTTGGCGTATGGAGGGGCTGGGCTTGCTTGGAGCAAGTGTCATAAGGGATGCTTCTGGGTCCAAAAGTCTTTGAGGGACAGGATGGGGCCCCAAGGTGGACAACTTGAGGCCATCCTCCACGATCATCCCATTGTGGTTCAGGAGCGTGCTGTGTCCACGAAAGGCCCAGTTCCTTGACTATGTTGGAGAAGCCTGTTGTCCAGTGGAAATGGGGTGGTGGCCCTCTGCTCTGGTCAGTTCAGAGTGACACAAAATAACTGGAGTTGGACAACCAGGACAACCAGGATGAAAAAAATATACAAAATTGTCCCACAAGGAACCGAGATTTTTAACCTGGAAAAGCACAGACCCGTGGGTGGGGTAGGGGGACTCACCTTCCCCTATTGGAAGGGAAGGGATGGAGAAGTAGGAGCCGACCCAAGTGTAGGGACCCGAGGGACAATCTTGGGACCGCTTGCCAGCCTGATGCCCCCCAAACAAGGATTTTAGTTCAAAGGGAGGAGGATGCTCCGAAGGCAGAGCAGCTGGGAAAGGAAAGCCCACTTTCCCTTGTTCAGGGCTGGGCACTTCGTCCCTGGCGGGGCCAAGCAGTGGCTGAAGTATACAGGCCACTCAGCATGTGGATGAGAACGAGAGGGTGGGCCTTCAAGTCTCTTCCTGCGTGGAAACTCTGGGTCTTCCTGAGCCCCTGTCGACAGCCACTGGGTCCTCCGCCCTCTAGGGGCCTGAACCTGCGGGCGTCTCTCTGGCTGTGCAGTGGTCCCCAGTTAATAAAGCTCGCTGCCTCGGTGGCTTCCCCTTTGCTGTCTCTCTGCTCCTGGGTGCAGTGGGTCGCTGCTCTCCTCGGCAGCTGCTAGGGTTTGGGGCCCAGGAGGAGGACATGTTTTGTTCACTTGAATGCTTCTGACGAGGTTTGCAGGCTGCTGGGCCATCCCCCACACCCCGGAAATTGGAAATGCCATGCCCCCAACACTCACACAGACAGTCTAACCCCCTCTGCCACCCAGCTTCTCACTCCCTGCCTCCGTCACCCACTACTCGAAGTCTCTCCCGAGGGAGCTGGATTTTTTTGTTTTAATTTTATTTTATTTGAAGAATAACACACATACATGCAGAAAAAGGCACAAAGCATAAATGTTCAACTTGATTTAAAATAAAGCAGATGCCTATGTAGCCACCACCCAGGTCAGAAGTAGCACACCACCAGCACCCCAGAAGCCCCTCTCTTGCCTCCTGTCAATCATTTTCCCCCTTCCTCCCCCCCAAAGGTAACCCCCATCCTGACTTTAACACTGTGGTTTTATTTTGCCTGTTTGGGAAGTTTGCATGAGTAGAATTATGTCTGTATTCTTTGTCTGGCTTCTTTTGCTAACATTTGTGAGATTTTTCGTTACTGAGTGGGGCTCTAGCTTGGTCATTTTTCACGGCTGTATAGTATTCTATTATGTGTCTATACCACAAGTTACTTATCCATTCTACTATGATGGGCATTTGGGGTGATTCCAGGTTGGCGCTTTTACAGATCATGTTTCAGAAAGCACTTGGATGCATGTCTTTGTTGCACACAGTTTCTGCTAGATGTACACCTGGGCGTGGAATGGTTGGGTTGCAGGGATGTGCTTGTTCAGCCACAGTAGATACTGCCAGTCTCCTAGGTGGCTGTGAGAACTGAGTGTCAGTGCTCTCCTGAGATGTCAGTAGTCGCCGTGGGGATGGGGGTGGCAGACTGGAGATGGATGCAGCTGGGGGATGGGCTGCAGAGTCTTAAGAGGCAGGGTCCCCCCTCTCCCTGCTGCCGGTTCTCTCAGAACCACTCCAAGTGCAACACCTGAGCACTGTGACCTTGACCTCTGACCCATTGCCTCTCACCTCTATAGGTCATGACAGCCAATGTTTACTGACCACCTATTGCATGCCAGGCCTTTTGCTGGCTGCTGAGGGCACAGAAATTGATAAGACGGAGAACTCTCCATCTAGAGGGGGAAAAGACAAGTAAATGAGGAATTTCACTACCATTCAATAATGCTGAGCTAGAAAGGGCACAAGATGAAGAGCACCAAGCCAGCCAGGCAGACTGGACGAGAGGGAGTGCAGGTGGGGTGAGGTGAGAGGTGAGAAGACTTTTGGAGGAAATGGAGCAGGAGCTGAGCCTTGGAACATGACGTGGCTTCGCCTGCTAGGAAGCATGGAGGACCCCAGGCACAGGCGCAGCCTGTTCAAAGTCCAGAAATAATGCAAATAGGTTCAGAAACCCACAAGATGTTTGGTATGGCTGCAGCAGAAGGTGCAGGAGCGGAGGGAGGAGATGAGGCCAGAGAGGGACGCAGTAGCCCCCCATGACGGCCTTCAGTGCTGTGCTAAGGAGCTCGGGCTGTGTCCTCCAGGCCAAAGGTGCATTCCAGAAAGATCCGTCTTCCTGCCTCTGGAGGTCGGGAGGGGGTCAGGTAGGGGCTGGTGCAGTTGTCCAGGTGAGAGCAGATAGTGGCTGAACTAGGGAAAGTGTGATGGGGCAGGAATAAGGGGACAGTCACAAGGCATGAGGGGAGTGGAACTGGCAGGGCTCGGTGCCTACTCAGACACTGGGGAGAAGGCGAAGATGTCAAAGAAAATGCCCAGGTTTCCCACACAAATGCTTGGTTATTGCTGAGAGGGAAACACAGGAGGAGTAGGTTCTGGGGGAAAGGTGAGTTTGACCACCTCCTCAAGTGCCATGAAGCTACAAGGGGCCCATTTATAAGGACCACCACCCACCCTAAGCAAGTCTGCCTGCTTGGGAGGCCAAAGCCCAGTGAGCATGTCTTTGGTATAACTCAGAGATGCTCAAACAGTCCAGGCTGATGCCCCGCTTAGAGCCAGCAGCCCGAATGTCCAAGCCCTGCAAGGATCACACTAAAAGCAAAAATTGGGGGGTTCCTCTTTGCTGCTGTGGGGCTGCTTTGGGGAGCAGAACATCCCTTCTTTCAAGAGGCTTTGGGGCATAAACTGAATATACACGGCTACAGAACATTCTGGAACATCGGTAGCATGGGGGAAAACCATGCATGTCCAGGGCTGAGGGAGCTCAGCGGCCTAATAGACAATATCCAGGAGCCAGAGTTCGGTTGAGGCCAGCACAGATGACTCCTCAGAGCAGGAGGTCCTGGGCCTCTGGTGATGCTCAAATTCAGGCTGATCGTCAGGTAGTCCCGAGGAGCTAGGCTTTCCAGAGCAGGAACCCAGCCTGTGGTTGTGGGCAACAGAGCCTGGCCCCGGAGTAGGAGCTGTGGGAGCTAACCAGCATACCCCACCCCGGCCAGGTAGACAGAAGTTGGCATGGAGTGTTTCCATCCTCTGTCCTAGCAAAGAACTAGGGCCTGTGAAGAAAACTGAAGCACATGCTCAGTCTCAGGGAGGAGACCAACACATCTAGGACGTGGAGCCAGAGCCTTCGTGGGAATGCTGACCCCAGACCTGTCATGGCCTTGCTGGATCCCAGGCATCTGGACACACAAATAATCCCAGCCCCCACCAGCCGTGAGAACTGAGGTTCCCCCATCTCCCCGTGTTGCCTCTACGCCCTCTGACCCCGCTCCCTTCCCTGGCTCCTAGGGAGGCCCCATCCAGAACCGCAAGTCCAAGCGCTGTCTGGAGCTGCAGGAGAACAGCGACTCGGAGTTCGGCTTCCAGCTGGTGCTGCAGAAGTGCTCGGGCCAGCACTGGAGCATCACCAACGTCCTGAGGAGCCTGGCGTCCTGACCTCTCCCCCCAACACCCCGCCCCGGGAGCCGCCCCTCCCTCCCCTTTGCTACTGTGTAGCACCTGCTGCGACGTCCTCTGCTGTCCTTGTGGGGTTGTTTGGAACCAGGTTAGTGGGCCCCCAAAAGATCTTTTTATTTCCTATTCAATTTTCATGGAGTTTATAGAAAGATGCTGAATGGTGGGTGAGGGTATAATATCATAAACTATTTTGCAACTGTAAATAGGGGACAAATGGAAAATATTTATAACTGACAATAAAATACTATTGATTAAGAAAAGAGTTTTTGCAGTTATTTTGGTGCTCGGTGGAAATTCATGCCTGGCTCCTCTGAACTTGCCGGAGCGGCGTCTGCTGGACTTCAGGCTTCAGACTGCCCTGCCCTCTCCTGGAGTCACCTCCTTCACCTCCCAGCTCTGTCACTGCTCAGACCCCCAGCAGACACTTGCCTACAGCCAATGCCCCAGCCAGTTGCTAAGAGCAGTTGGCTCCTTCCATGAATCCCATATATTAAGTTTCCTGGTGCTGCCGTAGCAAAGTGCCCCAGACTGGGGGGCTTAAACAACAAGAAATTCCTTCTCTCCCGGTGCTGAAGGCCAGGATCCCGAAATCAAGGCGGCGGCAGGGTTGGTTCCTTCTGCGGGCTGTGAGGGAAGACCTCTCCCAGGCATCTCTCTGAGCTCCCGGTAGCCACAGGCGTCCCTTGGCTTGTAGATGGCCGTCAGCTCCCCGTGCTTCCCTCTGTGCACGTCTGCCTCTGCGTCCTAATTTCCTGATTTATAAAGACACCAGTCGTATTGGATTAGGGCCCACCCTAATGACCTCATTTGAACTCAATTAACTCTGTTGCGACTCTCCTTCCAAATAAGGTCCCATTCTGAGGCGCAGGCGGTGAGGAATTCAACACGTCTTTTGGGGAAACAATTTGACCCATAACACATAGCTCACTCAGTTATGGCTTCGGGACACCCCAGCCTCGGGACAGTGGCTGCCATCAGAGTGGAGCCATCTGTCTTGGAGCGTCTTCCCCAACCCTCTGGCCCTCCAGTAGTTTCCGGTTGACTTGTCCTGGCCCAAAGAGGCCTTCCTCAGGTTGGGGGCTCCCGTGTTTAGTTTGAGGGACTCCCCACCCCATGTCCTGGCAGCACTTGCAGCCCCCTGGCTCACAGCAGAGCAGTCATGAGTGACAGGCTGTAAGACTGAGGCAGGAGAGGTTTCAGGCCCACTCACCCCCGCAAGTTCTCTGGGGCCTCCAGCCACACAGCCGCCTGTTCTGGATCAGTAATTTATAGATGAAAAACTGACAAACATAGAGAAACCTCCTGCACCTATGGGACCCCAGGAGGGAAGGGGCCTCCTGCCTCGTCCATCCTCGCACACTAAGAACCCCATCTAGCACAGGATTCACCCTGGAGGGGCCGCGAGGGGCTTCCTAGGCTAATGTCGTAGCTTCCCCTCTAGGTTTACACTTAATTCCCCAAATGGCCCTTGGCTCCACCACAGAGACCCATGAGAGGGTACCACCAGGCTGGTCCCCTGCGGCCCCCACCCAGGAGGTCAACATGGGGAGCAGGACCCTCAGGAGGAAAGAGGCTCCTACGAATTCGCAGGCACTGCCTTTGTAGTGCTCTGGAGCCAGGATGCCCTCATCCCTTCCCCGCGCTTACTTCTCGACCTAAACTCTACTCTTTCCTACGCTCATGCCAATGAACATCTTCCTGTAGCTGTAACGCATCCCGTACTTCTAAAGTCATTCTCTGTTCTAGACTCACTCTACCCACCTCTTTCTTCACCTCTAAAATACCAATTCCTGCTCTTCATAGTCACCCACACGTCCTGCCCTGCACCAGTGTTCCCAGGGTCTGGTCTCCAGACCAGCGGCATCAGCATCACTCAGGAACTTAGCAGAATTGCAGTTCTCAAGCCCCACCCCAGATCCCCTGAAGCAGAAACGATCTAGGTTTGAACAAGCTCTCCGCATGATTCTGGTTCCCCACTACAGTCCAAGAACCGCCGGCAGCCCCCGCCTCGGGCAGGTCACGCGTGTCATCCCTCCTCCACTTGCCAGGCCGCCATCCTCAGCAGCCTCTGTTCCTACTGCGGCTGCAGCCCAGAAGGCCCCGCGTCCACCCACACTCACACCTTCACTGCCTGCACCACGTCTGTCCCTCATGTAGAGAAGCAGGACCGAGAGTGTGGCCTCTGGAGCCGACAGCCCGAGTTCAAGTCCCAGCCCTGCCACTTCCCAGCTGGACGATCTTGGGCAGCTGCTTGACCTCCTTGTGCCTCCTTAAAAAGTAGGGATACTAATAGTATATCTTTTACAGAGTTGTTGTGAAAATTAAATGAGTGAATTTGTGTAAAACACTTAGAACAGTGACAGGCACATAATAAGTGCTATAAAGCCTTAGCTATTATTATTTCATCCATTGACATCCTGACACCCAGATGCTGTCACCGACATCCCCACCTTCATACCCGTCTACACCCACACTTCACCATGCCTGTTGACATCCATGGCCCACCCCACCTGCGCTAACACCACTCATGTCTGAACCACCTGCCTGGAGGCGCTTGTCCTCACACCCATCGCCCCCTGCACCCATGCCCCTGCAATCTCCACACATCCTTGCCCTCCTATCGAGGGCATCTGGACATCTACCACTCCCAACAACACCTACACCCTGAGAAGCACACTGAGGATGACGCCCTCCCCAGTACTCACTTGGGGGCAGTTAAAACAGGGGACACGGGGGCAGTTCCCCTCTAGGACACCAACTCACCATGTCCCTGAGCCCAGATGCTCAAGCCCTGGAGGGAGAAGAGGCTCTGAGATGGCCTTGAGGGCCCTGACTTCCTACGAGCAGGGACCATGTGGCCAGTCCAGGCTCTGCTATATCTCAGAGGGACAAAGGTAAGAAGTCCAAGGCCATGTGTCTCCAAAGCAGAGGAGCTGGGTAGGTTTGGGGCAGAGGCAGGAGTGAGAGCATAAAGGGAGGGGGAGGGCAAGGAGGTCCTAGCCCACACCCAGCCTCATCGGATCCCAGCCTCAGCAGGCTGCTTCTCCCTGTTGCTGCTGCAAGCTGGACAGCAGCTGTTTAGGGGCTCTCTGAACACCCCAGGGTAAGATCATTATTTTTCGTAATGATCTGCACATTAAACAACTTTGTTCCCTGATTCCACTGCCTTCCCAGACACCAGAAAGGGCTCTTCCAGCCTGTCCTGCAAGACCTCCTGGACAGCCAGCCCACTGCCTGCCCACAACCCAGTCCCCCAACTCAACCCCAGCCTTCACCCGGTCCCTGCCCATGGTCCCACCTGTTATGGGTAATGAAGGAAGAAGATGGGGTCCTTGCTCCCCACTGGGAGGTGGACACAGTTGTTTGCAGAAACGATGGCAGAAGCCGTCAGTGATTTGGCTATATCCTGCCCAACCCCGAAGGTCACCTGCCACCAGTCACAGTCCTACAGCTCCTGCAGCTTCCTGCATCTCTGCCTGAGGCCCTTCTCCAGCCACAGGCACATGCTCGGGCCTATGTATGGGTAGACCAGAAGTACCGGGAAGTTTAGACCTTAGGAACAACCCCCAATCAGTGAGGGATGGGCCTGCTCATTCTTCAGGGGCATAAATGTGAAGCCTGATCCCCCAGTCTCTCAAAGGGTCCCAGTGGGACTGAGCCCCAGTAGCCACCTCAGTGCACCCTCTACTGGCTTTCCTCCCTTCCTGGTCTCATGGTCCCCACTCCCTCTCCAAGCTTGCCCAATCATCTCCCAAATGCTGGTCTCTAGGTCTGCTCCCGGGAGAAGCAGCTCATGCCCACTCCTCCTGTGCAGTGGCCCCACACCCATGGACACCAGGGATACCAAATCCTCCTCTGTGCCCCGACCTCTCCTTTGAGCTCCAGGCCTGATCTCCTGCCGCTGACGGGCCCCGGGCAGCTGGGTGGCTGTCCTTAGACAATGCTGACCCATGTGCTGAAACAGACCTGTTGCTCCTCCTCCCAAGCCCACCCCAGTGACCAGCATCACCCGCCACCAGGTGCTCAAGCCAGAGACCTCCTCTCGTCCCAAACTCCCCATCCCCCCATCCTCCCCCCAGTATCTTGTCAGTACATCACGGCAGTGATGCCTCCTTAACAGCTCTGGGACTGCCCTGGGCCCCTTCCTAGCTCACATGGACCCTGCCTCCCCACCTCCAATCTCCCCGACTCCCCTCCTCATCTGCCCCCGACACTGCAACAGTCACAGGGGACTTTCTGAAATGCAAATATGATCAGATTCCTTCCGGACCTAAAACCGTCTATAGGTCTCATCAAAGATGGTGAATGACTAGCTCAGGCTCCAGCCTCAGAGCTCCCTCCTTCTGTGAGTCCAGCAGCCGAGGCTCAGAAGCTTCCAGGTTGGGGGCCCTAGACACAGGAGGGCCGTGGGTGTGAGTAGGCCTGACTTCCTGGCTGTGGCACCCACTGGACATCTGCAGCCCCCGCCCACCCTCTGGGGATGTTGGTGTCCCATGTCTTCTTTCCTTTTGTTGAAGAGGTTTTTCTTGGGGGCTGTATTGGTTTGCTAGAGTTTCCGTAACCAAGTACCACAGACCGCGTGGCTCAAACGACAGCAGTGTGTTGTCTCACAGTTCCGGAGCCCAGAAGTCCAAGCTCCAGCTGTGGGCAGGGTTGGGTCCTCTGAGGGCTGTGAGGGAAGGATGTGTTCCAGGCCTTTCTCCTTGGCTTATAAATAGGCGTCTTCTCTCTGTGTCTCTTCACATCATCTTCCCTCTGTGTGTGTGTCTCTGTTTCCAGATTTCTTCTTCTTGTAAGGACACCAGTCATATTAGTTTAGGTCCCACCCTAATGACCTCATTTTAACTTCATTACCTCTGTAAGACCCTATCTCCACATGAGGTCACATGCTGAGGTACTGGGGTGAGGACTTCAACACATGAATTTTTAGAGGGGACACAATTCAACCCATAACAGGAACAGAGCGGGGGAAGCGAAGAGCAGACCCCAGGTCCCAAGAGGCTGCCTACACTCACACTCACCTTGCCCAGCAAGTCCTGGCTGTTGAGGGCAGCCCCAGTTCTGGCCTTCATCTGTAGAGATGACAGGGAATTTGTGCATAAGGACCTGAGATGGTCGTCATTGCCCTCTGTGTCCACACCCCTCTTAAGGAAAGCTGTTCCACCACAGCCCCAGCTGTGACCCCGTTTGTGCCATGACCATGCTCTCTCCCTCCCTAGCTGTTTTGACCTGACCCAAGGGCAGGCACCCATAGGCCGGCCAGCGATCAATGACTCAACACAACAGGATGAGCTGGGCCAACCCAATTCTGCCTGCAAATTTGCAACACAACATACGTAAAGAACCAGCCAGTGCAGAAGTCCAGGAGCCGTGGCCATCATGGGGATGCGCCACGGGGATGAGCAAGGCCCCAGAGGGCCAGGTGAGCCACAGCCGTGTGCATGCTGAGGTCGCGAGGAGGAAAAACCACAGCTGAGCTGAGACGATAACGGGGCTGATGAGCAGAGGCAGCAGCCCCATCCTGAGGAAGCTGGAACATGACAGGGACAGGGATGACAGACAGCCCTGGAGTGGCCTGGGTTTCCTGCTCATCCCAGACCCAACATGGGCACACCCTAGTGAGTCTTCTTTTCCCTGAGCTGGCTGAGCAGCTCCCTTTACAACAAACGAAGCTGACCGAGGCGGGCTATAAAGACTGTAGACTCCAGGACCTACTCACGCACAGACCCTCACAAGTGTCTGAACACTCACACAATCTTTACAACTGCTGCACACACATTTAACAGACGGGCATGCGTTTGCACCTTCTGTGTAAACACACAGGCAAGGCTTACACTGCCACTCACACACACAAGTGTGTGCACATACGTGCAGTACATCACACAGACATATGCATAGATACACACACATTCACACATCCTGACCTGGAAGGGGAAAGTTATTTTGGGCCACTCCCTAAAGATCTTTTTTATAAGAATAAGGCTGTCATCCTTTAACATCTGTTAACATGGCCCTTGCGTAGCCGAGGCTGCTGGAAATCGGAGCTTTTTTATTCTCCCCATTTCTTTCTAATTATAGGCAAGACTCACAAGAGAGTTCTGAAGAAAGACAGACTTTCTGGCCTTAAGATTCTGTGTTTATTTGCTTTCTTCATGATCACGAGAGTCTCCAGCCCAGGAAAACAGACATGGGACAGAGTCACCCCAAAATGCATCCTCTCTCAGCCACGCTCCTTCTCCTGCCTTCTGCTCCACAGAGGAGGGAGGGGAACGAGGCAGACACCTTGAGACCACATCCAACTCCTGACCCCACAGGACCCTCAAGTCCCACTGCCCGGCCCTCGGGCCTCAGCCCATCTCTCTCTACCCACAGATAGGAATTTTATCCTTCCCTGGTGTTCTGCCAACATGATTGGCCAGAAAGGGCCTAGGGAGGCATTAGTCCTAATACGGGTATGTTTTCAAGTTACACAGGGTAGCCAGACTGTAAAGCCTGTCACCACATGATGCCTCTGTCTCTGTGTTCAACCTCCCTGTCGTTGCTCCTGGGGATGGGGCACCCAGGGGAGGGATCCCACCCACAGTGTCCTCAGGGGAGAACCTGTGGCCAGAACCAGACTCATGGGTGTGTGTCATGGGTCCCCAAGCTCAGATTCCCCACCCGGCTTAGTTTAATACTCTGGGGTCATCATCTTGAAATTCTTAATAATTTCTGAACATGGGACCCTGTATTTTTATTTTGCGCCGGGCCCATCTACTTGTATAGCAGATCCTGCCCGTGACATAGCATTATGGTAGAAAACGCCCAGAATCCAGCCCACAACACGGCACCTTCTCCCAGGAGGAGCTGCTCCTGGTGAGGGAGGCAGCTGAGCCCAGTGCTCTAGATTCTGCGCCCCCTCTGTGCCGCCTCCCCCGACTCCGTTCCCCTTCCTTCCCCTTCCTCTTCATGGGATGGTCCAGTTCCCGTGGCTGCCACCCTCACAACAGCCCCTAGGGGGCACTGTGCTCCCTTTGTGCTCTGTCTGAAGCGTGGACCCAAATCCCACCCCTGGGTTCCTTCGTGAAGCACACTAGGAATTCCAAAAGGGACTGAACTACTGAAGGGGGACTCCAAGGAAATGATCCCCAAACCAAGGAGGCAGCCTGAGAGTTATTTTCCCCCACTGCATTCTGCCCCCTGAGATGCTCTACTCACCACTTTCTGTGGGCCTGGTCCATCTTCAGTTCCCGACCATGGAAATGGCCCTGGTATAACCTGACCCCTTCCCCTACTGGGGCAAAAAAGAACCTTCTGTATTCAGGGCGCAAGTAAGGGTGTCGGCCAGAAACAGATGGCACACTGGGGGTTAACGACGGTGGGGGTTTGCCATCTCCAGGGTGTGGGCAGAGTAAGGTGAAGCTCCCAAAGACAGCAGGAGTGGAAGCCCTACTCCTGTAACTAAAGGGACAAGGAGAGGGCGGGGGGCTTCCAAACCTCATCAACAGCTGTGGCCATGGAAGTGGGCTGCCCAACAGGATCTGCTGCCAAAGCAGGAGAAACCCCCCACTGTAGAGCCACGGCCCAGCAGGGAGGGAGCCTTGGGCGTCAGGGGTAAGGCTCGAGGAAAACACGTCTATTCCTCCCACCTCCTGCCACTGTCAGATATTCTACCGAAGCCTCCTATTGGCCAAACGCAATTGGAGGCAGAGGGCGGAGGAGCCACTGATGCAGTGATGGGGATGCAGTCCCCTGAGCGACCAGAGAAGAGCGGAGCATGAGAGGACCAGCATGCTCCCCCTCAGCCTCGTCCTGGTCGGGACCTCCAGGCCCCCTAACTGCCTCCTGTCGTCCTGTCCCTCCCCCAGTCTCTGAACGCCTCCTGCACTGAGACTCGCCATAGCATGTGCTCTCCCCTTGAGCTCTTCCTTCCATTGATTGAAAGAGAGGAGAACGGAGAGGGACCTCCCGGCTTACAGCTTGAGTCCCTTGAGGACATCGCCAGCCTTGCCTCCTGCTGTCCAATTCCTCTGGGGTCACTGAGACCCAAGCCTCCTTCAACAGCCTCAGCACTTCCTGACCAGCATGTGGGGGCCTAGAATGTGACCTCAATGCCCTAGAAGAGCCTAGGATAGTCCTTGACCTTGTAGTGCTGGAATAGCAAACAGATCCCATCCACTTGAGCACATTTGGTTGGTCGTGGCTACCTGGAGTGATGTGTTGGGAAAGATGCTGAGGTTCTGGCTTTCCTTGGCAAGAGTCCTGGCATGGATGAGCCAGGATGAGAGAGGCAAAGTGTCACAAGTGTTACATATTTGGCCTTTCCACCCTGCCCTTCCACCCGCCTCCACTGCACTGCTCCAGAAGTCTCACCGCCCGCTGGGACTGAGGCTCTCCATGGACCTCAGCCACTGGAGCCCCTCATCGACTGGGCTGCTACCACCAGGGGGCCACCTACCCATCAGTGCTGTGTCCTGTCCATAGACCCAAACCACAGGGGCCCTTGAGCTGCACTTGTGGCATTGGCCTTTGCTGCAGGTGCACGTTCCTCAGCCCTTTCCCCTTCGGGCTCTGCCCCCTCCCCACCCCTGCCAGGGAAGCAGGTGAAAGTTCAGCACGTCTGCTCCCCTGCTGGGCTCACCTGGACCATGGTTGGTGTCTGGGGGCAAGTCACAGGCCAGGAAGGTCCTAAAGATGATTGTAAAAACAACAAACATTTGATTACTTCTATGGCCAGGCACTGAGGTAAGTACTTTCCATTTATTTTCTCATTTAATATTCATTATAACCTTAGCAAGTAACCCTATTGTCACTCCCTTTTTACAGTTAAGAAAACTGAGGCACAGAAGGGCCAGATCATTCTATAAGCACATACAACTCCTAAGAGACAGAGGTTGGATTTGAACCCAGGGAGGCTGAGTTTAGAGCCTGCCCTCGTAGCCTCTATTACACTACAGTGCCTCCCTCGGGGGCCATGGGAACCCCACAGCAGCCTTATGCTCCAAGCCGCCGTTGACAGCAGAGTGCCCCACCCTGAGGCTCTACCTGGACCAGAGGAGCAAAGGCCACTGACACCTAGAGAAGCATCAAACCTGGCCCAGGACCACACTAGTGCTTCACCAGCTCGTGGCACCCTGCAAGGTAGGCACCATTACTAGCATCACTTTACAGATGAAGAGACCAAGGCAGAGGGGTTAAATAGCTTGCCCAAGGTCATACAGCTAGCAAGTGGTAGTAGCCAGAATTTGAACTCGGGCCCCATGATATAGATCTGTGGCCCTAACCACTGAGCAATACTACCTCCCAGCCACCTGGCTGCCTTCACGTGATACAGAATCCACAGGACCTGCCAAAGACCCCAGGAGCCAGCCTCCCTGGCTCCCCGTGCTGCCAGGACTGGAAACACCGCCCCCCTGTTTTGATTCCTTGGGGAGCCTGACCTTCCAAACGTGACCACAAAGAGAATGTGATTAATGAGCCAATTATTTCTGTGGAAGACATCATGCAAAATAAATAGCCCATTTCCCTCCAATTTACTGTTTTAATAAATAAATAGCGCTCCACGGTCTGGTTTTGTTTATTGCTGCTCATACCTGAAAGTTTGTGATGAATCTTCATGTTGTTCATTTCCAAAATTAATCAGATCTGCCTGATGACTTTGAAATATAGGACCGCATTTGTCCTTTGGTGTTAACAGCAAGACAGCCAGGCGGGGCCACAGGGAAAGGCGGGCCCAGGGAGGGGCGAGCAGAGGGCAGGGTGCTGGGAGCTCTGGACCCGTGACTGTGGAGGCCCAAGTGCCCATGCAGGAGAACCACGGTCAGGAGGCTCAGCATGGAGCTTCACGATTGATGGGTCAAGGAAGGTCACCAGGAGGGACAAGGGCATAGGATGAGCAGGGGTCCTGAGTCATTGCAGAGTCATGCGTTCAACTGGCTATCTTTTGTAGATCCTTGTGTGCAGGCACAGAGCCAAGGAAAGGAGGCCAGCTGTGTCTGTGGGGCGCTGACCTCTGAAAGGATGTCCTAGGTGGGATGGTGGACCGTCAGGGTTCAGTCTAATCAGAAGTAAAAGAAATCCAACAATCGAGTGTTTATGATGTGCATGTATATGCTACACACTTTGACACACATCTTTTTAAATCACACAATAGTCCATGGAGTAAATGTTAGGTACCCATTTTACAGATGAGGAAAGGAAGAAGTTCACGTGCGTGAGCTTGTGTATGAGGGCAGGTGTGAAGTGTGTGAATGCTGAGGGGTATGCTTGCTTGTGCATGTGTGCATATGTGCACAGGTGTGCTATTTACAGCCCTACGTGGTGCTTGGGAACCTGTCGTGGAATGAGTTTGCATGTCTGTAAATATATGTGTTCATTTGTACATGTGCATAGTGGTGTTTTGTGTGTGTGTACACACCTAGCTTGTTTCTACGGTGGTGTGACTAGGCCTGTTTTTATTCCCTTTTCTATGTATTTTATCTCCACCAAACAGTTCTCTGGAGAGTCTCCACAGATCTCTTGAAATCACTTATCCCCCTGAACCCTCACTCCTACTAGGCCATGAGAACCTCAGGGTAGCGACAGTACTGACTTTGTCTCTGTCTCCCGAGCTCCAAGCACAGTGCCTGGCATGCACGGGTAGATTCATCCATTCATCCATTCAACACGTAGGCCTCGATTGTCTGCTGCCTCCTGTGTGCTGGGTATGCGACAGGAAACAGAGACACAGTCACCACCCTCAAGGAGCTCATGGTCCAGTGGAAAAGACAAATATTAACCAAATAATTAAACGCTGGAAAGTTTCAACTGCAGTAAGTACTAGGAAGGAGACAGAGAATTCTGACAGAGTATAAAAGGTGGAATAAACTAGTCAGAAACAAGAGACGGATGCCAAGGAAGTGACATTTGAGCTGATGTGCGTGCTGAGAAGGATTAACTAGAGGATAAAGGAATGTCTGTCCACTCTGGGAGTGGCACATGGAGAGGCAGGTGAGAGCAGCCGAAAGAAAGCTCGAGTAGGGGAGCTGAAAGAGGGAAGGAGTGAAAGATGAGGGTGGAAGGTAGGTGGTACCCTAGCATGCAGGGTCTTTGCATGCTTTGTTAAAGATGAGCCTTTATCCTCAGAGTGAGGGAAGCCACTGAAGAGTTTTAAGCAGGCAGGTGACCTAATCAGAGTCGTGTCTGGCTGCTAAGTGGAGTTGACTGGAGGAAGGCAAATCCATCCGTGGGTAGATCAAGTAGGAGGCAAGAATGACAGTGGCTTGGACAAGGTCATGGCAGAGAAGATGGAGAGAAGAATAAATTCCAGAGACATGTAACAGGTAAAGGAGATCACAGCAGTGGCTTGAACAGGGAGCACGAGGAAGAGAGAAGAGTTGAGGATGGAGAGAGGCGCCATTCCCTGGGGTGGAGACCATGTCAAGAGGACCGGTTTAGGAGGCAAGATCCTGAAGTCAGTCTTAAACCTATTGCATCTGAGGGCCCTTCAAGCTCTCCAGAATGAGACGTCAGAAAAATATGACAGTATGATATGTGGGTGTGGAGCGTGCACATTGCATGGCATTAATAATGTGTCCTAAATTGATGTTCCCGGCTTCTCTCTCTCCTCCACCATTTCTTTTCACCAAGAGATAATGATGGTTCTCAGAAAATTTAGAAATAGACATGACTCACCTTGGATAGAGGCTTCAGAATGAGAAGGCTCTATAAACCCAAGTCATTACCAGCTGCCAGGTGTACAGAGTTTTACAGCTCACATGGGGCTCTAACTCATTTGAGCTTCACAATAACCTGGGATCATTACCTCCATTTGAGGTTACATGGTTTGTCCTGAGAAATCATGTGTTGGGTCAAGTGTAAATGACTTTCTTATCATCTGCAGAACTGGACCTGCAAAAAGCTTCCCTTTGGAGACACGTGAATTCAATCCGCTTTACACATATCCGTGAGCACAAATGGAGAATGTGAGGAGGGGGCTACGAAGACGCACAAGGACATATCCCTGCCCTGGAGGAGATCACAGGCCAGGGGACAAGAGCCCCAGTTGATCATAACTAATGAAACACTGTGGGGAATGCTACGGGAGTCTCTTTCAAAGAACCTCTCTCTGATTATGAAAATGTTAAGTGTCAACAAATGCATAATATAGAGCATAAAACGGAAAAGAGGAGGTACCCCAGATCCACCGAGCGGTAAACACGTCCCTGTTTTGTTTGTCTCATTTTGGTGTGTGCTGGTGTTGGGCTTTTCAGTTAAAGTCAATAAATTACCTTTTATGCTTGAGCTGGTTTAGTTGGAGTTTCTGTAATTTGCAATCAAAGGAATCTTGACTAATAAGGTTATTTGGAGAATTGAATCAATTAAAGTGTACAAAGTGTTTAACACAGTACCTGGACTCCGGTAAGTACTCAGTAAACATTAGCAGCTATTCTTCTTATTCTGGTTTCATCTATTGGACAGGTGGGGCCAGCCACACAGAAGGCTGTTCACACAAAATACTGCAGAGCTTCCTGAGAGAAAATAACCCTCAGGGAGAGGAATCCAGGCACCTACGATTCCGTGAGAAAGCTTAGTCAGCAGGACAAGGGGCGCTTCTCAGGACAGCCTGGTGTTCTCCAGTCGGAAGTGTCTCCTGCTTCAGCTGCACCGTGAGTCCAGGCTGCCTGCTCTGAGGAGGGGCGGGTGAGATGGAGCAGGGAAGGCTGGAGCTTCTGACTTCACCCTGGGAGAACTCAGGCACAAAAGGCTCTCCTTAGGTTGGCTGCCAACACTGCTCAGCACGGGAAGGAGAGAGATGGTCTCTCTTTCTTTGCAAAATAGCACAGGAACCTTTGTCACTTTGAGGCATCCTAAGCTGAAAGGTCAGTTAGGGCTAGTTTGCTCTGAGGGGCCCGACACCCCCCAAAAACAAGCTTAGCCTCTTTAAGACATTGGTTGTAAGCATTTAACACATGCAGGCTCTATGGGGAAAATAATAATAAAGTATATTTAATCATCTAAGGAATAAAAGTACAGGCCAGCCGGGTGGTGCAGCGATTAAGTGTGCACGTTCCACTTCAGTGGCCCAGGGTTCGCTGGTTCAGATCCCAGGTGCAGACGTGGCACTGTACGGCAAGCCATGCTGTTGTAGGCATCTCACATATAACGTAGAGAAAGATGGGCCCGGATGTCAGCTCAGGGCCAGTCTTCCTCAGCAAAAAGAGGAGGATTGGCAGCAGATGTTAGCTCAGGGCTAATCTTCCTAAAAAGAAAAAAAAAAGAACAAAAGTACATATGTATGTGTTACCCATCAAAGTACACATGGCATCTGTGGTTCGCTCTTCATAAAATTTTAACGTGATTTGGAGCTCATCTTCCCCATCTGTTACCCTCCTGACTTAACTGGTGTCACTGTGACATGCTGAGAATTGCCATTTGAGGAACTAAACGTGTTTGAGCTGACACTGGTATAATTTTTATCTCCCATGCTTGTCTGCATGGGAGCACAGGCTGTAACGAAACCAGCTCAGATGTTAGTAGCTTTTGTTGGAGATGTACTAATTGACGCTTCTCTCCTGAGGGAGACAGCCCTTGCCTGGCTTGTCCCTGAGACCTGGCCCCAGCACTTCCTTGGAGGAGAGGGGAAAAGAGACTTGAGCTCTGGCTTATCTGACTCAGCCTTCACTTGCTGTCCCAACTCTCTCCAGAACCACCAGCCAGAGCATTCAGGTCTTAGCTCTTGTTGACTTTCTCGACTCTTCAAGCTGTCCTGATATAAAGCAATCCTCCCTCTATGAAAGGCCAAAGCGTCATCCCTTAATTCCTTGTATAAACCCCTGGTTTCAACCCTGGGCTTGAACAGTTGCATTCAACAGCCCTAAGTATAGCTAAACTCTCTTGCAGCTTCAGAGGGATAATAGTGTGGGAAGTAGTTAAGAATGAGGATCAAAGAAATTATAAGGGGACAGTACTTGCAACTAGATGGTAACATTTTGATGCTCTGTTGTTGGGAGCATGTATATTAAGGATTGTTACGTCTTCTTGCAGCATTGACCTCTTTATCATTACATAATGTCCCCCTTTATCACCAATAACTTTCCTTGGTCTGAAATCTGCTCTGTCTGAAATTAATACAGCTACTCTTGCTTTATTTTGGTTAGTGTTGGCATGGTATATCTTTCTCTATCCATTTACTTTTAACCTACATGTCTTTATATTTAAAGTGGTTTCTTGGGTCTTATTTTTTGATCCACTTTGACAATATTTTAATTGGTGGATTTAGACCACTGATTAATGATGTTTTAATAACAGACCACTGTTCAAAGTGATGTTTGTATAGTTGGATTAATATCTGCCATATCTGTTACTGTATTCTGTTTGTTGTCCTTGTTCTTTGCTCATCAACTAGAGTTCAGGTTTCCCTACCCCGGCACTGGTTCCCAGGGAGGTTTCAGCTCGTGGGTTTCTGTTTCCCTAAGTGGTGGTTCTCGGTACTCACTTGTCAGTCTCCCCAATTTTGGGGGCAGCTTTTCGCCCTGTGGCCTCACTCTTCTCACAGATCTAAGAAGAGTTGTTGAGTCTCCAGTTTGTTCAGCTTTTTACTTGTTAGGACAGGGTGCCAACCTCCAAGCTTCCTGCATGCCAGACCAGAGACCAGAGGGTTTTTTCTGACAATACCTCTGAAAACCTAGAGAGCAGTCCTGGGTACTAGACGTGACCCTCGAGTTCTGGACTCTCCGTCAGCCCCCTCAGCACACCTGCTGCCCTGGGTGCCCACCTGCTATCCCCAAACCAGAAGGCCATCCATGAGATGACATCACCAGCAGGTGCAGACAGGCCCACCAGTTGCACAGTCAGCTCTGCTTAGGGGAGGCCCTGCCATACTGGGGGCTTCTTGTCTGTCATCGTGGCTGTGCTGATGGTGCATCTTCAAATCACAGCACCCCTAAACGAAGAGATGGTCGTTCAGCTGCAATACACAAACCCAGTTTGGGAGCCCAAATGACATGGCTCCAGTCTCATTGGCAGGAATTGTGCCCCTTGGATCAGGCACAATCTGCAGAATAAGTGAAACTGCCAGCAGAGAGAAATGTGTTTGAAAACATGACATGATCCATGGTTAAAGCATGCGCATTCTGCGTCCACCTCAGAAATATTCCACTTCCAGAGCAATTTCTTCACTAACTAGCTGTCTCTTGAATGGACCATATGTCTTTTTCATTACTGTGTCAGCCCGGACTCCATTGGCAGCAGTTCCCACCTGCTGGGCCCACTGATTTCCCATCCGAAGGCCCAGCCCTGCCTGGTCCTGGGGCCATGATTCTGAGAGACTCCAGGCCCACTATCTGTGCCCATCCTGGTCCCTGATGCAAACTTCCCTCCCCAGGAATTTCAGGTGCTGAAGCCTTGTCGTACCTTGTTGGCAACACTATGCCCTGCTACCTGCCAGCTACCTGCCATATGGACTTCTGGGCACCACCTGCCTAGATTTCCCATCAGTGTATTATGTTGGGATTCATTCATTAGTTCATGCACTCATTCATTTACTCAACAAGTGATTATACAGCATCTGCTAAAGCCACACACTTTCCGGTGCCCTAGAGACACAGTGGCAAGGTGACCCAGTTCCTCCTCTCAGGGGTGCTGGGCCAGGACAGCCACACGAGGCCCAGCACAAGACAAGCATGGTGCTCATGGTTCCCTCCTGTGCGGAATGAGGTAATGAAACAAAAGCTTGGCATGTGACAGCCTTCAGCAACAGTCAAGGGAAGTGGCTGCCACTGGGAGTCCAATGTGAAGCTGGGTCTCCTGTGACCTGTGCCCGCAGTCACCTATACGTCCCTGGCATTAAACTGATCACACTACATGGTTACCCTCGTCAAAAATTGGGTCTTCCTCCACCGCCGGCCGACAGTTTCAGGAGGTTGAAACTGTCTAGTCCACAGACGCAGGTCACTCTGCCATCCTCTCCAGATTGGGGGCAACTATTGCACCACCTGCCTCACTTTGGTTGTGGTCTCTCCCCTGAGTGGGTGTGCTTGTTTCACCCACTTCAGACCATGGGCAGATGTGGATGCTCGCACCCTGGTCTGGGTCCAGCACCCCAGGCTCCCACAGCTGATTTCCCGAGTCCAGTTCCGGGAGATCTTTGTATGTGGGATTAGACCAAATGGCTCGGCTATGCCAGCCCACAATCCCTGGGTTCTGTGCACAGGGGTCCTCCCGATGTTGGGCTCCTCCCCTCAGTTCTCTGCTACCCTCCCTGATGGCCACTTCCACAGGCTGGGAGCACCTGTCCACAGCTACTTATGGGCCTACAGCAAGGAGAGAAGAGAGCTGACTATACGACCAATAGAGAGATGCTCCAGGGTCCCTCCTGGGACCACGAAAATGTGAGGTGAGGCTCTCTTTGCAACACCTTTGGAGTGTGCCAGAGACACGACAAAGCCAAAGTCCCTTAAGAATCATGCACCATCTAGGTGAAAGGCTATGTTGAGCTGATGCCAATTATTGTCACAACAGACTTTGGAGAAGGCATTTTTTTTCCTTATTGTGGCAACATTGGTTTATAACATTATATACATGTCAGGTGTGCATCATTATATCTCGACTTCTGTATAGGCTGCACTGTGCTCACCATGAAAAGTCTAGTTGCCATCCATCACCACATATGCGTGCCCCTTTACCCTTTCATCCTCCCTCCACGCCCTTCCACTCTGGTAACCATCAGTCTATTCTCTGTATCTATGTGTTTGTTTGCTGTTGTTGTCGTTTTTATCTTCCACATACGAGTGAAATCATACAGTATCTGGCTTTCTCGGTCTGACTTATTTCACTTATTATAATACCCTCAGGTCCTTCTTGCAAGTGGCAAGATTTCACCTTTTTTATGGCTGAGTAGTATTACATTGTGTGTGTGTGTATACCACATCTTCTTTACCCATTTATCCACTGATGGGCATTTAGGTTGTTTCCAGGTCTTGGCTGTTATAAATAAAGCTGCAATGAATATAGGGGTGCAGATAGCTTTTCAAATTAATATTTTCATGTTCTTTGGATAATGCCTAAAAGTAGAGTAGCTAGATCATATAGTAGTTCTAATTTTTTGAATGAAAAGACAAACTACGAATTGGGAGAAGATATTTGCAAATGATATATCCAATAAGGGGTTAATATTCAAAATACATAAAGAACTGATACAACTCAACAACCAAAAAACAGGCAACCAGATTAAAAAATGGGTAGAGGACCTGAACAGACATTTTTCTAAAGAAGATACACAGATGGCCAACAGACACATGACAAGGTGTTCAACATCACGATTTATTCGAGAAATGCAAATCAAAGCTACCATGAGAGACCACCTCATACCCATCAGAATGGCTATTACTAAAAAGATAAGAAATAACAAGGGTTGGAGAGGATGTGGAGAAAAGGGAACCCTCATGTACTGCTGGCAGAAATGTAAACTGGGGCAGCCACTATGGAGAAGGCTTTTATAAGCAAGATGCCTCATAACAAAAATAGTAACTAACTCATACATATCTGTATGCCGGGCACTTAACTACTAATTTACATATATTAGCTTATTTAAGTCTCAACAAACCCATAATGTCAGTGCTATTATTATCATACCCATCTTACTGATGAGGAAACTGAGGCACATGTGGTCGATGGAAAGAACCTCATACTCACCAGAGTTGTCATTATTTTGTAGCAAGGAAAGTATCTAGAAAACAGAAATATCAGAATTCTGCAATGCAACTACGGAGGGCATGGTCTCCAGGTCCTAGCAGGATGCTGAATGAGGAAATAGAGAAGAAATCAGGAATGAGATGCGACTTTTTCCGAAATGCTTCAGCTTTCTGTTGCACTGTATTCTCCACCTCTCTGTTCAGAAAGAGCTCTCCAGTCGGTCTAAGCACCACTCCCAAACTTGGCTGCACATTTAGCATCACCTAGGGAGGTCTTAAAAGTCACGATGCCCAGACCGATTGAATCAGAATCTCTAGGGGTGGGACACAGGCGTCAGCATTATTTAAAGCCCCCACTGATTTAAGACATGACTGGATCCCTTCTGGGGAAAGCTTTATGGCTTGAAGTGAAGGTGAACATGGCAGCTCAGATCCTGATCAGCAAAATGTGAGAAGCTAACACAAGTTCCCTCTTCTGGAGTGCAAGCCTCCTGGGAAGGCAGGCACAGACAGCACACCCGTGAGAAGCGGGTGGCTGCCAAGCAGGCCACAGAACTCCTGACCCAAGTCCTGTCAAGCCTGACGGGATGTAAGCGTGGCTTGAAAACCTCAAAGGCGATATTTGCAGGGAGGAAGCTGGCGGTGTTTGAGCCTCAGAGAGGTGAAGCAATTCCGAAGACCACAGATGCTGCTGACAAGGGGAATGCTCTGGGGGCAAAACAGAAGTACTGCAAACAGCGCGGCCACTGGAGCGGTCAGCTTTCTGGTGCCTGGTGTCGGACAGCAAGTCTCCTCCGCGTGGCTGCATCATCCCACACAACAGCCCATGGCTGCATTGCACACGCCTGAGGTCTCATGTCAGAGCAGAAAATACAAATGGTCTGAAGCAGAAATTCCTGGGTTTGAAATCTTTCTAGACACTCACCGGCTGTCAGTCTAACTGCCCCCTCTGAGGCTTAGCTTCTTTATCTGAAGGATATCATTAGAAGGAGATCATTAATTCACTTAACAAATATCTGCAGGGCATCTGCCATGTTCTAGGCATTGTTTTCAATGCAGGGGATAGAGCAGAAAACAACAGAGATGAAAGTCCTTGTTTTCTCGAGTTTATGCATTGTTTAGGGGAAATGGACAATAAACTAACAAGTAAGTAAAATATATAGCATGTCAGCAGGTGATAAGTGCTGTGAAGTTATAGAAAGCAGGGAAAGGAGATAAGGATGCTGGGGGGTGGGGCATGCAATTTCATAGGGTGGTCCAGGAACACCTCCCTGAGAAGATGGCATCTGAACAACAACCTGAGGAAAGAAGGGAGCAAGCCAGGCAGAGAGCTGGGGGAAGAGTGTTCCAGGCAGAGGGGCAGCAAGTGCAAAGGACCTGAGGTGGGAGTGTACCTGTGTGCTGTGCTTGGGAACAAAGTTATCTACCTTCTGGGGGGGGGGGGGTGTATACACATATATACACATATACATACACACATATACATACACACACACACAATTTTTGGAAGAGTAAAGAAATAACTTGGGAATCCCCCGACAGAGTTGAATAACTTGGGAACCATCTTTCCCAAAAGGAGGAGCTGTCACCTCTTCTAGGTGGCAAAAATCAAGCTATGTATAGCTCAGTTGGTGGCCTTTATGAGTTAATCCAGGCCCAGACAAAAGCCAAGTGTCCCACACATTAATGACAGGGGTCACTGTTTGGTAAAGTGATGAGGTCAAAACTTCCTACCAAGAAAAATGTCCTTTCCTCAGATGAGTCCGTGCTGGGTTGTCTATGAAAAAGTAATGCTCCCCGTGAGGCACTCTTGCTTCTCTGAGGAGCCCTGAGGAAACCAGCCTCAGCCCCTTGTGGTGGGGAGATGGAAAGAGACTGGGGACCGTCCCACAGGCACCCTGCCCCTCCCTCCCAGAGGCAGCAGAATCGACACCACCCTTAGCCCAAAGGAAGCCTAAAGCACTCCAGTCTACAAACCCTAAAGGATTTGAGGAACGGAACCTCGGCCTGTGAGGAAGGATGAGGACAAAACCCAATGGACTTGAGAGGGCACAAGATGGAACCAAGAAAGAGGGCTGGAGTTTTGCAGGCTGCTTCTCCAGGGTCCTTCCCCTGCACGCAAAGAGAAATGGCTTGTGGGAAGTTACAAATTCTGCCCCTCCCCCAGGACCCGGCTCTTCTGAAACCCACCTGGCCCTTCAGTAACACCTTCCTATGTCTCCACCACGATCCGGTCTGGCAAAGACTGGTGAGCCACGGGGTACCAGCGGAGGAGACACAACTGCTCCCCAGCCATCTTGTGGCAATGTGGGGACAAGAGGGCTGGAAGGGCATTGTCCCCCCACTTTGTTAGCGTTAGTGAGCTAAGCTCCAGCAACAAGCAGTCCCAGATCTCAGTGGCTTAAAACAGCCTGCCATGGGGCAGGTGCCTCTCTTGGGTCCTCCACCTCTGAGCAGTGTCGAGGACCAAGCCTCTTTCATCATGGGCTCCACCTAACTGGAGTGCTTTGCTCCAGTTAGGTGAAGGGGGAAAAGAGAAAGAGTAGGCGAATATACATAGAGTTTAAGGCCAGGCATGAAAGTGGCCTCTATCTGCCCTCATCCCATTAGCTGGAACCCAGTCTGAGCCCATACAAGGGAAATTGTGAAATATAGTGTTACTATGTTCCCACATGAGCATTGTCTCTGCCACAGCCCACTTGCGACTACTAGGTAAAATCATTGCTTGGTAAAGCCAGCAGAAGAGGGGCCCGCAGTCAGCACAGGCAGAAAAACCCTAGAGCAGACCACCCCCTGTTCGTCCTCCACGTGTCCGCAGGTAGAGCTCCTCCAAACACGAATGGTGAATGAATGAACTCCAGGCTCAGAGTCGTGGTAGAGACGGATATTACCACATCTGAGGTCTATCCTGATTTTATTTTGTCTGGGGTTCCAGGGACTGTGTGCGAGCTTCAGCTCAAGTGCTAACATAAGATCATCCAAAAATACCCATCTCAGACCTGATGTTCCACTAGCCCTTGGTCCAGAAGGCTCTTGACTAGCTTCGTAGCCCAGCCCCAGGACCAGCAGACGAGGGTGCACCCCAGAGCAGAAAGGTAGCCTTTGATCTACTCCACATTCACGGCAGTAAACAGCCAGCATCCTCAGACAGTCAAGAATGTAAGTCAGAGCCTTTTTGGTACTGAAGCAGTTTATCTCTATTTGACTCCAGCTGAACCCAACCCAGCTCATCATCACTATCGAAAATGATGCATTCACAGATTTTTAGCTCATGGACAATCTTCCTCACCAAAAGAAAAAAAGAATAAGAAAAAGAAAAGAAAGTGATTCCTTCAACACTCGGGAGAAACCTCATGTCCTAGAGAGACCCTGCTCCAGGGACTAGCTCCCCGCCACGCCCTCCCCCCATGCCAAAGAATCTTCCAGCCCGAGCACAGAGTAATCACCAGATTCTGGCTATAATATATAGAAGCAATCCCATAACGCTTAATCATAGTGGCATCTCTGAGAGCTCTTGGGGCATACAAGCTGTGTCTCAGGACCATCTGTCAGGGGAGAGAAAGAGGGAAGAATGTTTTCAGGGGCTTCTATCTCCCAGTGGCCAACATTTCATCTTACGAGGCACTAACACCCTCGCTCTTCTGTGTTCCACTTGTGTGGGTGCAGAGTGGGTTTGACAGCAGCATCAACGGGGAAGCCCAGGGTAGGAGGCAAGCAACAAATGTACATCTCTGAGTGAGAAACTGTCAGTTGTACCTGTGGGAAATTGGTCAAAGCCCACGCAGACCTGGCCATGGCATCGGCAGGTGCAACACGAGAAAGGGGATGTGGAGAAGCACTGTATGAGACGTTTCTGATCCCCAGGAACTCAATCGCTGGCATCTATTATCTTTATCAGCTAGGCACAGGCACCAATCCTTGGACACGGGCCTCTTCCCTGGAGTCTGGTGCTCTGAACTTTGACCTTGGGCCAGAGATAAGCTGTCTTTCACGGGCTTCCCTGGGCCAACTCACACCCCGACTTTGGGGGCCCACTCTAACCGGAAGCCCTGGGGGCACAAACGGGGCTGGGGCTCCTCATCACTGCTGCACTGAACCCCCTCCAGAGGCTTGGGAAGACTTCCAGTAAGATGAGCTCTGCCCTGCCACTCTGACGGGCTGTGTCAGACTTCCAGGAACCGTACTTTGTGTAATTGGGTCTGAAGCAGCATAGTTAAGAAATGCAATTAGCTGCTAAAAGCACAGATCACAACTCAGATTGTCCCATCCCTTGGAGGCCATCAGTCAAGAAGCAGACAAAGGCATCCTTAGCCCACAGTGCTTACAGCTTTGTTTCTTCACGGAATTGGTTCATTTGCACCCATTGTGGGCACAGCATGAAAATTTAACTCTGAAATGGTGAGTAAGGATACTGTCACCCATCCTTAAAGGACTCCATATAATTTTTCTTTATTTTTTGAGGTAGCTAGTGATTACAGACAAGGGGAGAAAGCATAGAGGAGGATGAAGCTTGATAGGATGAGAAGTGCACTGGACTTAAAATAACCCCTCAGTCTTAATTCCAGCTATGCCTCTTCCATGCTGTGTGACTATGGGCAAGTTACTTCACC